>NC_139705.1:26595397-26740397 GCF_964188405.1 Protomyctophum parallelum | reverse complement strand
GTGTCCACGTTTGCGGAGACGCTGCCTTCATATTAGCCTACTTAAATAACAAGCAGCTGATCTACAATTGACAATTTGACATGTCATTGCGTCGTATTCTGTCTTTCTTTCACGCACGCACGCACGCAGACATGTCACAGACCACCACATAACCATATTTGTATGGCCATATCGTTTATAGGCCTTATAGCTGAATAGCGCCGGCCGTCGGGGGTTCATTTGGTTCCAACCGTCCCATTATGGTCAACACTTATGATATGCTATTGCATTCTTCCAACTAAAGATTTAAATATTAATCTGAAAAAATGACATGGCACGGACTGGCTCAGAAAATCTCCCTGCATCATTATATCAAAACCAGGCCTATACTGAATGTAGGCAATTGAATTCCATGACTTTTGTTTCAATCAACTGAACTAGACCAATAAAATAGTAGGCTAGTATTTATGTTTTTCGTTAATAATAATGCATGCTAATTATTATTGAACGGTAAGTACGCTGGTATGTATACGCTATGGTACACTATAAGCTTGTAGATCTGTTTATTTTAAGCATGCCGCCGCATTCTGTCAGAATCTCGTGTGTGTTATTATTGAACCATTTCATTTCATGTCTGTCTGTCTGTCTGTCTGTCTGTCTGTCTGTCTGTCTGTCTGTCTGTCTGTCTGTCTGTCTGTCTGTCTGTCTGTCTGTCTGTCTGTCTGTCTGTCTGTCTGTCTGTCTGTCGGCATCTGATCTACAAGCTCACGCATCGCAGCGGACAGCGGTTGATTATCGCTGGGCCGCAGCGGGTCTATATCGCCTAATGTATCATACAGCGAATGAAAGCAAACGTGTGTGTGTGTGTGTGTGTGTGTGTGTGTGTGTGTGTGTGTGTGTGTGTGTGTGTGTGTGTGTGTGTGTGTGTGTGTGTCGCGTGTGCGTGTGCGTGCGAACTTCATGACAGTGGTGCAGCATTACATTGTATTTTGATTTGAAATAAATAATGATGAATAGATGTCTATACTGTTGCTTGTGTGTGTGTTATGCTATAGGGTTAGCTGGAACACACGCCCTGTATGATCTGTGGTGCGCATCTACAAGCTCCAAGTGTTGCGTCCACATGCAGCGCGTTGTGAGCTTGCAGATCGTCGGTGCCCCACTATAGAGAGATGGTAGGGTAGTGCCCAAGCCTATTCCTATATGATCTGTGGCTATATTAAAGGCCTTTTATGTGATCTCACATAATGTGCGAGTCAGAGCTAACGTTACTCAATGATCATTTGCGTCTGATTGATATCACAGCACAGCGTGTGCTGAGAGAGAGAGAGAGAGAGAGAGGGGGGGGGGGGGGGGGGTGTATGCTCCGTTCATTGGCTCTATATGCCGTGCGAGACAGGATGATTTTAAATAAATATGTCTGTCTCTGCGTCTCTAGAGCTATAACATATAGCACACATGTGTGCACATGTGATGTGTGTGCGCGCGCACACACACACACACACACACACACACACACACACACACACACACACACACACACACACACACACACACACACACACACACACACACACACACACACACACACACACACATACACACACGAGATTCTGACTAAAATAAACAGATCTACAAGCTTATAGTGTACCTTAGCGTACATACCAGCGTACTTACCGTTCAATAATAATTAGCATGTATTATTATTAACGAAAAACATAAATACTAGCCTACTATTTTATTGGTCTATAGTTGTTTGAAACAAAATGGTTGCTGCTTCTGATTAGTTACTAACTTTATTAGACCAATTTAAAATAGTATTAGATGTTTTTCGTTAATAATAACTTATGCTAATTATTACTGAACCATTTTAGATGTTTATATTTCACCAACAGGCATGATAATGCATTTATACTGGCAGAATAGGCCAGTGGCCACCGGCCGGCGCAGTACGGCACAATCACAGCTCAGTCCATTTTAATATCATAGCGCAATTCCATGTTTATATACATCTGCTGGTGGGGGGTGCTGCTATATGTTGATTGCCCATTTGTATAACACATTATATAATATAGGTGCTTGTATGGTGCGTGTATATAATAGGCCTACATTTAAATGACCACATTTAACACACACACACACACACACACACACACACACACACACACACACACACACACACACACACACACACACACACACACACACACACACACACACTAGAGCCCTGCACGGGCCTAAAATATAGGGGCCCGTGGAGTTAAGGGACCGTCCGGCCCTAAGCCCGTTGGTACAGTCCAGAAACGGACGCCCGGAAGCCCAACATATTTTTATTTAATATTTCAAGCATACGTGCCGCTGCCGCGGTCGCTCTATTGGTGCACGGACGCAGCAGCAGCAGCTATAGGCCTACTCACTCACAGCTGCACTATATCGCTCTGATAAACCTGCACATTAAGGAACAAGAAGTCAATAACACACAGACGTCACACAAAAAAGTAGCCTACTTAAATATAATTTTATACAGTAGCTGCTGCACGTGCACTGTCAATCAGCGCAACGCGTTGTGAGCTTGCAGATCGGCTATCGCGGAGCGGACTCACACTGCATTATAAAACCCAGACGGACAATAATAAGAACACTTACGTTATGTTACGTTTCTGCAATGTACAAATCCAACTTTGTTTAGTGTAATGCTCCCGCAGTATTTAATGTTTTTAGAGCCGTACCCTATATGCTACTTATACTTAGTACTCGGTGTGTGTGTGTGTGTGTGTGTGTGTGTGTGTGTGTGTGTGTGTGTGTGTGTGTGTGTGTGTGTGTGTGTGTGTGTGTGTGCACATGTGTCACACATGATGTGTGCTACAGTATATATGTTATAGCTCTAGAGACGCAGAGACAGAGACATATTTATTTAAAATCATCCTGGCACAGGCCTATAGTCTATACTAGACAACGGCGTCAACCGTCAACTCCGCTGGTGGCAAAATAATAAGCCAATAATAATAAGTTGCGGGGCGGGTGCCTTAAAATATATAGGCTACTCTAAGGTGGGCACGCACCCACTGTCGTTATAGGAACCTTCTGCCCTTGCCTATAGAACTGCCCCCCCCCCCCCCTATCCGCCTAAGGCAAGTCATTGAGACACAGACAGACAGACAGACAGACAGACAGACAGACAGACAGACAGACAGACAGACAGACAGACAGACAGACAGACAGACAGACAGACAGTCAATGCGCTATACGAGCGCGGTGAGCTTTGATGATCGGCTAAATTAATATAGCCGTGTATATAAATTAAATTCATATGTCCTTGTAGGTTATCTATTGTGTTGGCCAGGGTAGGTTATCTATTGTGTAGGCCAGCCACCCCCCCCCCCCCCCCCCCAGAAGGACGATCGTAATCACATATTGCCTTGCGCTGTGCGTAAAATAGTAATTTTTTCAGTATGAGGCGATACGCAGCATCTACACAAAGTGCATAGGGGGACCCCCCGACCCCCCCCCCTGCAAGGGTCCACATGGGGTGGGGGGGGGGGGGAGGCACACAGATAGGAGCTCAGACGCTCACACACACACCCCCCCAGGGGTCCACAGACGCGGGTCGGGCCATCCCGTATGTAGGAGAGGAGCTGGTAGATCTGCTATTTTCGGTGGGCATGGGTGACAGCTCTGGAACGCAGGGTCGCCTGGGGACGGCGAAGGGCTCCGCCGGCAAGGTGCACGCGGTGGCCTGGCACACGTGCACACGTGCCAGGCCACAGGGCGCAGGGCGGACCGGCAAGGTGCACGCGGTGGGCGTAGGGCAGCGCAGGGCACCGCGCAGGGCACCGCGCACCGGGCATATAACAAAGTCAAACTATTACGTCGCAAACGGGTAGATATAGCCGCGACGAGTTCCGTTCTGTTGCGACGAGTCCACACACGCCACAACGAATTACCTTTTACGTCGAGAAGGGTAGATATAGCCGTGACGTGTCCCGTTCTGTCGCGACGTAAAAGAATAGTCAAACTACTAGGTCGCAAACGGGTAGATATAGCCGCGACGAGTCCGTTCTGCCGGGACGAATTGATATTTACGCCAGGACGTACTCGAATATACGTTGCGACGGAAAAATATACGTCGCGACGTCCGTCGTACGCCGTGAAGGCATTTCGCTCCACCTGCAAATATGATTCTTTTCAGAAGAGAAAAACATCTCCAGGCAATATCTTGTTACAATGCCAAAGTAATTACTTTTGTTTGAGTCGAGTCGAGAAGTTTTCACAAGTGGCATTACAGCGTTTCCTCCTTCTGACTCGTACAAAACCACTCATTTGTATTTTCATCTCTGGTTTTGTCATCATCTTGACATTTTGAATCACTTTCTTCCTGCGCTGATGACTGACTCGACTGACACGCACATCATAAAATGACGGACCAAATAAACCACATCAAACTGAAAAGTAAACTTCAGTTAGCTGTGGGATCCTAGTACAATCCAGGGTCTTCGTTTAGATCTGAAAGGGTTCATCTTAGATTTAAATTGACATTTCACAGTGCACTGATCAACATTTAGCTTGAATTCCAGCAGAGGAGCACATAGCCAGGAGGAATGACCACACACACACACACACACACATGGTCTCTGTGAGCTCTTTCATCTCACATGGTGGATTTTTCCCATTAGAAAATATGGAACAAATTTTGAAGATCCATAAAGAACACGTCGCTCCACAGACCAGAGTATATATGAGACACAAATGTACGGCAATCTGGACATGCCTGCCTGCCAAATACTGTAGTTGTACTGTACATAATCCTATAGGTTTAATAGTCTGGTAGCTGACGCTGTGAGATGAACTCAGTGGGGGTCTGAGGTTGGAATTATCAGGGGTTCTATAGTCTAGAGACAGGAACAGAAATGCAGTGTTCATACTGTAAGCCATCTGGATAGTGATGCGTTTGCCAAATGGAACATGCTGTATTTCAATCTCTACTTGTTATTTTTTTTCACGTTTAAACAAGGGGTTGATGTGTGCGTGCGTGCAGGTCTGTAGGTATGCGCACGCGTGCGTGCGTGATCACATGCGTGCGTGCGTGCGTTTGTGCAGCTTGATTTAATATATTTAGGTAACGCAGCTTGGTGAACCAATAGGGAGCTGGCGTCCGTTTCCAGCGCTAGTTTGTTCCGCCCTTCTATGCCCAGAAAAGCATAGGCTAGGGTTAGGCTGGCTAACCCATTTAGACTAGATTCTAGATTCTAAAAACAGAAACTATGTTTCTATGTCAGTGGTGCTCAACCTTTTTCATGTCAAGGACCCCCAGAATTATCTGCATTTGGCTGCAGACCCCCATCTGAAAATATGTTGTTCCAGGGACACCACAGAAGCAAAGATTTGTTAAAAGATTGTTAAAAACGTTCGCTCTGAAAGAATATCAAAGATTTGCGCCACATGTTCACGATTTTTCAAAAACAGCAGACCTATACAAGCATTATTTAATAAAGAATATGTATTATGGTAAGATGTGAGCGCGTGTGTGTACTAGGGCTGACCTCGATTAGTCGAATAGTCGACTAATCGATCGGAACGGGTCTCAGTCGACTGACCACCTCTTAGTCGATGTTAATCAAAAAAATGCCCCAAAAAATTGTATATAAAAATACAATATTTACAAAAATATACAAAAATACTGTATTATTCCACTAGGTCTGTGGGGGACATAAACACATTTGAACATTCTGACTGTTCAAATCTCCAATGTGCATGTGGAGTGTGTCTGCCTGTGTGGCAATGTGCCACTGCCTGTGACTTGAATCGCACAGTGCGCTGGCCTGATAGACTCCAGAATCTCAATCTCACCTGCTGTGCTACATCTGGCTAATGACAAGCCTCTCAGTTGTTAAAAAAAAAGATTTGAACAGTCAGAATGTTCAAATGTGTTTATGTCCCCCACAGACCTAGTGGAATAATACAATATTTTTGTATATTTTTGTAAATATTGTATTTTTATATAAAAAAAATTGGGGGAAAAAAAAAGAAAAAAGAAAAAAAAAAAACTTTTTTTTGCTCAGTCGACTATTAGTCGACTAACAGCAAATTTATTAATCTATCAGTCGACTATACAAATCCTTAGTCGGGGACAGCCCTAGTGTGTACTGACCTGCATGTACGTGTCTTGTCTTGCTCTCTCAGGGGAATATACAGTATACATTCACATGTTGAATTATTAGTATGTTCTCTAAATCCATCCGTCTCACTTCCCCTCTGCCCCTCTCTCATCTCCATCTCTCTGCTCTGTCTCTCACTCGCTGTCCGTCTGGAAAATGCTGGACCATAAACTGTGCAATGTTTTCCATGTGTGAACCAACACAGTATAAGTACAATGTAAAGCATTCCATTTGACCTGCACTGCTTTTCTCCAGCAAGGTTACATCTGTCCCACACAGAACAAACACTCCAACGATGAAAGGTGTGTGTGTGTGTGTGTGTGTGTGTGTGTGTGTGTGTGTGTGTGTGTGTGTGTGTGTGTGTGTGTGCGCGCGCGCTGGCGCGTGCGCGTGTGTGTGTGTGTGTGTGCATACGTACATATATCTGTCTGCAAGCATGCATTATGCATTAATGTGTCCGTGTGATTGCGACTTTGTAAATGCATGCGTATCCGTGCGTGCGTGCGTGTGTGGCTGTGTGCGTGTGTATCGAACTGGTGCACTATGGAGGATACAACAGTGATCTATCCATAACGTGACTAAAGCCCCATGCAGACTGTATATAACACGCAAGGCGTGCAGGAATGCACAGAGATGGCTGTGCAGCATAACGCAAGCAGACAAACCTCTTTATCTATAACCCAAACAAACACATACACACACTTTATAGGTCACTTTATAGGTCCTTTGGCACAAGTTAGATAGAGTTACAGAGTGGCTGTTTTAAGAGCCGTCCTATAATACATTCTGACTGCTCCTCTCCCCTATGGACTTGCGCACACACACACACACACACACACACACACACACACACACACACACACACACACACACACACACACACACACACACACACACACACACACACACACACACACACACACACACACACACACACACACACACACCTAGCTCTTTGGGGGACATCAAGAGGAAACACTCAATAAAGCTGATATCAGATACCTACAGCTCACCTGCCACTTCAAACAGGGAGGACACACGCACACACACGCACACACTCTAACCCATACCAGATGCAGTGGGCAGTCTGACCATTAGTCGTCTTCATCTTGTCACTGTGAGCAGTGGAACAGATTCCCTACTGTTAGAACCCCTGTGGTCTCTTCACTACTGTGGTGCGTGCGTGCATGCTCGTGTGCGTGCGTGCATGCTCGTGTGCGTGCGTGCATGCTCGTGTGCGTGCGTGCATGCTCGTGTGCGTGCGTGCATGCTCGTGTGCGTGCATGCGTCACAGTAATTAGCACCGTTTGATGAAGCTAATGATTCAACACATCAAAGTACCGACTTCACTTCCATCTCCTTTACGACAGCACTCTCTCTCTCTCTCTCTCCGTATAGCTCTCACTTTCATTCTCTCTCTCCTTCACTCTCTCTCTCTCTCTTCACATGTCTTGGGGTAAACACTGCTTTTATCTCTCATCCTGTCTTCATTAGTTGATCTCTAAAGACATTCCGTCCCCTCCCTCGTGTTGTTTTATTACACTTCATTACAACACTCTCACCTCCTTTTATTCTGTTCCCTCATCTCTCTCATCCCTCCTTCTTGGTGCTGTCAAAACCTCTTCAGCCCTCTAATCTCCCCCTTCACTCTTCAATGGTATGGGTATGCGCATGCATAAAGTGACTGGCAAGACCGAGTGGCAAAGTGAGTTTACCGTCGTTAATTGCAATCAGATGGGACTTTTCTATTTGGATGTACTGTATGGGCTGTCAAGGCCAGAAAGTAATTTTTGTCAATCATGGTGTTCCCGCATAACTTCTAGGTATGATGATGATGTCACGCGCATACACTCTAGTCTAGAGTGAAAAATCCATCCATCCTCTATCTGTCTATCATATCCTTCATTCACTTCGTCTCAAGTCATCTCTCCTTCCTTTCTTTGTCATTGCTCTCACTCACTTTCTCTCTATTCATTAAGATTAAGGCTTTCATCACATCTTGCTGATAGACACCATCAAAGACTTCATCACCATCATTAAGACTAAGCCCTCTCGTCGTGCACTTGTTTTTCTCTTGACTAATTCATTATAAAGAGGAAGGAGACTCCCTCTGCCCTCGCTTCGCTGGCACATTAAATACTTTGTATAGTCATTTACTGTACCTAGGGAGGGTGTGTGTGTGTGTGTGTGTGTGTGTGTGTGTGTGTGTGTCGGGGGAGTAGAGGCTGCAGGCTAGGAAAAGCAAAGTGTCAGCACTATACAGTACATAACACAACACTAAACCATCTGACGAGGCTGTCTTATAGTAAAGACCAGTCTGGATAGATTGCTAGAGGCAACATTCCACATGTGGACATTCAGAACATTGTGGCACCAAGTGGACCATAAATGAACCAACTAGTTTTAATTTCAGTCTTAGTGGGAAGGAAGATGATTGAATGATTGAGCCCTCAGACACTAACCTGTCGTTCCTTTCCCCTTAGAACACAGTCCTCTCTGTTACCAGGTAAGGGTGGCCAGTAGATCTGTGAAAACAGAAATACAATGGGGGGAAAGAGTCATAACATGTCACTTTTTAATATGTTATAATGTGAAACATATTACAAAAAGAGAACAGCAGCAAAAACAATGGGAGGGCAAGAGCAATGAACACCAAAGAGAGAGAGAGAGAGAGAGAGAGAGAGAGAGAGAAATAGTCATAACTTGTCATGTTTCAATATTTTTTAATGAAACACCATTATAGAAAACAGCAGCGGAAACAATACGGAAAATAAATGAAAGACAAAGAGACAAAGAAAGACAGAATGTATGGCAGAGAGGCAACCAAACAGGAGGAGGAGGAGGAGAGAGATGGAGAATGAAATACATTGAAATGTTAAAAGACATGAACATGATTAAGGACTTCACAATGTTGGCAGCATTGCTGAGCAGCCACTTTTAATCACGGCAATGTGGAATTAAAGCAACACAGGCTTTATGGGCTGAGCTGCATGCACATCATACGCAGCAAGCCATAAAAATTAGCAGGGAATTTATCTCAGGGGAGATTATAGCAAATATGTACAGTATCAGTTCTGCAAGCATAACAAAAACTGTACACCGACAAGTTACAAGAGACGCTCCAGTGTTGGGTGACAGAAAGCTCTTCTTCACCAAACCAATAAATAGATCATCTATACCAGTGGTTCTCGACCAGTGGTCCGGGGACCACCAAATTATTGTTAAAGGACCACTTCACCACTTTTCAACCTATCTTCATATAATAGGTCCTCACTAATAATCTTGAAAATAATGGCGCAATGTTTTGTGTCTCATAGGAGGGCTGTGGGCAGTTCAGAAACCGTCTTCCAGTGACATCATCGATGGAGAATACAAGCTAATAAAAACTGCAGGCTTTCTAGTCCTGAAAAGTTGCAATGCGATTTTGTAAAAAAAATCTTGTTTAAAAAATAATCTGCCTAATGATGATATTACTGGAAGACGGTTTCTAAACTGCCCACAGCCCTCCTATGAGACACAGACTGAGTGGAAAAAGATCGTGCCATTTTATCATGATTATTAATGAGGACCTATTATATGAAGATAGGTTGAAAAGTGGTGAAGTGTTCCTTTAAACATCTGCAAAGTTAATTTACAAGAAGTCTAAACAATCCAGAATATACAATTACAGAATGTAGAATAATTTATATTTTGATTGACGCCCGTTGTCTCTCCTATAGTAGGCTACCATCATAGTATGATGGATTCTATATTCTAGAATCTTTGTCTTTGGTCTGAGATGCTATATCCCATCAAAATGGTGGTCCGTGCCGAATAAATAATGGACCTTGATATGAAAAGGGTTGAAAAGCCCTGATCTACACACAAGGCTAATCTGGCCTTTACAATAATCTCTTTTCAACAATACAGATCTCCACGGTGGAAATCCCCCGTACAGTACAGTTCGGTGTTCCGTTCCACCAACTCAACGAGGAGCAAAGGTGAATGGTCAGATAAGCGTTTAATTAGATTTTGGCCGGGGACAATGGAATGGAATTTCACACTACAGGCTCGCCACGAGGAAATATAAAAGACATTGTTCCCTTGATTAGGATAACCTCTCTCTAAGTATTAGTTACGAAATAAGCGTTTAATACCAAGCATATGTTCTGTCTGAGGGAGGTTGATGTCAGAGAGAATACACTGTATGGAACAGATTTCACACTTTCAGTAGAAACCAAATTGCCCATGATTAGGAAATACCCAATCTGATATGGTATTTAATTTATATACATAATTATGTACCGCAGGCCCTGTCTGAGACAATGGAACAGAATGACACGCTGCTTTTCAACCGCAACACCTGCAAATGAAAACGGAATTGTTCTTTAATGAGCAAAAAATCTCTCCAAGTATTTAGTTTCCAAAAAGTATGTTGGAAGTAAATGCTACTATCCACCTTTACCACATGGAAAATGGAGATCTATTAGCCCTTCATATGGAATTTCCTTCCATTGGCTCATTGTATAGATTTTCCTTGACCATGTACCTTATGTGCATGCTGACAGTGACTGTGCAGTGTACAGTGATCTGTCAACATTTAGTTTAGTTTAGTGCGTGTATGCGTGCGTGCATGCGTGTGTGTGTCGCATGCATGCACCCACGCACAATATTCCAACTGTACTTACTCTCAGCATCAGTACATGAAAACAAAAACGAATGGATTAATCTACAGTAAGTCTCTCCGGAAGAAAATTTAAATTAAATTGTCCATGACGAGCAGATCTAATTTAGTCAAATATGTAATATTTAGTGCCAAAAAGTGCATTAGAGTTTGTATTGACTACCACAGAGCAGATCTAAAACAATGCATCCTTGTTTGGTTCACTAGGGAACACGCTTTTCTTTGGCTTTGTGTGTGCGTGTGTGCGTGTGCGTGCGTGTGCGTGTGCGTGTGTGTGTGTGTGTGTGTGGTTTCAAAGTGTATCAAAGTGAAACACAGCATCAAAATGAGAGACAATATGAATATTGTGCTGGAGAATCAGAGCCAATGAAACTCTTCAGACCTCCCAGGTCTCCTTGCTCATAATGTACAGGCTTTCATATCAGCATTAAAAGTTTGTGACAGATTTATCTCCCACGTTATAAATCACACTTTATCATGGCCGCCTTAAATGGGCAGACTAATACAGCCTTAACCCATTTTGACCTGAGGACGATTCTACAAATGCCTTGACAGTTTTCTTTGCTTCCCCCCTAGAAGCAAAGATTTTAGTTAAAAACGTTCGCTCTGAAAGAATATATTCAAACATTTGGGCCACATTTTCACGATTTAAAAAGAAATAGCAGACCTACAAGCTTGTAGCGTGGCACTCGGTGCCGCGCTATGAGCTTGTAGATCTGCTATTTTTAAATAGCTAAAGCATACTGTAACATAATGCTTTAAACACCAAAAAGGGTTCCCGCCCAGAATGGTCTAATACAGCCTTAAGCTTGTCTAAATCCTGGCTAAAGACCTACATCTCTGACATGTGGTCATCTTTATCCGGAGCCTTGTAGCCATAAACGCTGCGATATTAAGGTCTGGAAGTGCTTTAGCCAGGCCTCTCCACTGCAGTGATGCAGTGGAGGGTAACTTCTCCTAAACTCAGGAAATCCATTCCACCTCGTTACATTAATGAAATATGTATCTGCATTTCAAAGCTGATCTCTTACATTAAGTCATAATGGATTCAGAGAAGGTAGATCAAAACTGAGGTAAGTTTCAAAAGAATAAGCAAATACAGTAAGTATAAAAAGTTATCTGATTGTACAATTACCAGTTTAGGCATTTAGCAGATGCAGTTAATCAAAGAGACTTTGAAGTTGCTGCAAAAAGTAGGAGTTTAGTGTTGTTTTTTTGAGTCTCATACACGTGTGTATACAGTATGTTGTGTGAGTTCACCATGGCAACAGGGCCTACAGGACCTACAGTAAGAACACATTTATAATCAAATGGCATTGTGATGGCAAACAATGGGACTGGGACATATTGTTAACACCTTTTTTGCCCATGAATCTTTCAGAATAAAGGCGCTAGAGTGCCCAGCAGATGAGGCAGATTTTACTCTGAAAAGCCCCGCCTTCCATTTCCCCCTCTAAACCGGGAGGTATAATGTTCCGTTACGACCTTGCGCTGTCAAGTCTCATCTCTCTCTAGAAGCGTTAATATCGTCGTTCTGATCAGAACCATGGAGAGCGACGTAGATTCAGAGAGAATAGACGGTTTTGTCGGGCTGTAAACAAGGAAGTGAACGGATTTTAGCGGGTGCAATTACAAAGTAGTCTGGAGACGTCCGACTCTTTTGACGTGTTCAAAGATTATCTCTTAGCTGCCAACGGCATCCATCTTGAAACGAACGAGAGATAAACAAAAACAGTTGAAAAACGCTCATCCGATCATAGTCCCATAATAATAGCCGTGATCTTCAGCGGACTATATATCCTCTGATTTGGTGAGATGAGATAAAGTATGATGGCACTAAAAGGCTGGCGCATCACTCTGGTTAGCATATTATCATCTCGCATGCTAGTTGGGGACCCGATTGAGCGACGGACAGGATGCGCTCTTAATACTACTGTAGTAAAACCTGGCATGTAGGAATCGATGGGGATAAAATATATATGTGTGTCATGCCTGCTATAGCCAATGGATTATACAGTATATGCACAAATATGCATTATATTTGTCTGAAACCAATGGTCTCAATCACTGGAACTCAGTCATCTGTGGTGGAACTGACAGAGGTCATTACATTTACAAAACCCAGGCGGATGTTCCATACTGTGAGATTCGGAGTACAAAGGTGATGCAATGCAGTAGGTACGAGACCGAGTCAGAACATAATGATGTCAACGTCCATATGTTTCAGTCAGATTGCATGCATTGATAGCGTAGCGTTGAGTCAACGTTTTCTTCAAAGTAGCACACATTACATTGATTTAAGTCACAATAACTCAGGCTCTGTTAAAAGCCTGGCTCACCAACTTAAAATGGTGTAAATCATCCAGACACGTCACACACTGTACATCTAAAACATGCCTCACTGATATTTATTTAAAATTAAATCAGGGATGGTCTAATCTCTGGCTAGATACACGTATAGCATGAATTAAACCAAGTCATCTGTGGCGTTCTTTATGGCTGATATCATTGAACCAGTGTAAACAAGAAAGCATTCTTATGCATTCCTGAGTGAGATTTATATGCTGTGAAGCCTGGCTTGCAACGGTGCAAATCAGTGAAAAGCAGTGAAATGCCTGACTGATATGAATCTGGACCCATCTAAACTATGACCTGCTATCATCTCTGTCACTGTAGGTTTCCACATAAATCGCATTGTCCACGACGCATGGAAAATAAATGTCCCCACTATGTAAAGCAACTGAGTATTTAGCAAAATCACACCCGTGTGAAGTGAGGGGCGCTCTTATCATTCTCCATTCATTGTCAATGGGAATTTAATGTTTGGAATCTACACTATAGCTAAATATAGGAGGTGCTAGAGCCCCTCAAAAATAAAACCGAGGTATTATAATTAGTATTGTTAGACCAGTGCTTGGCTGTAGAGCAGTGAGTCGGTAACGATGGAAGTTGGAGATCCATGCCCCACCCGGCTATGCAATACCTGTTGTACCCGTGTCAGACATGCCCAAATATGGAGTGTTGTGATGTCTGAAGAGGCCAGCTCCATACAGTATAGAGCCTGGGCAGGGGCCCTGTCCAGAACCTAGGCAGAGGCCTTTTGTGGCGGTTCTGGACAACTGTGGGTTT
Organism: Protomyctophum parallelum; assembly: GCF_964188405.1. Lineage (NCBI taxonomy): Eukaryota > Metazoa > Chordata > Actinopteri > Myctophiformes > Myctophidae > Protomyctophum > Protomyctophum parallelum. Next base: position 26,726,471 of record NC_139705.1, on the reverse strand, counting down.
GACCGACTCGGTTTGACCGACTCGACACTCCCTGTGGGGGTGTGGAACGAGTAGTATTTAGCCATGGTGTTTCCTGTGTCATTAACCATTTCCTCTAAAGTTTAAACAAAAACTGAATTGCAACCAGGGACAGCTGGTATCAATGGGCTTGCCTTAAGCTTAGACCAATGACAGCTTGTGTGCGGCTGTTTATGTGAAGGATTAACAATGGCAGGTTTTAAATGAATTAAGTTTATTATTTATTTTCTAATACGTTTTCTCCCATGTCCGTGGAGGGGAAAAAAATTACTTAAGAGATTGGGGGCATATCGTCCAATGGATATTAAAATAACAAAAAGGAAAGACGACAAAATCGTACATTTTGTTTTTGTGGGAAATATAAGCCTTTAAATTCTATAATTATGCCGTTTCAAATTCCAACAGAATCTGTTATTTCAACAAATCACATCATTTATAGGTCAAAGGGACAACATATTACCATATGGATAAGTCGTCTCCCCCTTTCAACCCCACACAAGAAAAGCCAGTGTTCATCTCAGAGGGTGTTGTTTTGGTCGACTAAAACTAAGACGAAAATTGCTCGTCGACTACCTTTTTTCACTGGCGAAAACTAAATGGAAACTAAATGAAAACAAGCCATGATGACTAAAACTAAGACTAAATATATTGACCATTTTGTCAACAAATACAAACTAGACTAAAATGTTAGGAAGGGACTAGTGGACAACAGATCCAGTATGTAGTAAAGTGTAAAATCAGTCATTACGACGGCCTCAAGGCGCGACAAAATACATTTTAGTCGACTAAATCAACTGTAGATTTAGTCGACTAAAATCTTATGATATTTAGTCGACTAAAACTAGACTAACACTAACACATTCCAAGTGACTAAAATGTGACTACACCTAAATGTTTAATTCCAAAGACTATGACTAAACTAAATTAGAAATGCTGCCAAAAATAACACTGATATTCTCAGAGGGTGTAAAAATGGACATAATGTATACAGCACAGAACGGAGCCACACAACCAGAGAAAATGAAAGAGTCTTTGTTGCAAGCATGGTTTATGAGCCAAATTAAATCATTCTGAACGTTTTATACCATAACTGAAAGTGGCGTCTGTGAGTCCAATCATATCTGTTCATGTGAATCGGCACCAGTGCAGTGGATGGAATATATTCAACATAACATGAACATTTACATGAGACTAATCAGTATTTATTTGACTTTTTCCCCCCCATATCATTATAATTAGGGCTGTTGATTTTCTTCCCGGATTTGATTTGTTTCAGATCGAGGTTCTTAACGAGGACTGCTGGTAGAGGTGCTGGAATGGTTTAGCCCATTCTGGACGGTAAACCATTTTTGTTTTAAGCATTATGTTATACTTTAGAAAAATAGCAGATCTACAAGCTCATAGCGCGGCACCGAGGGCCACGCTACGAGCTTGTAGATCTGCTATTTTTTTTACTCAAATCTTTGCTTCTGGGGGGTCCCTGAAACAACATATTTTCAAATGTGGGTCGGTGGCCAATTCCACATAGGGGGGTCCTTGACATGAAAAAGTTTGAGAACCACTGACATAGAAACATGACTTCGGAAAACTGTCATGATTTAGAAGGCATTTGTAGAAGCTGGTGTCAGTCCTAAACGGGTTAATAGATCCATGGCTTATATTCAACCACAGCCTCTGTATTACTGATTTTACTGCACTTCGTTACACATTTCATGATCAGGTTTATTACAGAGAGGGTGATAAGCCCCAGATTGGACAACACCACCCGAATGTTAGTGGGCAGATGAGAGGAAGGCTTGGACGGCAGGCCCGGTTTTCATTGATTTCACAATGGCTCGATTGTTTGCAGTTGGCAATACCAATAGATCTTCAAAATGTTTTGGGAGGAGTCTTTGAATAGGAGACAATTGAACGCTGTACAGTGAGAATTGGCATCACACTGAATAAAGGCAACAGGCAAAGAATTGAAAGAATTCAACCACATTTAATACAATTACTTTATACTTCCATTATATCAGGAAGGAACATAATAATGATGCAGCCAAAGTGCGTCACAGCTAAGACACTGCTGAAGCATATTGGAGCAATACTGTCCACAATGTAATCTAATAAAAGCAGAGGATAGTTAATTTAACACTAGCTGGGTGTGACATAATCAAAGCCTATACTCATTAGAGAAAAAACCTTGGATCATCAAAACACTACAGATCAGCTCAAATGCTGGATAAATCTGTAACGCTGGTGTTCATTTTAAGTGGGACAGACTGTACACAGAAAAATCCCCACACAGCAAAATTCCTGTCTTCATTTATTCATTTGTAAGTGTACAAATGGAACCAAATGTACCCTGCAGATAAAGCACCCATTGATCGTTGCAATAGCTAAAGACACTTTTGATGACTCCTATATATTATTGTGACCTTTACCTGTACACTGCCTGTGTCTAAATAATCCATCTCAGTAAAGACAAACAACACAAAAGATGGATGAAAAAAGGCTGCCACCTTTTGTCTGTCCTGCTTTTAACAGATCTTGTGGATATGCAGCCTATATATATATATACCCTTCTGTCATCACTGGATTCACTGAATGAATGTCGTTTCACAATGTTTGGCTCTGGTAGATGCATGGCATTGAACTGGAAGAACTTTTCAACCATTGTCTCCATTACACTTTTACTGTACACAGCTATCTGAGGAGGGGAGGGGAGGGGAGGGGAGGGGAGGGGAGGGGAGGGGAGGGGAGGGGAGGTTCAGCCAGATTTATACCAAGAAAGAGAGGGATGAGAGGAGGATAAAGGGGAATTAAAGAATGGATGAGGTGGGCGAGATCTGGCTATGTGCTTAAACTGCTCATTCCTTTCCTTGTCTCATCTCCTCCCTCCTGTTTCAGCCTTCTCTCCAACTCCCCCACAACGCACGCACATGCACACACACACACACACACACACACACACACACACACACACACGCGCGCGCGCGAGAGCGCACACACGCACACACACACACACACGCACGCACGCACGCACGCACACACGTGCACACACAGCAGGATGACATGTTGACGCAAATGTTTCTACCACTGGGTAGAAACCAGTGAACATACTGTGGATTACGTTGTGCACCAAAGAGGAAATTAGACAAACGCAATACCTTTTGCATTCCCATTGCTGGTCTGCTGCTAAAATGATTTAAAAAAAGAAAAGAAAATGCTTGCTGCTTTAAAAGCACTCACAATCTCCATGTGTGCGTGAGTTCTAAATAATGTAAACCCTGTAAAGTCTCTGAAAATAAATATCAAAAGACGTGCTCACAACAAATCACAGCTAATACGGACAAATGAATAAATGATCAGAAAGCACTCCAAACAGAAATAATATGTATGTTTTCTTTATGATGTTGGCTGATGTTTTCTTCTTTATGATGTTGCGTATAACCTCGCAAACAAAGCACAACCTCAACACTGAAGCCATGTTCAGACTGGCAGCACAAATATGATTTTTGGCATATCCGAATTGGAATCAGATTTGTTTTGTTAGGTCTGAACAGCAAAAACACATGGAAGCTGTTTTTCTTTTTCTTTTTTTTCTCAATCTCGATGCTATATACCCACTCAAGTCAGGCATCAACCTGTCCAAAATGTCACTCAAAAAGCAAACGCGAGGTTCGAGGATTTTTAACTTAAAGGAGAATTCCATGCTATAAGGCTTTCTTACTGTACCTTTATTTGTAGTTTTTATGTCCCCGCCAAAGAGGTCCAGGTGTTATTTTGTGCAAAAGTGCATTATTGGCCATTTCCCCTACCATAAGCCCTCAATTAATTGCATTGAATTGAATGGGGCTATCGCAGAAAAATATTTTTCTTTAATATATCCTCTCTTCATAATGTAAATAGTATCCCAAGTGGCACACTTTACTACTTATTATGATGGAAATAAGCGAATTAGCACAAAAACCCAACCCACATTGAGGGCTTATATTAGGGGAAATAGCCAATAATGCACTTTTGCACAAAATAACACCTGGACCTCTTTGGTGGGGACGTAACAACTACAAATAAAGGTAAGACAGCCTTCTAGCATGGAATTCTCCTTTAAGCTGTTGAAGAAGTGAGTGTGTTATGGAAGACATGGCGAGCAACAGTCCCTGGACAGAGGAGGAATAACCTGTCTGCTAACACTTCAACTGACCGTTTGTGATGCTACTGTACATTAACACATTTAGCTGGGTGATCCTATGGAAACCCGTCACGGACCCCTGCTGGTCCCCGGGCCCCACATTGAGAACCACTGATCTAACATACATTTCAGGTTGTTGTGGTACTATAAGGCTGTATTATCTTTCTTATGTGTCCAACCGAAACAATGGCGTCTGATTTCTGCTTAGTTTTGGCAAGGTGATACATGTACCTTTCACTGTCTATAGATATCATCACACCAGGGTAAAATTGTATGCAGCTGTGCTGAATATACACATAGCTGATGTAATAATATATGGATGTTTATAGATAACTGGAGCATAACTGATATGGACTGTAATAAGGGAGAAGCTACACAATTGGCTAGAAAGCAGGTAAATGAAATCCCTTGTTTGAGCAAATAATATGTCGGTTATTTTTGGTTTATACAATGTGCTTCCTGTATATCTTAGAGTTACTAAATGGCCTGCTTTCAAGTACTGATTATTTTTCCACAATAGAGCTATAGTGAAATGAAGTCTTCTAATGAGGTTCAGCTGTGTAGCTCTGCTCAAGCTGCTGTTGTTACTGTACGTCACATGCATCTGGGTGTTGGTATACCGTACTGTACGGTTCAACAATAACTTCATCAATGCCAGCCTCTGAGTCTTTCTCTCTGCCTCGTCTCCTCAAGTCCTCTTGTCCCTGTTCCTCTCCATTTCTCGTCCTTTTGCCAATTCTGTTTCCACCTATTACTCCCTCTAACTCTCAACCTTCCCTCGCTCGCGCCCTCTCACTCTCCCCCTTAAACTAATCAAATCCCTTGGTTGCAGAGCCAGAAGCCCTGTGTTTCATCCTTGTTTGATGACAGAGGAACTCTGTTGAACTGCACTTAATGGATCTGACTCCTGAATTCCAAGTCATTCCTCATGTCTTCGTCGCGTGCCAAGAGAAGAGTGACTGTAATTCTTCCACTCCAACACGCAGTGTTTGACAACTCTTTGATGACAAATATGCATGTAGATGAAAGGTGACGCCTAAGAGAAACCAAGCGTAAGCGGAGCTGATTTATGACCAGCTACAGTTTTACAGGTGTTTCAGTGTGCGTGTGCGTGTGCGTGTGCATGTGTGTGTGTGTGTGTGTGTGTGTGTGTGTGTGTGTGTGTATGAAGTCATCTAAATGTTTTGGAAAGGTCATTCAGACGTGAGGTGAGGTATGCTTGAATAGAGGTGAGATTGGCAGACTGTGTGTGAGGAGTTAGACCAAATGACCAATAGGAGACCAGATCCCAAACCTTTGCATGTGTGTTCTCAGTATGACCTTACTGTTCTAACATCACTTCATTTCACTCAAGTAAAAAGTGGGGCACCCAGCCACCCTCTGTATTTATATTGGCCATTTGTCGTCTCACATCGTCAATGATTGTTTTGTTGCCCTAAAACATTAAAAGTCCATAGCCTTTGGCTGTCATTCAATTGTTGTTTAAAGTGCTCTAAACAAACATTAAAAGTCCATAGACTTGGCTGCCATATGATGTAATTTCAAGCGCCCCTCGCCTCAAAAATCGTCGGTCAGAGTCGGTCAGATCAGCAGCAAACTGTAAAATGACAAAATTACCAAAACACAAATGTGAAATATGCTATACAATATGCACATATAAATATTATGCATGTTGCATCAGTACACATATTATAAGGCAAGGCCTATAATTTACCAGCACATTAAATATAAGAGGCCTGTTACAGAAGGTAACAGGTACCGTCGCCCATAAACCATCTTGCCCTCGTTTTTTTCCCCCGCCAACCTCACGCCGACCACTCGGTGCGGCGGTTCTTGTACTCTTTATTTGGTTTTACTGAGAATAAGGTTAGAAATACGTTTAGGGTTAATGGTAATGCAATGCATTACCTGAGGGGCATGCGTTCCCAATGGGCATCGCCCTAGTATGTATAACGACTGGCTGTTTCTTGTGTCTGTCCGTATCTATTAACTACAGTAAATGTGATTCTTATTAAGATGTGGTAAATGCGGAAAAGCCAGACGTTATAGCAGCACAGCTGCAACTACCCAGTGTGTCCCGTCGACAACCCTCCAGCAGGAATGTGGAACTAAGTTCTTTGCCACAAAAGATGCAATATAGCCCCGACGCTGTTCACCCAGCGTCTATTACTGTGACAGACAGAAAATGGTCAGAAAACCACTCGTCTGCCTGCACACATACCGCTGCTGGTGCTGGATTCAGTCTCGACAGAGCACTTTCCTACGCTGTCTCCCTCTCATAACCTCTCAAATAAGACATTGAAGCCTATTGAAGTAGGAACTGGAGTACAGCATGTAAAGGGGGCTCTGTTTCTATGTTATTGTGTCTTGTGGTGTCTGATTTTTGTATTTATTGTAGTGTGTCGTTGTGTCATGTGGTGCTTAATTGTGTATTTGCTGTAGCACGTCTGTTTCTAATTCTACCACAGTGAGGCTGTAGGCACTTTTCCCACATACACACAATCATCCTATTCTATTTTATTATTATTTTATTATTATATTCAACTACTGCTCTATTCCATTCTAATCAACCTTTCTAAGAGCATTCTATCTTATTCTATCTCACTCCATTCTTATTCTATGGTATTCTATTCTAAATGTATCTCAATCAATTTGAACCCTACCATGCTCGATTCTATTCCATTAAATTCTACTTCACTGCTTTGTAATCTGTTCTCTCACTGCATTATATTCTACCACCGTATTCCATTCTAATCCATAGTGTAAAGCAGTGGTTCTCAAAGAGGGATCCTTGGGGATTTACGGATCTTTAACTCAGAGGCCCCTTTTCCACCGCTTGGTTTCCAATGGGAACCGGTTCAGTTCTTTTTGGTTCTTAGTCCATGAGCCAGAGCTCCAAAATTGGAATGTTAATTATGAATTGAGTGTGCAAAACCATACCTATATTAGATTGTTATCACCACGAAACAATGATTTATTGTATTACAAATTTTACATTTTTAAATATGCAAATGAGGCATTATGTAGGAAAATATGCAAAATAATAGAAACCATGAAAAAGCTACTACTGTGGAAAGGTTATCATGTATTAATTTACTTGTATTGATCCTATAAACAATTTAATATAGGTCTAGTTTTTTCCACCAAACCAAAAAGAACTGAACCGGTTCCCATTGGGAACCAACCGGTGGAAAGGGGGTCAGAGTGTACAAATGAGGGTCCATTTGGTTCCATCTGTACCCTGTCTGAGGTAGGACTTTACAGTGTAGATTGGAACATTGTATCTGGGGTGGGGGGGTTTGAAGCACTCACCTCTTTAGACTCTGTGCTGCCTGGTCCCAGTGTGAGAGAGTAGAGGACATCTTTCCCCCCTAGGAAGAGGCGGTCGTGGTACTCATCCAGGAACACGGAGCTTAGAGACAGCTGGCCATGGTGACCACTGAAGATGGAAGACCTGTTGGTGGACAGCAGATCTGGTAGAGAGAGAGAGACACACACAGAGAGAGAGAGAGAGAGAGAGAGAGAGAGAGAGAGAGAGAGAGAGAGATGTTTTTAATGTGCTTTCATTTCAGAAGAAGAATCATAAACATGCAAGCATGCACGCACCAAAACCAAGACCATAGGAGAGCAGAAGAAGAATGAGACCAATGCCTCCATTGACAATATCACAGGAGGCAGAGAGAAGAAAAGGAGGACAAAACTAAACATAGCTTAATACCATAACCTAATAGCAGTAAAAGATGGAAAATTACCATAATCTGTCCAATATGTGCTGAGATTGAGAGAGAGAGAGAAAGAGAGAGAGAGAGAGAGAGACAATTAAAGCTGGAATGGAAGAACAGATCTGGTTCATATTGTTTCTGTGCTTGGGGTTGATCCGGGGAAAGACTCCCTGCAGTGTGTGAGTGTGCGTGTGCGTGAATGAGAGAGAGAGAGAGAGAGAGAGAGAGAGAGAGAGAGAAACAAGACTAATTGTCAAAAATAAGTCACGCTATACATATGGCGATACCCTAGAGCAGCAAAGCGTCATGAGGTCACTTCTAGGGGTGTGGTCCATCCTCGGGGGAACATGAATGCGTTTGTCAAGTTTCATGGCAATCTGTCCGTTATAATAACCAGAGCACACTGCATCCCCACTGGGTTACACTGGTACGCTGCCCACACAGCCAGCATGGTACACTGCCCACACAGTACACTGCCCACACAGTACACTGCCCACACAGCCAGCATGGTACACTGCCCACACAGCCAGCATGGTACACTGCCCACACAGCCAGCATGGTACGCTGCCCACACAGCCAGCATGGTACACTGCCCACACAGCCAGCATGGTACGCTGCCCACACAGCCAGCATGGTACACTGCCCACACAGTACACTGCCCACACAGCCAGCATGGTACACTGCCCACACAGTACACTGCCCACACAGCCAGCATGGTACGCTGCCCACACAGTACACTGCCCACACAGCCAGCATGGTACGCTGCCCACACAGTACACTGCCCACACAGCCAGCATGGTACACTGCCCACACAGTACACTGCCCACACAGTACACTGCCCACACAGCCAGCATGGTACACTGCCCACACAGCCAGCATGGTACACTGCCCACACAGCCAGCATGGTACGCTGCCCACACAGCCAGCATGGTACACTGCCCACACAGCCAGCATGGTACACTGCCCACACAGTACACTGCCCACACAGCCAGCATGGTACGCTGCCCACACAGTACACTGCCCACACAGCCAGCATGGTACGCTGCCCACACAGTACACTGCCCACACAGCCAGCATGGTACACTGCCCACACAGCCAGCATGGTACGCTGCCCACACAGCCAGCATGGTACACTGCCCACACAGTACACTGCCCACACAGCCAGCATGGTACACTGCCCACACAGTACACTGCCCACACAGCCAGCATGGTACGCTGCCCACACAGCCAGCATGGTACACTGCCCACACAGTACACTGCCCACACAGCCAGCATGGTACGCTGCCCACACAGCCAGCATGGTACACTGCCCACACAGTACACTGCCCACACAGCCAGCATGGTACGCTGCCCACACAGTACACTGCCCACACAGTACACTGCCCACACAGCCAGCATGGTACGCTGCCCCCCCCCCCCCCCCCCCTACATTTCACATTTACAAATTCAGTTGGGCTAACATTACGTTGATAGACCTTTTCTCAGAAGTCTTGTTTGAATGCAAAAGGGTATTGCCAGGTCGGATGTCTATATGGATGTCTACATAGTACACTGTATAAAATAAAGTGTCCAGAAAATTAACTAGGTCTACTAGTATTTCATAAGGTTCCATATTACAATCAAATGTCCTTTTCTTCCAGAAATCAGGTTCATGAATAATACTGCTCGAATGCGACGCCGCCAGGGTTATTACCCAGGGGGCAAACCACCCTTTTTTTAGGAAACCTGCATTTGCCATGACCTCAAAGGTTGTCCACCAGAAATAGTATCTATGACCCCGTAGGATCACAACCTATATGGACAACCCGGTCAATTTTTTGCTGGAAGTCCAATATGGCCGCCGCAATATTGGCTCCTATTAGTTATAATGGGGGGTGAATAGGGCAAAATTTTAAACCAAAACCAAAATCCACGAAACTTCTCAGGTTGATCAATGATATAAATATGAACATATTTTGTATTGAAGGTTTCCATGAAATTCAATATGGCCGCCACAATATGGCCGCCACAATATTGGCACCCAGAAAATAGGTTTGGCTCTAACTTCTGAACCAGATGAGCTAGAAACGCAAAATCAGTGTCTATTTCATGTTTTCTGACCATGAGAGACTCAATGGAATACCTATTTTTATTATTGGGTGTGTCTGGACCCTTATTGTGCATATTTACAAGATGGTGGCTACCCGAAATAGTGCTTTACCATGATTTCTACCATGATTGTTGACTGTTTTGAATATCGTCACCTTATTAAACTAATTGCCTAAGTCATTTTTTGCCAAATTGCTTTTTTGGCCTAACTCACCACCTGGTGATGCTGGCCACCTCTGGTAAAATCACCCGAGCCCTAATGTAAAAGGCCTTCCTGTTACACCCTATTAAAACAATGGCCTATGTCAAGAGGGAGACTTAGGCCATATTATTTTGCCTAAGTCATAATAAAATGTGAATGGGACTGAATGGGAGGTACTGTTACTATGGGACTGATAGAATGGGAGTGAATGGGACTGAATGGGAGTGAAAGGGAGGTACTGTTACTATGGGACTGATACTATGGGAGTGCATGGGAAGTATTGTTACTATGGGACTGATACTATGGGAGTGAATGGGAGTGAAAGGGAGGTACTGTTACTATGGGTAACAGTACCCGGCCAGGAGACAACCCACAGAGCCTAGTCCCTCCATGTGCCAGAAGTGTACCTCCCAGCCTTGGCAGAGTAGTTCTGGAGTAGTTCCAAGAGATTGTGTGCCCCTGGTTTTTCCCTAGTGGGACTGATTGAGGGTAGCTACTGGGACGTAAGTCGGGACTTGATCACTCCCGGCTGGGTCGCCTAAGTGATGGGTATGATGTTGAGAGATCCGAAACACCGTTGACCTCAGGATACATCACTGAGGATACGTCCCAGGTGCATCCATGCGATGTTTTTTAGTTATAGTTCTTCTATTTATATAGTGACTCATAGGAATAGACTATGTGACAACCAGGTATAGTCTGGTGACACCGGAGAGACGGGTGACAGCCGGAATGTAGACGGCACCCGGTGAGCAGTATGGGTTAGTGCCCCAGCCTGTGTCCTCTGTGAGGATGAAGTCCAACAACCCTCTGTGAGGCCTTTGGGAGGGCCATGCAAGCAGCAAGCGGAACCGCAGCACCATGACCCTGCGGAACCATTGCCCAATGCCCACCACTCCTGAATAAACTGTCTGGTGCTGGGACTCTGATGCAACGCACAGGTCCTCGCTCTACTCCTGGTGAGAGCAGGAGTGGACCTGGTGAGACGTAGGAGGGGCCCGACCAGGAGACAACCCACAGAGCCTAGTCCCTCCATGTGCCAGAAGTGCACCTCCCAGCCCTGGCAGAGTAGTTCTGGAGTAGTTCCAACGGATTGTGTGCCGCTGGTTTTTCCCTAGTGGGACTGATTGAGGGTATAGCTACTGGGACGTAAGTCGGGACTTGATCAACCCCGGCTGGGTCGCCTGAGTGAGGGGTATGATGTTGAGAGACCCGGAACCCCGTTGACCTCAGGATACATCACTGAGGATACGTCCCAGGTGCATCCATGCATCCATGAATGGGAGGGAATGTAACTGAATGGGAGGTACTGTTACTATGGGACTAACACGATGGGAGTGAATGGGACTGAATGGGAGTGAATGGGGTGTACTGTTATTATGTGACTGAATGGGAGTGAATAAAAGTGAATGGGAGTGAATGGGACTGAATCGGAGTGAATGGGAGGTACTGTTACTATGGGACTGTCACTCCCATTCACTCCCATTCAGAGTGAAAGGGAGTGAATGGTAGGTACTGTTACTATGGGACTGTCACTCCCATTCACTCCCATTCAGAGTGAATGGGACTGAATGGGACTGAATGGGAGTGAGGGAGTGAATGGGAGGTACTGTTACTATGGGACTGTCACTCCCATTCAGTCCCATTCAATCCCATAGTATCAGTCCCATAGTAAAGTAATCTCTAAGATACATTGTTTTGGTCTCTGATTTTATCTGAAATCATTCCTACAACTCTACATAGGATCTGAGGGGAAATGACAATATGCAATGTCAAATATATATGTCCCTTCTGTGTCATAAATCTTAGCCAATGGATTAATATTGCTTGTGTTTGCTAAAACAGTCAACAATCATGGTAGAAATCATGGTAAAGCACTATTTCGGGTAGCCACCATCTTGTAAATATGCACAATAAGGGTCCAGACACACCCAATAATGAAAATGGGTATTCCATTGAGTCTCTCATGGTCAGAAAACATGAAATAGACACCGAGTTTGCGTTTCTAGCTCATCTGGTTCAGAAGTTAGAGCCAAACCTATTTTCTGGGTGCCAATATTGTGGCGGCCATATTGTGGCGGCCATATTGAAATTCATGGAAACTTTCAATACAAAAAATGTTCATATTTATATCATTGATCAACCTGAGAAGTTTCGTGGATTTTGGTTTTGGTTTAAAATTTTGCCCTATTCACCCCCCATTATAACTAATAGGGGCCAATATTGCGGCGGCCATATTGGACTTCCAGCAAAAAATTGACCGGGTTGTCCATATAGGTTGTGATCCTACGGGGTCATAGATACTATTTCTGGTGGACAACCTTTGAGGTCATGGCAAATGCAGGTCAACCCCCTTTGCCCCCTGGGTATATCTACCCGGAAATATGTGGTGATGTCATGATTATTGCTATTTTCACTTTTCAATGTATGACAATTTGAAAAGCTTACAGTCTATATAATTTTGTAATCTGTAAAATACTGAAAGATGACATGGAGTTCCAGGGGGTCCCCAGCTAAATGATAGTTTGGAACCAAATGGACCCATTAGTCCATTTGGTTCTATTTTGTACACTCCCAGAGTTAAATTAACATTGATTTTACAATATAAATTGGGGTCTCAGAGATATAAATGCCATTAAATGGGGGTCCTTGAAATTAAACAGGTTGAGAATCACTGCTAGAGCCGTAAAATAAATCTTCTCTTATGGGGGGAGGGGGGTCCCTAGCATATCTTTTCAAATGGGGGTCCGTGGGATAATGAGTGTCAATTTGGGGGTCCTTGACATGAAAAAGTTTGGCAACAATGGCTCTATACACCAAACACTGGGCCAGGGCCAATGTATGGGCCGCAGACAGACACGCACAAGCTGTGCTTCTATAGATATTCTATAGCTATTTTCACTAGTTTGGGTCCCAGCAGGCTTAATGTCTAATCTCTCATTTGGGTTTCGACCTGAAAGCTTTGGGAACCACTAGCTCTACACATTCTATCAGATCAGGCCCTGTCACACTTGGGGTGTCCAACTGTCCATGTAATCTCTTGGCTTGTTCAAAAGCAGCTTGGTGAACAGCAGAGGTCTGTTGTGTGCGTGTGTGCGTGCGTGCGTGCGTGCATGTATGCATGCTCGTCGTTGACTGCGGCAGCCACAGTAACGGCGGTGATGATGTGACGTGACGAATGGAGATTAAAGCAATTTTTTGGGGGTGGAGCGCCACATCTGGGTTCCACTAGTCAAGGCACTGAAGTCACTACTGTAAGGAATGACCAGCTCAATGGAGAGTTGGATGAACAGTGACGTTGCATGCACACACGCACGCGCACACGCACAGCCTACAACAGCCATGAAGGACATACGCAACCACCTTTATACAGGCCAATGAACACTCAAGGTTTTACAGTGCAAGGCTTTCCAAGCTGCTCCTCTTGGAGTTAAATCAACAGTTGTGTTGTGGTGGAGCAAACAAAAACAGGCCTATTATACTGTAGCTTCTTCCATAAATACGTCTCTCTCTGTTCTATTCTGATGAGAGCTTCCAAGTCTACAGGTTCATACATTGACTCTGCAGGCCAAGTTCAACTATAGTTTGAACTACGTTGTAAAATCTGAAGTTATTTTAACTCTTAAAGAGTCTTACTCTTAAATGAGGACTTAACTGTGTACTGTTGGTTGTCTCTTTTTATCCCTTCATTCCTTCTTTCTTCAAATCTGTCAGAATTGGACATGTTTTGTCCAAACCCCAAATACATCAATATTTGTAGGAGTCAAAATGTAATTTGAATGCCAAGTCTGAAATGCAGACAATGCAAACTAAAACCACCACTATTATAAATGAAAATGTTTTGTGGTTCGGATTAAGCTATGTTTGTTACGGTTACGGCTCATTTTCGGCACAGTCCATTTGAATAAGGCTGAGATTGGCTTAGGGTTAAGCTTAGAAGTGAGTTCACATGGTCCACATTCATCAAAAATATATTTTAACACATTTTTTACATAGGACGCCTCAGGCCGTCTTAAGGATTCGAACCGAGAGGTGCCTTGGACGTCGGTGGACGTCCTAGCGCATCCTCAATGATACGGGGCGAGATAAGAATATTCCGAATTTTTCCTATTATTCTTTTTGGCCGATCGACTTTCGGCTGCCGTATGCTAACGCTCTGGGCAATTATTAGCTTGCCGTTGACTTCCATGTTAGCGCGGCGGAAAGAATGACTCGTATCTCCTAATCCAGGGCGCTCTCCGTAGTGATAAATGGATCGATATGCTGGCGCTTCATTTCTGCTCCTCATCCGTCTCTCCCGCAAAATGTGAACGCTTTTTGGATCATATATCGTATAAATTAAAATCATCGCAATGTAAGATCAACTTTGTAAAGTCATCTTTTTTAGGAAATTGTTACCGGTTCATGGCTTTCAGAGTAAAAGCGCTCAGACAACTCCGGCACCCCAGAGCTCCTATTTTGAAGCACTTCCGGCAATTATTTTTTTAATGAATGTACAATTTTGATGATTTTGCCATGGCACATCACGTGCACATGTCCAACTTTTGTTCTTAAATATTGACATTGTGGTTTAGACAAATATTCTGAGAGCTTTGGACCATATATTGCATGAGGCCATATTATTGCACACAGTCACACACACACACACACACACACACGCACACACACACACGGTAGGTATATGTGTAAGTCTTAGTGGGGCCAATGGGGCTCCATCTCTCATCACTCCTCTGTCACTCTCTTTATTTCTCTTATGTTCTCTCTCCCTTATACACTTAAATGTATGCCTGTATATGCACACGGAAATTACACGCACGCACACACACACTGATCACTGCAGCGCTACAAGACACACTTTTCTAACACACGTGCGCACACACATGGCATTGGTGAGAGAGAGATGCCTCCGTCAGTCGTCACTTGGAGGAGTGTTGGTTGACTGAAGCACAAGGCCCCTCTGTACCAACGACACCATATCTTCCTCAGAGGCCCTGCGCAGTGCACACAGCATTGCACGCACACACACACACACACACACACACACACACACACACACACACACACACACACACACACACACACACACACACACACACACACACACACACACACACACACACACACACACACACACACACACACACTTCTCAATACTGCCCACTCATTATTAACAATGGCAACAGTAGAGAGAGGGCTTTAAAATAGAGCATACTTTTAACAGTCCACCAGCACCAGCAGTGTGTTCTTGCATTAACTAATAGGCCGTTAGTTTTTTTTATTTGAGCCCACGTGCATCAGGATGAATGGTTGAGGGGGCAGACATGGCACGAGTCAGAGGCCCGCGTAGATGTAACTGCTGTGTCTGGAGAAACAATGGCCTCAGTTCTGGGCTGGCTACATGCATTCAGGCCTGTTAAAATCTCTTATAAATGAGGCTTTTTGAAGAGCACACAGAGATCAGAGGGATATATATACGCTTTGTAGATGGGCTAGATTTATAGCACCTGGCAAGACATACAGAGAGGAGGGGGGGGGGGTAATCAGTACTGTAGGTATAGGAACACGGTCAGTAAAGGGAAAACTATTCAGCAACAGTGTGAGGGAGGAAGGGAGATTAATGGAAAGAATGGACGAGAGACTGCGAGAGAGAGAGAGAAAGACTGAACCTCGACACACACCGTCTGCGACCGCTGCGCCACAGTATTGCCACGCGCCATAGCCGCACGGCAACACCAACAGGACGGGCTACCACGCGGCTGGGGAGTTTTGTTGACTATATTCCATTGCCACATGCATGCGGTGCGATGCGGTGCATCGGCGCGGCAGGCGAGGCGTGACCGCGTGCGTCGGACGCAGCCGGTGTGCGATAGGTTCATTGAAAATAATGGAGGCGGCTGTGTCCGCCGCGCGGCGACGCGCGGGGGTCGCAGACGGTGTGTGTCGGGCTTAATAAGGCTTCACAGATTGGCACGATACACAAGGACAATAAAGAGGGAGACAAGGAGAGACATGTACAGGGATAAAGGTTGAGAAGGAGAGACAGTAGAGAGACAGACAGTAGCCTTGTGGTTAGAGTGTCCGCACTGAAACTGGGAGGTCGGGGGTTCGATCCCCGGCCGGGTCATACCAAAGAAAAGACCCAATGCCTCCCTGCTTGGCACTCAGCATCAATGGGTTGGATTGGGGGGGTCAAATCAACTAATCAAATGATTCCTGAGCGCGGCACGGCTGCAGCTCACCACTCCTTGGCAGCGGCTCACCGCTCCAAGAGATGGGTCAAATGCAGAGAACAAAATTTTACTGCGGTAACGTGTGTGACAAATCGTATGACTTTGACAGGGGGAGAGGGTGGCAGGCAGAGGGGGGAACATTCAGAAGAGAGAAAGAAAGAGAGGGAGATATAGGTGGGAAGAAAGACAGGCGAGGGGGAGACCAACACCAACAGAAAGGCAGGAATGGAAACAGCAATGGAGTTATTAGACAAAGAGCGTCAGAGGGCAGGGATAACTGGAAGGAGCGAGAGAATACTCTCTAGTCTCTTTTCCAGGAATCGTCAATACACAGTAATATCCTGAATGTCGTAGAACAATGTAGTATCCATCACTAGATTTAAGGGCATAAACAATGACGCAGTCTTGCAAACAGATACAGTTTAACAGCTAATAGAGAGAGACAAAGACAGTTCAATAGAATCTATTGAATAGATTAAACTCAAGCATCAGTACTGTCACAGACCCATAAAGACATACAGTATGCTGTCACAGTGCAGACATAAAGAGACGCAGAGGCAGTGTGTTTCTTTGTTGTTTAAACTAAATAGTTGTTCTTCATTTCAGTTAAATGAGTTTATGAACTGCACAAAGCAGCGTCTGTCTGTCTGTCTGTCTGTCTGAATTCTCCATTCATTGTCAATAATGTTTGTGTTCTACAGTCTACACTATAGCTGAATTTACTCAATAACAGTGGTAATGAAATGACCAGAGGCTGGTTTTGGGAGTGTTCGGTGGAGAGATGCTATGCGCATGTGTTGATGAAGGTGTGTGGGTTCAGTGGTCATCTCTGAATGATTTTGTGTGTGTGTGTGTGTGTGTGTGTGTGTGTGCGCTCAAATAAACACATGTAGACGTGAATGAATGGGCCAGATTCACAACGCCGTTTACGCTCATATCCTGAGCGTACGGACATTTACGAGCATTCCCACGTTATGTGTGGAATTCATCATTTGAACTTGGCCGTGACGTTGGTGGACGTTGGTCGTAAAATCTGCTCATTTCCAAGTCAGCTCAGAGAGTGCCGTACCAGTGATCAAGGCATGCGTATATTTATTTAGAATGCTTTATTCTTCATGCTGAATCAATTAACCTTTAACCCAAACCTCAAATAAAATATGTACGCTATGTCCCCAACAATGGTCAGCATATAAAAAGATTATAGCCTATATAGTCTAAATAGATCATGTATCGCGCAGCTTGCGCTTGTATGCCTATATGCATGCAATCTATGATTCAAAACATGACGGTCTGACAGACACTAGAGCTAATTATATAAAAAATAGAAGTCCACATTATTGAATGGCATCAGCGTGTTTGCACTTACTATTATATAACTCGCGCTGTTTGCTTTAAGATTTGTCTGAGTCCGTTCGAGAGACTCACCAGTCAAAATCAGCTGATCAACCTACGTGATCCGATTAAGCTACGTGTCCAGAACAAATTAATTCGCCATAGGCATGATTCATAATATAATCCCCCCCATTAATCAATGCAGCTCTGATAAAAAAATATCAGATATATTTACCTTTCTAAAGGCGAGTGTGCAATTGTGCAATAGAAATCTCTTATAGGTAAGATAATTGCCAAGTACTGTATAGCCTTGGTCCTGAGCTTGAACTTAAATCAAGTACTGTATAGCCTTGGTCCTGAGCTTGAACTTAAATCAAGTACTGTATAGCCTTGGTCCTGAGCTTGAACTTAAATCAAGTACTGTATAGCCTTGGTCCTGAGCTTGAACGTAAATCAAGTACTGTATAGCCTTGGTCCTGAGCTTGAACTTAAATCAATAAATGAACTGGAGTTGCGTTGAGAGTAGCCTATACTTTATAACGTTCAGTCCGTTGACATTGCGAGAGACTCAAAATAAACCGCTCTACAAGCTCATGTGGTGTGGTGCATTGTGGAGCACCGTGTTCACTGTGGTAAGCATGGGGATCTGTGCATTTTGCAGGCTGCGATATGACATTTTTCACCCGAGGATAGATATTTCCTGTTGCCTTATATGGCATGAAATGGGCGTGGAATCCGTGGATGTTCAATTATACCAGGCGACACAAGGCGAATCGCCTGGGAAAGAGGCGAAATGAGATACACAAGCGATCCGCACAAATGGAGACATTACGTCACGTTTGGTGAATGACAGATGAGCGGATTAATACTCTCTCATTACGCACTTCATTTACACCTGGTTGTAAATTTCCGTTGTGAATCCCTTGTGTGTGTGTGTGTGTGTGTGTGTGTGTGTGTGTGTGTGTGTGTGTGTGTGTGTGTGTGTGTGTGTGGGGGGGGGGGGCATGTGTATGTTGACATTTTTGGCAGGTCCCCATTAGGTGGAGATCTAATATTCAGGCCACACTCCCTTGTTTTGACAGGGCGGATTGTGGGAGACATACACCCTGGGTCACCAGAGATCCTGTTAACGCTGCTACTTAGAAATTACATTCACACAATAGGAGAGCACAGTCAGAGTGCTGAGCCTTGGGGTTTAACTAGATAAGGTTTCACTCCTCCATGTGTTATGCATCAAAACACTAATGGTGCACGCGAGGCAAGATGTTGATGATCTGAAAGCATAGAAACAATGGAAAGACTTAGCAGTTGCCTGTATGCTGCCTGAATGGCAAAATGTGTGGCCAAAATTCTACCATTCTACCGTCTAAATTATTTCCTGATGTGTTTACACAAGAGTTAGCACGGTTTACTGCCTGATTGGCCTGACCTTACAATAATAATAATACATGCAATTTATATTAGCACTGTTGTTTTCTTGGTACTCAAAGTGACTTAGTGACTGACGTGCCCTGTATACCGCATACAGGGAAGTCATTGAGTCATGAGCGTGGCTGCCACAGTCCTGTTACTTCAGGTTCAGGTTCAGGTTCAGGTTTATTTGTCATGTGCATAGATACAGAGTATAAATACAATGGAAATTATTTTGCTCAGAGCACTCTCAGTCTTACATACACAGGACATAAACAACATCTATAGTGCAAGAAAAAGACAAAGTGAAGTGACAAAACAGTGCAGTACAGTTCAAGGTCAGCTGTTCAGCAGCCTGACTGCCTGGAGGTAGAAACTGTTACTGAGAAGGGTGGTACGAGATTTGATGCTCTGGTGGGTTTTTTGGAAGGGAGTAGTTTGAACAGAGTATTAAAGTTGGTTAGTTTCCTTACACACCTCATACATACAGTATAGCCAACTGATGTACCGTGTATTAAGGGGGGCATACGTTAGTCCGACAATCAGTATTCCTACATATGTGGCCGGTTAAGACACATACATGGCCGGTTAAGACACATACTGTACGTGGCCGGTTAAGACTCACCCTTGACTCTGACATGCGTTGCCGGTCAAGACATAACCAGACAATACAGTACGTGGCCAGTTAATACTCAGCCGTGGCTTCTGTGTGCGGTTAGGGTTCGGTTAGGGTTTGGGGTATAGGTTTTCGGACTATTGCGTGTCGGACTGTAATTACGTCGGACCGAAGACATGCACCTGTGTATTAACACCTCCCTTCTCACCCGAAGATTCACAGACTCCCAGTCTAGCTTTCTCTCAAATCTCAAAAGCTAACAAACAAAGTACAGTCCGCTACATTACACCGACAAACACACACAAACAGACAAAGAGGCAAGCAGCGCATGTAACGCAACCTCATAGAAGCCCACAGGGTATACTGTACCTTTTTTTTCTTTCTCGGCCTCTTACACACCAACAGACAGAAACATACTGTTCTCACCCTTTATCTCCAATCACACCAAAATATGTGCAAAAAACACCTAAACACACAACATGCATGCAAGCAAGCAACAGCATGGTTATGAGATGAACACATAAACACACACACAAGTGCACGCACGCACACACACACACGAAAGGTGAGCAAACAGCTGCCATCTGCAGCTTGTTAGCGCTGCAGCAATCAGTCTCCATGCTACAGTATTCCACCACACTCACCTCATACTCATCCAGTCTCATCTGTCAATCTTCACCTCTGTTCCTTCTTTTTGATACTTTTGCATTTCCCTCCTCTTCTTGCCTATCTCATAATCTCTTCTTTCTTCTACCGCTCTGTGTATCAATTTTCACCTGTTCCTTTTCTTCAATTTATCCATCTGTAGTTGTCTTTGTCACTTTCATCTGCCCGTCTTCATTACCCTCTCATGCTTTCATCTATTCATGTTAACGTCCACCTGTCTCTCTCGTTTTGTCCCAGATCCATTTCTCTCTCTTCATCGAGCCCCCTCAGCTGCCCTTGTTTCTTTCATCTAACCTTTTATCCATTTTCACCTCTCTTTTCTATCATCCGTCCACCTTCACCTCTCACCTCGGCTGTCTAGATCCTACTTTTCTGTGGATCCATCTTCACCGTCATTCTCGTCCATTCCATCCAGCCATCCTGACCTCTGTCTCTGTCTCTCCGCTGTCTCGCCCTCTCACATTTCCGTCTGCCTTTCCCCACTTCCTCTCTACTTTCATCCATCTCTCTTCGATTAATTCATCTTTGGCGGCCTCTGTGGTGTAATGTCACCCTCTTTCCCCAACCTCATTCATATGCAAATGGACGTTCATCTGTCTGACTCTGTCCACCCTGCTGTCTCTAAAGTTTGCTCCATACGTCCAGCAAATAACTCACTGCATGGAATAGGGAGATACAAACACGAACATACTGCAATGACATATGCATGATTCATCATATCTGTCGCCACGCTGTCTCCTTATCCTAATTATATATATGCAACATCCATATGACATGCAGCATCTATAGCACACCAGCCACGCATCTGCCTACAATGTGTGTCCTTTCCCCCCCCAAACAGCAGCTTAGTGGAACCAACGTGACACGCAAAAAAAAAGCATCATCTGGTTTCACTGTACGTGTCAAAGCTCAATTATCGCATCATGCCATGTCAACCAGCCAGGACTACAAAGGGGTCGCCGTCTCGTGATTTACTTTGAGATGTGTTTGCGTTTGCCAAATGTTCTGCTCCTCCAACTGAACTGTGACACGATGGCTGTCGAAGCACAGGACTCTGACGTGGGAGGCATGAATCTCTCTCGCTATCAGAGAAAGCCACAAAAAATAAACTTTGAATTGAACTTTGGAACTTGAAAACATTTTACGTTAATTATACAATGAACAAGCAAACAAGTAACTGAACTACACAATCTGATCTTTGTTTTATTTAACCACTAAATCCCAATTCAAACATCCTGTATTAAAATGGGCTAATGGGTGGGCCAGCCGACCGCCGCCCCATCTAGATGAGAGGGTTGCATAGCGGCCCGAACCTCTACTTTTCATAGATAACATACAGTATGTACAGTACTACAAGCTCACAACACGATGGGTTGTGAGCTTGTCGATCTGCTATTTCTAACTCAGAACCTGCCATCATTGACTTTGACGCGGTGGCTCCCTGCCAACAGGATGCACAGGGTATTTTATTTAGAAAAAAATATATTGTTATTGTTAAAAGGAAAATCAGGAAGCAAAATCGCCTATTACTAACCTGTCAAAAAAAACTTCATAAACTTGTGTTAAATGAAAAAGAAAAAATAAATAAATGGGACCATGGGCTGCATAATTGCTGTTACTGATTTTGTCAAAAAGATAAATTATGGCCAATGTATCGGCCAAGCCGATATAGCGGTCTGGCTCTAATCTCCACTTGTGGGCCTCCTGGCCTCGGTTCAAATCCCACCAGAGCAATTTCTCTCCCGTGACTGCCCTACATCGTTGTCTCTATGAAAGTAAAGAAAATGATAGAACATTGGAGTGAACTGCCAACCTTCTTTTATAGCAAACACATGTTTGTCAATCTGTAAATAAAGCTGTTTTTCTACATTCCTAAAAGTTTACTGCTTTGAACGTGCATGGCCTTTATCTGACAGCAGTAATTGTGTGAAGGTATGTAGTTATAGAATACTTGGCATGTTTGCCCCATCATTTATTTCCATGCAGCCAGAATTATTACATACTGTAAAGTACTTCACTTTCACTCCCAAACCCAATGGTATTCAAGGAAGGCGGTGTTTTGTTTTTTTGTAAGCTGGTGATTAAATCAACAGCTTAAGCCATATACTGCCTCTTGCTGGACGCAGAGCCAACCGCAGACTGCCGAGCAGATTTCAATGTAGCACACGCTGGACTGACATCCTGTCTGGGCGTCCATCTTTAATGCTAAATAAATAGCATCAATGCTAGTGAGCTAAAATGATCCATCCTTGCTCTAGAAAGCGCCAATGTTTCCATCTAGACGACCAGATAATGAGCAAAGACCTCCGAACATTGCACGTTTTATCCAAACCTGTATAATGGGAGGTGGACAGCAGCGCGGTTGCACAATCCGGTCTAGGATCGCTAAAGAAGGAAAGGCCACCGATCCGGTTTGATATCAATAATAAAACTTATCAGATGGAACATTACGCCAGAAACAGTTGCTAGTTGGATTCCTTATGATGGAACGTTCCGCCAGGAGCAGTTAATTTGTTAAGTCTTAAAATGATCAAATATTACCTTTTGTAAATAGCAAGGAAACAGTTTCATCTGATCATATTATTATATTCAATGTAACCAAAGAAGGCCTTCTTATCTATGATGAATGTACATTACATTACACATCTGAAGCGCACTTTGGAAACCCTCAGACATCTCCTTGAGAAAGGAGAGACATCACACACACACACACACACACACACACACACACACAGTGATGGTGGGAGTGGACGTTGAGACTAGAGTGAAAGTAGAACGGAGAACTTTCAAAAAGATTAATCAAGAAAATTAAGAAAAACAATTGATATCAGAAATTAATGTGTAGGGAATAGGGCGGAAGATAGATCAGATGACACTAGAAAGGCAATTCTTGACAGATGTGGGATTAAGAGAGTGTGAAAGAAAGAGGAGCCTTTGGAGAGACAGATGAAAATGTGAGATGAAAAGCTATTACAGAGAATCAGAGATAAATAGAATATCTATAGTGCTCTCTTTCAAATCTCCCATCATCTTTTATGTACAAATTGGGACCAGACATTGAGTAAAAGCATGCACGCGTCGCACACACACACACACACACAGTTTAACGCTCAAACAGGCTCTCATTCACACACACACACAGTAGTATTGGTGTTATTCTAGGCTCACCCGGGATAGAGTGACACATCTGATGTCTATTAGACCCCCTCGGGTCCACTACAGAGAACATGTGTGTGTGTGTGTGGACCACTACTTTGCTGGATCATTGTCTCCGCCACACACACACACACACACACACACACACACACACACACACACACACACACACACACACACACACACACACACACACACACACACACACACACACACACACACACACCTCATTAAACTAATTTCATTGCCAACAGGTTTACACTGTGTTACACTACTATACTGTGTGGAATGATCAGACATCCTCACGAGACACAAGTCAAACCACACCACCACTGTTCCACTGTACCCCTCAGACTCTTCCATAAAGACTCAGTCACACATGCACGCATGCATACAGAGATACAAACACACACACACACACACACACACACACACACACTCATGCCTGTGAACACACACACACACACACTAGACTGGCACAGGTTTGTCGGGTCATGACTAATGACTAACTAACTCCCTATCTACAACTCCTGACAGCAGTAACTAGAAACATGCTCAGTTGCTCACACACACACACACACACACAGTGTACAGGTCAGAAAAAAAACACACAAGTATCTTCCAGCTGAAACCTTCCGTCTTTACGAAGTCGAGAAACTAAAAATGTAAGAAGAAAGTTAATACTGTTTCATATCCTGCATGCGTGCGTGTGTGCATGTGTCAGCTGTTTATGCGTGTCATTCTCTGTGTGATAAATACATCAGTCCACAGTACAGAGTCTGTTACTCTGTTCATCTAGTCAGCAAATCCCTGTGGAACTAATTGATTGCAGCCGTGGGAAGTGGGGTGTAACTATTCACCGCAGCACACTTCGTTGAGTTTGTTCGATGTGTGTGTGTGAGTGTCTCCCCCCCCCCCCCTGCCCATAAGAGGGTTCCCATCACCCTGGGCATTTTTCTATGTCACCTCTCATTGGTCCACAGCCAAATGCACCAATGACATGAGGCGACATATGGACCGGAGATGCCTCCCCCTGTGTGTGTGTGTGTGTGTGTGTGTGTGTGTGTGTGTGTGTGTGTGTGTGTGTGGGTCCAGAGATTAATGCTTACAGCAGGGCCCTATCTTGCACGCTACAGTAACAGTATGTATAAAAATGTTAGGCATTTACTTTTTCTTTTTTTGAGAGAGAGAAATTGTTCAAATAGTTGAATAGTAGTTCTAGAAGCTCACAATGTGTAATAGTAAAAATAACAAAAATAAGGTTTAGGTATAACGGGTAAGGCAGTGCACAAGATTTCAACCTACAAATTACAATTTAGGCATTTATCAGACGCTCTTAATCCAGAGCGATTTACTAGATTTATTTATTTACAAGAACAAAAACATGGGGATACATTATACTTAAAGACTAGTTATCATGAATCATACATAAGCTACAAACATAACAGTGGAATATATCTACCGGTATATAATGAAACTATGCATATATACTATATGGTGCTATGTCTACATAAAATGCTATCTACATAAGTTGAGCCTTTGCCTATTTTCATATAATTGGTCCTATAATGTTCATGATACCATTTGTTTTCTACATGGTCTGGGTCTAAGACGAGGGCTGTGGACAGTTCAAAAGCCAATGACATCGTTAGGCAGCTTTTTATTGACGCGTGGTATATTATTATTATTATTATTATTATTTAACGCGTGGTATAAAGGCTTCCATTGCTTCCATTATACCATGCTAACTTTCCAGGAATTAGCTTGGATTCCCCATCGATGATGTCACTGCTAGATGGGTTTCTGAACTGTGCGGTGTGTGTTTTATTAATCCCACTCACGCCCGCTCCCGCAATGATTTAGTTTTTGACCGCCTGTCCGCCGCTCCTGCCCGCAACAAAAAATTAAGTCTCATTTAGTCCCGCACCATCCTGCAATTTTATCGTTTAGACACCGCTAAACCAGAAATATTTCCGCTGAGATTGAGCAGGTGTGCAGGCGAGAGGCGAGAGGGCAGGTGAGAGAGGGGTTGTTTTATGTTTATTTGTGTGAGTTGCTCACAGTCACAGATAGAGGGAAAGTGTTTATATTGCGACGGTACATATATTATAGATAGTATGCTATATACAGTATATTATATTGTGTCACGGACAAGTGTGCACAGGGTGGGGACGGGAGGAGAGAGAGAGAGAGAGAGAGAGAGAGAGAGAGAGAGAGAGAGAGAAAGGGCACACACAGGGATAAGCAAAAAGGGGTTTAGAACAGAGAATGTCCGTCGTGGGGAAAAGAAACGCCTCCGTCGGTAAGACACACTTCTCACACACAGTCACTTTGATTAGCTACTAATGATTGACAGGTGCGGCCACGCTCCCATTCTGTGCCTGCGGGGTGTGCTCATGCACACGCTTTGGGAGCGTGCCTGAAGATGTCTCTTGGACTCCACATACACGGTGCGTTGTCCAGCTAAAGTATATGCTCTGTATCTGGTTAATTGCGGGAGGATATCTTGACCGGCTGTTCCCACCCACAGGTATTTAATTACCGCCCGTGCCGTTGGGTCCCGTGGGCTCCCGCTCCTGATGCAGGGCGGTTGACACAGACAGGTTGAAAATGGGTGACATCGTCCTTTAACCAAAAATGACAAACATACAAGCTTCATAACATGTTACATGGCGATCTGCTATTTCCATGTTCGCAGAATGTCCACCTAGTTTTGCAGAATGTTCACCTATAATGGCATGCCCATAATAGGGTTGCTATAGGGTTCAAAGTCAACGCTCAGTCAGGGTTTAACTTTGCAATGCCTCCATCCAGTAGAAGAAAGATGAATTACAAACACCGGCCCATACTTCCTGAACACTCTCATTGTACCTCTCCTTTCATCTCTTATCATCTTTATTTCATACCTCTTCCTATCATTTCACTCAGTGCTTCCTACGTTTCATTTCCTCTTCCTTCCTTTTGTCGAGCTCTCCCTCTCTCTTTCATGTCAAAGAAACTCTCTCGCTCTCACATGTCTAATAAAGCAGTACAACAAGGTGCTGAGGATGTTTGATTAAATAAATCCTTGGAGAGTGAAGGGAAGCAGGGGCTTTTGTCCTCAAACATGACCTTCTGTTTCCCAGGCGGCCTCTCTACACATTCAGCCATGGCCGGCCCTATAACTGTTGCGTGTCTGTCTGCGACTCTGCGGGGCATGTGTCATCCCCACATCATAAACGCAGTGACCACAAAGGACTGACAAAATGAAGTATGAAGATTAAAATGAGACAAATAGACCACCGTAAACGAGGACCAGAACAGAGATGAGCAAACACTAGAGCCCCAGCGCAGCGCAGCGCAGCGCAGCGCAGCGCAGCGCAGCGCAGGACAGGACAGGACAGGGACATTTTTCGCTATAGAACAGACCACAGAAACACAATCAAACACAATCAAACTGCCAGGTTATCTACCAAAACTTCGGAAGGCAGTCATAGCCAATAGGAATGGGATCACATGATCCCAGAGATAATGTGTACCGATTTGTGTGAGTTTTGGGTAACATCTGTGCTGGGTGTGGTGGCTGTGTAGTTGGTCCACATTATGTTCATGGTGTGGCTGTGTTGGTCCACATTATGTTCATGGTGTGGCTGTGTTGGTCCACATTATGTTCATGGTGTGGCTGTGTTGGTCCACATTATGTTCATGGTGTGGCTGTGTTGGTCCACATTATGTTCATGGTGTGGCTGTGTTGGTCCACATTATGTTCATGGTGTGGCTGTGTTGGTCCACATTATGTTCATGGTGTGGCTGTGTTGGTCCACATTATGTTCATGGTGTGGCTGTGTTGGTCCACATTATGTTCATGGTGTGGCTGTGTTGGTCCACATTATGTTCATGGTGTGGCTGTGTTGGTCCACATTATGCTCATGGTGTGGCTGTGTTGGTCCACATTATGCTCATGGTGTTGGCACATATTCATTTCAGGGTGTTGGTGTAAGTATACGGCAGTATTTTCAGTTCAGGGTGGGGCAGAGTGTGGAGAGTTTAGATAAATAGTTGCACAGCCCTCATCACCCCCACCCCCCTTCCTTCCCAGGCCACTGCTGTGAGATTTGTAAGACTCGTGTTGGAACTACAGCCATCGCTGTAGTCACCGCTCCTCGCCGGGGTTGGTTTTGGCTGGGTAATTCACTCTCACACACAGAGAGATGGGTCTTGGCGTTGTCTTCACACACATCCACTGTTAAAGGCTAACTTGGACACACTAGTCAAACAAGAGAAGGCCCTTGGGGGAGAGATTTCACAAAGAAAATACTTAAGAGACAGAATACTCACATTACGCGCAAGCACACAACGCGCACACACACACATGCACACACACACACACACACACACACACACACACACACAGTATAAGGCCAGTAGAAATCTGCATGACAGATGCTCAAAAAGCCACATTGCAGTACGAGACTCAAACCCTCAACCTCTCCTTCTGAAAGAAAGCATTGTCTTTCCCCGTCACTCATCTCTCCATCAGTACCGCTCCGTTCTTTTCATCCGTCCGCCTGTCACCCCCTGTTCCTCTCTCTGCTCCTTCAACCTTCTTTCTGTTCTCCTTTCATTTCATTTAGTTTTACCTCTCTCTATCGTATCCATCCATCTCTCTTTTCCACAGGTTTCATGGGCTCCGACTCCGAGTCCTTTTATCTTCACTGTGCCCCCTTGTCTCTTCCGTTAAACACTCTCTCTGCAGTCATTCCATCACTCACTCCTTCTCCCTCTCCCTCTCTTTCTGTTCTTTGGCATGCGTTCACATTCCCCTCTTCCTCTCCTTTCACAGATACGACATTCATTCTCTCGCTCGCTCTCCCCTCATCATTCTCTTGCAATTCCCTTCATTCACACAAGGAAGCAGTGATATATGAAGACACCGTTTATCTTCCATATATCACTCCTTCCTTGTTTGTGTCATTCTCTCATTCCCACTCTCTTTGCTGCATCTCTCTCTCTCTCTCTCTCTCTCTCTCTCTCTCTCTCTCTCTCTCTCTCTCTCTCTCTCTCTCTCTCTCTCTCTCTCTCTCTCTCTCTCCCCCCCTCTCTCCCCCTCCCTCCCCCTCCCTCCCTCCCTCCCTCCCCGCTCCCCATTGGACGTATCATTCTCCCCGTCCTTTGATTTGCCTTTACATTATTTCTGTCCTTCATGGATCAATCACTTGTTCTTTATTTCCATTCACGGATCCATTACTTCATTGGTCATACTCTCTCTCTCTTCCCACACTTGTTTCTTTCCTAGAAACATCACTCCCTCTCCTTTGATGTTCTCACCGTCCCCATTTTAATTCCATCGCTATACCCTTCTTTTCCATAATCTCTCTCTCTCTCTGCTGTGTTACACTAACACTTTATGTAATACCATCTTGTGAAACTATAAAAAGATTGTGCATTTTCTGTCATAGGAGACGTTAGCTTTATTTATTTCTCTCTCTCTCTCTCTCTCTCTCTCTCTCATATGCAACATTATTTTCTTTCTCTATCTCTCCCTTGCTGTTTTTTTTTTTTTAATTACTTTACACCCCTTCTCTTCATATTCACCTCTCTCTGTATTCTCAGACTACCAATCGAGCCACTCCTAAAGGCAAGGCATATCCTATAGAACGGTGGAGAGAACAGCTGCTCCAATCTCTATTCTCTATCTCTATTTCTACAAAGCTTTAACATTGAAAGCTGGTAGATTGTCCTCCGTTTATATATAGCCTACCAATAAACCAATGCTAACCTCAGTGCTCCTAAACACTAACTTAAGTGTGCTTGAATTGTGGTCACACCCAAGTCCCGTCCTTGAGCTTACGGAAGAAATTCCACTGAATAAATATTTCTGTATCATGTGGGGGTCATAGTCAAACAGATTCGGCAGTAAAAGGGTGAGGATCTTGCTATAGCATTCCTTTTGTTAATACAAAATATGTAACATAAACCACTTTTTGTACTGTAGAAACCGAGGTCAATCTTCCTTACTTAAGAATCAACAAATCAAGTGCACCTGCTTTTGCTTTAGACGTTCGTTAGGGAACAAGGTCTAGGACTACCAGCCCTTCATGGGCTTATCTGTATGTGAATTATATGGAAATAGATATTATATACTATAGCTATAATCTAATTTCCTTCATGTAAGCATGGCATGGCTATTTACAGGCATGACGAGTGAAGTTGGAAGGTCCTGGCAGGCAGTCCATGCAGTCAAGCGTAGAGACACGGATTCTTTGTCCAAAACCTTACCCATGTTGTTTTTACATGGAATTGCGTAATCTCTCTCTCTCTTAAGTGTGAGTTGGCCTGTCATGTGATGGATTTAATATCCAGACTCTCTGCGATCTCTCCACATCCAGTCTTTTTTTTCTTCCAGCCATCCAGTCTATTCAATGTTCTGACTTCCGTGAGTGATTCGTTCTAAATGTCTTGTGTGTGAATGAGAGCGATCTCGGTCGCTTCCTCAAAGAAAATATACAGTATAGTATATCATATGTAGATGAACAAATCGGCTAACCAATCACATAAATTCAGTTGTTCATGACATGATGTATGATGATAAGAGCGCCCCTCACTTCACACAGGTGTGATTTTGTGTGAACAGAGCTGTGTCACATTGTATTAGAAAATCTTCTTGCAAGAATCAAGATAAAGTATTGTGCATGTGCTGTTATGAGCATAACTTGGCATAAAGCTTTTTGGAACAAATAGCAATATTAGATGTCATTGATTGGAGTCTGGACTATGTGAGGAGGGCAGATGCTGAATCACTGAATGGTGAACAGTGATCATTTTAACTAATCTTTTTAGTGAATGAAAACAAAATCACTTGAATCACCGAAACAAACAAACGGATTCCCACCACTACACTATATGAAAATATTCCTGTCTGTGTGTGATTCTTGTTTCAGAAATCACTGGCACCTCCCTCCCTTTCTGTTCTCACTTTACAATGTCCACTTCCCATCATCCCATGGCCTCGCTTTATCTCAAATATTTTTCCACTTCTCCGTCTTCTATACACCTTTACTTGCATTCCTCTCCGGCGTCCACCTCTCTCTCTTTCCTCACATTTCTCTTTCTTCTGTCATTCCTTCAGGGGCCCTGCATCACCTCACTGACCTTTTCTCTCTTTTTCTGTGTTTTATTTTATCTGCCTCTCTCACTTCCTTCTGGTATCTCGTCTGCCTCTCTCTCACTGTCTCTGTAAGTGTCTCTCTTGCCTTTACCTTCTCTTCATCTCACAATCATTTGCCTTCTCTCTGCATCTGCGCGTGCGTGCGTGTGCGCCGTGTGTGCGTGCTCCATCCAGTCTGTCTGGGAGCCATCACATCAAAGAGATGTTGTCGCCATGGCAAACACACATTGACACCTCCGGCTCAATGCCCTAACGTACACACCACACACACAATAACTACTGCTGATGCAGCTGACACATCTCACACACACACACACACACACACACACACACACACACACACACACACACAGTATTCATGTGTGTGTGAGCGATGTGGAGTGAGACAGCAGAGGAGATGACAGTTCCTGAGGTGTGTCTGTCAACAAGTCTGCATACCAGACGCACAGCCTCTCAAC
Source organism: Protomyctophum parallelum (assembly GCF_964188405.1). Taxonomy (NCBI): domain Eukaryota; kingdom Metazoa; phylum Chordata; class Actinopteri; order Myctophiformes; family Myctophidae; genus Protomyctophum; species Protomyctophum parallelum. The sequence goes on along the minus strand of NC_139705.1, from coordinate 26,695,249 downwards.
TCTATCTCCTACAACAACCCCACTGTATGATTTGTGTAGTGCTGGAGGGAGGGAGGGGTGGGTGTCAGAACACAGAAGGTTGCTCGTTCAAATCCTGGACCAAGAGCACCATTCCCCCTAAAGATAGGTTGGAAGGTGTGAAAAACTGTTTCTGAATGCACCTGAGCAGACACCGACAGACGGCTACTATGGTGCAAACAAAAAACATCTTTTGGTTTGTTGCTGCTATCTGATGGTCGAAAGCTGACCAAGCTTGCTCTGTCGGCTTTCGACGTTTCCCTACAACCTGCGACAGAATGCGACAGTGTACCCACCTCCCATTCAACAGCAGATTTCCAAAACTTGTTGAGTTGAAAGGTTAAAACAAGAGAAAAGACAGACAGCGAAAACAAACGAAAAGAAGGGAGTAGAAAGAGTGAAGATAATTATAATGAAAGTGGACAATGCACATTGATTTTCACAAATGAGAGAGAGAGAGAGCATGAATATGGAAAAATGAATTAAATATTCAGAATAGAACATGGTCATGAAGTGTGGGTCATGACCGAAAGACTAAGGTCGCGAGAAGTTCAGTCACACGAGAGAGACTCGGAGTAGAGTCGCTGCTTCTTCACCTGGAAAGGAGCCAGCTTAGGTGGTTCGGGCATCTGGTTAGGATGCCTCTCAGGCGTCTCCCTAGGGAGGTCCTACAGGCACGTCCCACTGGGAGGAGACCCCGGGGCAGACCAAGGCGCAGTTAGAGGAAACACATAGACTCACTGAACTTGGAACGTCTCAGGATCCCCCAGGAGGAAGTCACTAATGTTGCCCCTGCGACCCGACTACGGATAATCGGTTGAAGATGTATGGATGGATATAGAACATGATGCAAGGGAGGTGAAGGGAAAGAGGAAATCTGTGGAAAAAGTATCACTACTGAATGATGGAGGTGGCTTTTACATTTACAATAAAAATGTGAAAGGCATTAGGGAATAGAGGTGAATAGATGGTAAATAAGTAAGAGTGGACGGATTGCAGAAATTTGGAGAGAGAGCAAAAAGCAAAAGAGTGATGAAAGAGGCCAAATCAAATGAATGTATGGACGCGAGAAGGAAGGTGAAAGAATGGGGAACACGAGTGTCCTTCAAGACAATAGATAACAAGAGAAAGACAGAATGTTCCAAACTGTTCTAAAACATCATGTTCTAAACCTCCGTTTTAAAACCAGTTAAAATGTCTGTTCCAAACCTCTGTTTAGCACATCACTCAGAGAGCGAATATGAGCATATGCATGTTTGCGATAGTGATTATTATTAGGGAGAGAAAGAGTGCATGCTCACAATCGTCGCACAGGGCCTACACACACAAGAGTTGTGCTCACATGTATGTGCATAAACACAAAAATACACACAACTCACGTTTACTCATTTAGACTATGTATGCATATGTTGTACGCAGACACACTACATACACACACCGTCTGTGTTTCTCTCACGCAAACACTTAGTTTTCCACTGCCAAGGCTTTTAAGGGCTGTCCCCATTTCCCATCCCAAACACAGCCAAGTCCCTGACGGCCTGTCCATTCACACTTTAGTTAAATCTGACTGACACACACGCACGCACGCAGTTAAGAGGTTTTGGTGGAGGGCCTGATTGAAGTTTGCATTGAAGCTTTGAGCTTTTTAGCGGTTGTGTGCGAGGGGGTTATTCTATATCAGTGACAAATACTGGACCTTGTGTTTGAAGTCTGAAAGAACGACGGAGAGAGGAGGTGCTGTACGTAAAGGTGAAGAAGAGAAGAGAAGAGAAGAGAAGAGAAGAGAAGAGAAGAGAAGAGAAGAGAAGAGAAGAGAAGAGAAGAGAAGAGAAGAGAAGAGAACATGGATTATAAAATAGGAGGTAAATAACTGCTTGAACTACTATAGCTAATTGATTGGAATGAGTCATGAGATAATGACAGCTTTTCCTGTTGCTAAATTAGCTCTTTGTTCCTCTGGGAACAGATATTCCCTCCGGCCTAGTAAGCGAGAGAGAGTTGCAGAGAGAGAACGAGAGAGAGAGAGAGGCTTTTTTTACAGAAATAAGTGTGAGAAAGTAGCCTGAACGATGACAAAAGGTTGGGAGACATCGAGAGAGAGAGAGAGAGAGAGAGAGAGAGAGAGAGTGAGAGAGAGAATAAATAAATGAGTGGGGTATATGATGTCAAAACGGCTAACTTATGGGGTCAGTACAGAGGTCAGCTCGACAGGAAACTCCTACTGATCAGCATCGGAACCTCTCTCAGGTTTATACTTCACACACACGCACACATTGGAAATGGCTTCAGTGATTAACTGAAATGCCACAGCGTTAACCATGTGTTTACCAGTTGAACCATTGTAGAAATCCCCCACCCTTGTACTTGGTCTTAAAATCACTTTCTGAACAATTCCCTCTGACGGTCCAGCAATGACGAAATTCAAACCTTCTGGATTCTGACACTTAGACTTCTAACTGCCACAGCCTGGCACCATTTGAATTCAACGCTCACAATTATCTTCCACTGCGCCAGGCATCTCCCCATTTATCCGTCCGTCTCTTTAAGCTGTAATGACGCTCTCACTCTCTCTCACACTAACGCACACACACGCACGTGCACGCACACACGCACACAGGAAGACCAGGGAGGGCACTATGAGCGATTTTTCTCCTGAAAAGTGGAGCTCGACACGAGGAAATCCTGTGTGATTTCTACCACTGATGATTGCAGACCCTGTCCGCCCTGCAGGCTCATTCTGAATGGAACGAACCACTGTGACTCTGTGAGGGTTTTCCATTACAAGTCAACACCACCATACATACAAACACAATACAGACCCTTCCTTTTTATTATCATCACTAAAGCTGAATGAGTCATAGGTAGACTGACTGGCGAACAATGAGCAAACCGTTCATTTCCAGGGAGTGAGAGAGAGAGAGAGAGAGAGAGAGAGAGAGAGAGAGAGGAATGGATAGTGGTAGTGGATGGGGAGAAATTTATACCTGTGGAGGAGAGACATGGGGACGGAACAGAGACAGAGTAAGGAATCTGGGAGAGGGCAAAAATTGAGGGGCGAATGGAACAGACTGAGAAAGGTTAAAGATAAATACTGTACTATTATTAATGACCATATGAGACAAATTATTAAATTAACACACACGTGTGTGTGTGTGTGTGTGTGTGTGTGTGTGTGTGTGTGTGTGTGTGTGTGTGTGTGTGTGTGTGTGTGTGTGTGTGTGTTCTATTATTTTAATCTAACTAACGCCAAATGGGAAACGTTGTTTTGTTGTTTTTCACGCATCCTGCAGCCCTCCCTAATAAACTTTTACAGCAGCAGCATGTAGGAGGAGACGTCGACTTGACGCTGCACTCTCCCCCCGGTGAACTTGACCGCAAAACGGTGAAAACTACGCCAAGCTCTCGCTCGCTCCTCGGGGCGAAGCCCTAGCCTGCCCTGCGAACGGTGCCAAGCTGGAAGGAAACCGCCAAATAAACATCATGCCTGCTGGATATAAATGCAGCCGTAATATATATCCCTCAAACAGTAGCAGGATTTACCACTTATATATATTAGAGACCACCAGGAAGAGAATTAAAGTAGGGTGAGAATTAGGCTATGATGAACTATATGCACGTATTTCTTTTTTGAAAACAACGAAGTAGGCCTCATTTGATTTTCACGAAGACATAAGCGCATTGAAACGGCACTGTGTGTGTCCAAGTCCAAGAAATGAGTGCGTATGACACTTTGAAATAAGACCAGCCTCGCTGTCACCTGCAGCGTGATGCGAGCACATGCACGCCGCGCACTGCACGCACGCACACATTAAAAGGGGAAGTAAGACAGAGGTTCTGTCTATGCTGCAATTATAGGTTATTGTTTTCACCTGATGTAGCATTTTAATAAGCCCACGTTAAAACAAATTAAAACATGGTTTTTAGGTTTGGAGAAAAAAAACTACCCAGTCAGGGGTTAAACAAGGCTAAAGAATAAACGTAGGCTACTACGTCTTCTTATAAACAGTAAATAACTAACCTTTAATATGTTAATTGCTTACCTTTGTAAGACAACCTCAGTCGCGGAACGTTTAGCTTGGTCGCCGAGACCGTCTCCAACAGCAGCACCACCAGCGGAATCATCTTCAAGAGGGTAAATGTCTCCATTTTTACAATGTCTTTTTTTTAACCGCAAAAACAGACAAATATCCCGCCGGGAAAATATTTATTTTGTCTCTATTTTCACGTCAACGAACGTTGAAAAACGTGAGGTGAGGAAAAAGGAAGAGGAGCTGCTCTTGTATTAGGGGGTTTAGGTTTAACATCCAGTTTCCAAAAAGCACCGTGCGTGCGTAAAATGGACCGCGGCTTCCCGGCCGTTCCCTTCCCGGATCAGATGCTTCCCCGCCCGCCTTGCGTTACTCTCTTCTGACTGACTGACTGACTGACTGACTACTAGTAGAGAGAGAGGCTATCTCTGGAGTTACTTCACTTCCAGCAGCAGCTGCTCAACAGAAGTCTGATTTAGACAGAGCCTTTCACCCGCTTTCACCCCGCCCGCATGAGAGAGAGCGAGCGAGAGAGAGAGAGAGAGTGGGGGGGGGGAGGATGGGGGAGGGAGGGAGAGGGAGAGCGAGAGGGGGGGAGAGAGAGAGAGAGAGAAAGGGAGAGAGGGAGGGAGGGAAGGGGGAGAGAGAGAGGGGGAGAGAGAAAGGGGGAGGGAGGGAGAGAGAGAGGTGTGAGAGAGAGAAGGCTTTTACATCTGGAATAGACAACAAGCCATTCATTTCCACTTTCATTGTGGACTCAGAAATTATAAACAGACGGTAAAACATTACAGCACAATTGAGATAATGAGATAATCTATAGATGATTATTTTAATTGTGGGCTACAACAAACAGTAGCACCCACCCAAACAACCAAATAAATAGGCATGGGGGGCATACTGATAATGTTATACAGGAATGTGTATGTATATGTATGCATGCGTTCGACCATGGCAAATTTCTCTGCCGCCAGGGGCGTGTCTCCATGACCCTTCTCAACTGTCTCAACTTTATGGCGTTAGCAGTTTAATTAAGTTGTGGGGTACCACTATACCTTCCTATAACACCTCAGACTCTATACATAGTCTATATACCCCCCATTCAACAGCATGGCCTAGCTAGCTGAGCATAATAGGGACGTGCACACAGACATCAAAGGGGGTTCAGCCCCTGCCCTTTTACCTGTCTGTAAAACAACTGCCCTGTCAAGACCACGAATGAAGCATTTTACTATAGTGAAAGAAATGCAAATGCCACTCCCTTCTATGCCATGCCGGAAGGCAGCATTCAATTGCTTTCCCCCCCCCCCCCCCCCCCCCCGAATACTCCTGTGTTGAACACATTTAGAAATCCATGTCGTTACACTGCATCTCCACTAGCTAAAGAGTGCTGGGTTGCGCCCCGAAAATAGCTGATCTACAAGCTCACAGCACGACGCAGTCGCAGTGTGACGCGTTGTGAGCTTGTAGATCTATGTTTGTCCAAAAGTGCCCTCTTTCAGCCCCTGCCTCTCTAACGCTCTCTGCACGTCCCTGCATATGAGGGTCACCACACAGGGTGAGGGGAAGCCCTGCATATGAGGGTCACCACACACCACACAGGGTGAGGGAAAGCCCTGCATATGAGGGTCACCACACCGGGTGAGGGAATGCCATTCACTGTGTCGCTGCCGCTGCGTTCCACAGTCCGGACACTTGTAGCAAGGCGATGGAAGAGGCTCCCTGTGCACACTTGAGAGACAGAGAGGCTGGCTCAAGGCGATGGAAGAGGCTCCCTGTGCACACTTGAGAGAGACAGAGAGGCTGGCTCAAGTGTGGGAAAGTAGAAATGTGTTCGCACGTTGATAATGAGGAGGTGATCGTTGAATGATCAGGAGAGAGACACCACCAGCTGCATTAAAGCTCTCACTCAATTCAATTCAATTCAAAGGGCTTTATTGGCATGAGAAAACATACGTTTACATTGCCAAAGCAGAAAGAACAGTACAACAATACAGCAATACAATCAAAACAAAAACAAAAATTATGTACTTTGTCAGATTCTTCAATAGATCAACTTCTATGTTCAAGATCACTCGATGCAGGTATAGTGCAGGCATATACACAATGATTAGTCTTTACGGTGGTTGTGTTCCATTTGATATCCTTCTCCTATCACAGCAACTCACAAATCTTGCTGCTGTGTTTGCACATTGTTGTACTTCGCCCAGCAGATATGGGAGTTTTTTGTCATTGGTCATGTTTTCAAAATCTCCGTGTGTGGTTGTAATCTGTGGGAAGTATGTGTCTCTGATGTCTTGGTACAATGGACAGATGGTTAGGAAGTGTAGCTCGGTTTCCACTTCATTTAGTGTGCAGTGGGTGCATAGTCTGTCTTCTCTCGGGATACAGGTCTGCCTATGACGGCCTTTCTCGATCGCGAGACTGTGCTCACTGAGTCTGTACCTAGTTAAGATTTTTCTTTGTTTTGGGTCGGTCACAGTGCTCAGGTATTCTGCCACTGTGTATTCTCTGTTTAGGGCCAGATAGCATTCTAGTTTACTCTGCTTTTGTGTTGCCACTTTCCAGTGTGTCAGATAGTTTTCCTTTTGCTGTTTTATAATTTGGTTTAGTCCAATGGGTTTTCTATCTCGTGGCTCTGTTTGTGTTTGTGCCCGGAGTTCCAGGGCCAGCTGGCTGAGGGGGCATCTCTCTAGAGTTTCACTGTGTGTGAGTGCCTTGTTATGGAGTGCATCTAGGTCACTTTCTTTTAGGTGGTTGTAGAACTTAAGTGCTCTCTTTTTTATTTTGATTATGAGTGGGTATCGTCCTAATTCTGCCCTGCATGCATTATTTGGTGTTTTTCGCTGGGTACGGAGAATGGATTTGCAGAATTCTGTGTGTAGGGTCTCGGTTTGGTGTTTATCCCATTTTTCAAGGTCATGGTTTGCTAATGGTCCCCAGATCTCGCAACCATAGAGGGAAATTGGTTCTATCACAGAGTCCAGTATTTTAAGCCATGTTTTAATTGGGATGTCTATTTTGATGTTTCTTTTGATGGCATAGAATGCCCTTCTTGCCTTGTCTCTCAGGTCCTTTACAGCTTGGTTGTAGTTCCCTGTGCTGCTGATGTTTAGGCCAAGGTAGGTATAGTTTTTAGTTTGTTCTAGTGGGATTGTATTTAGGAAAAATTGGTGGTTTTGGCGGCTGGGCCTTTTTTGAAATATCATGATTTTAGTCTTGGTTAGGTTCACTGTCAGGGCCCATGTCTGGGAGAATTTGTCTAGGAGATCGAGTTGCTGTTGTAGTCCTTCCTTGGTTGGGGACAGCAGCAGCAGGTCATCTGCGTAAAGTAAGCATTTGATTTCTGTGTTTGCCAAGAGGATGCCTGGAGCTGTAGATTGTTCTAGCGTTTTTGCTAATTCGTTGATATATATGTTGAAGAGTGTTGGACTCAGGCTGCATCCCTGTCTAACTCCACGGCTTTGGGGGAAAAAGTCTGTGTGCTTTTCGCCTATTTTGACTGCGCATTTGTTGTTAGTGTACATTGATTTTATGATGTCATAGGTTTTCCCCCCAATGCCACTTTCCAACAGTTTGTACATCAGACCCTCATGCCAAATTGAATCGAATGCTTTTTTGAAGTCGACAAAGCAGGAGAATAATTTGCTTTTGTTTTTGTTTATTTGGTTGTCAATTAGGGTGTTGAGAGTGTAAATGTGGTCTGTTGTGCGATATTTTGGTAGAAAGCCAATTTGTGATTTGCTCAGGACATTGCTTTCTGTCAGGAAATTTAGAATTCTGTGGTTGAGGATCATGCAGAGTATCTTTCCGAGGTTGCTGTTTACACAAATCCCGCGGTAGTTATTTGGGTCATATTTGTCTCCACTTTTGTGGAGTGGCGTTATCAGCCCTTGATTCCATGTGCTGGGGAAAATCCCAGAGCTGAGCACGATATTTAGGAGTTTTAATATGGCCAGTTGGAATTTGAGGTCGGTGAATTTTATCATTTCATTTAGAATTCCGTCTGCCCCACAGGCCTTCTTTGTTTTAAGTGTTTTTATTTTGTCTTGAAGTTCTTTTAGGTTGATTTGGGAATCTAGTGGATTCTGGTAGTCTTTTATGGCTGACTCTAGGTTTTGTAGTTTATCTTTTATTTGTTTTTGTTCTTTGTTCTTCTCGATTGGGCCAAAGAGGCTAGAAAAATGGTTTACCCATATATCTCCATTTTGGATGGGTAGTTCGTCCTGTTTTAGCTTATTAAGTCTGTTCCAGTTTTCCCAGAAGCTGTTTGTCTGTATGGAATCCTCAATATCTTGCAGTTGGTTTCTAACGTGTTGGTCTCTTTTTTCTCTTACTGTGTTCTTGTATTGTTTCAGTGTTTCCCCATATTGGAGACGTGTGTTGTGGTTGTCTGGGTCTCTGTGTTTTTGGTTTGATAGTTTCCTTAATTAATTAATTAATCAAGACTTGTTTGTGCTACAAAGGAGACTCCCATTATAGCATTATATGCACATTTCACTATCGCATGTTCATTATAATTATATGGCAGGGGTTCCCAAACAAACCAAACCTTTCCATATCGCAAGAACCCCCAAATAGCCATAGCCAATGGGAAATGGCATGAAACTAAAAGGAAAATAGTGCTGCAACATATTCTGAACTTGTAAATCAAAATAGGGTCAGACACCAGGTTGAAAGTGGTTAAATTGACCCAATAATCTTATGAATTCAATTGAAAAAAAAAGAATTGAAAATGTATATAATAGTTTTTTCCTCTCCCTTCCAATTGGTCCATATACCTTCTGTTGACCTTGTTTTAGATAAGTAACTGCGTATAGGCTGATATACTCAATATTTCAGAATTTTAAAGTAATTTAAAAGTATGGCGTAGCGGTCCGGCCCCCTATATCACTATCACTTTTAAATTACTTTTTAACGGCCTTTGCTGCATGTCACTCCCCATCTCTCTCCCCATTTCCTGTTAGCCATAGTACGGTCCTATCTAATAAAGCCATAAAAACCCCAAAATAAATCTTAAAAAGAAATGACACTCGTGTGAAGGGAGGCGCTCTTATCATCATACATGATATATACTGTACATCACATTCCCTGCTCAGCTAATCAACGGCGACTTGTTATACTTGTTTATTTCTGTATTTCTATGTGCTTTTCTGACTGTGTTGCAGAGAGAGAACGGGTGGGTTGCAGACAGTATCTCATCATCAGATTGCATTCAAGACAGTGTTGTATATCCACTCAGTGTCTACATCTATTTGCATGAAGCCAGAGTGCCAGACACAGATTTCAGTCAATTATTTTCCAAAAATGTCACTAATTCAAAAAAGATGGCCCATGTTTACAACTTCACCACGGATGAATGCTTGAAAACAACAATAAATTGTCCTCTTATGTAGTTAAGTGGGGATTCCCTGGGTTTGTCACGACTGCTGCAACAGGGAAATGACCCACATGCTCTTTCACCGCAAAAACAGCAACAGGAACGTGGCTTGTTATGGAGTTCTGCTGAGTTCTCAAATCCGGTAAACAAAATTACAGTTCTGTTCTGCTCTTGTCTGTTCTCTCATCTCTGTCGTATGACATGCCAAAAAAATGGATGCCAGGTTTGAAGTGGTGGCACTTTAAACCTGGCATCCATATTTTTGGCATGTCATACGAATGTTATAACCTGTAAATAATTTACACTTTTCTTTCAAAAAAATATAAATATAATAATAAAAGTATTATGCTCTGTAGATCGATTTTTGCCTATCCTACACATGTTTCTCTTTGCGGTTTGATTTCTCCTCCCCCTTCTTATTCTTTTCTCTCCCTGAATAATAACAAAAACGATGGAGCTTGCGCAAAAACAAATGTCACCCACTCCTTTACATCAGTGGTTCCCAAAGTGGGTTCCCGGGTACCCCTAGAGGTCCTTGGGGGAGTTCCAGAGGGTCCCCAGCTAAATGATAGTTAGGAACCAAATGGACCCTTATGGGTGTGTAAGTCAGAGAGTGTACAAATGGAACCAAATGGACCCTAATGGGTCCATCTGGTTCCATTTGTACACTCTCAGAGTTAAATTAACTTTGATTTTACAATATAAATTATTAAATTGGGGTAGAAATGCCATTAAAGGGTTATGCCATATTTAAGGGTCTGTAGACTAATATGAATCTTTTCAAATGGGGGTCCGTGGGCTAGTGTCAATTTAGGGGTCCTTGACGTGAAGAAGTTTGGTAAAGAAGTGGGCACACACGCATAAAAATAACGCATAGACAGTCCATTCAAACAATGTAACAACGGAGACGTGTTTCTTCAATTGTGTGATTGAATTGTATTGTGTGGTTGGAGGGGCTACTCTGTGACACAGACAATGCTCTTGGCTATAGCTGAGGTCTGTCCTTCAGGGGGTCAGTGGGGCTGTATTGTAGAAAATTCTAGAAACCCTCTCTCGACATTGTGTGACTTTGACATATCAAAGCAGCGCTGCTTGACTGCTGATGAGACGTGGCAGGGCTTGAACTTCATCAATTCACAATGGCGGAGGAAGAGGGGCCGAAGGACGAAGCTGGTGTGTGTGTGTGTGTGTGTGTGTGTGCACGTGTGCGTGCATATAAATGTTTCATTTTACCATAGAGCATGCACTGAGAGCAGACACTCAAACAATCAATAGAGAAGAACAAGAGTGAAGAACTAAAATGACATGAGACAAAATGAGTGGTACTGAGGGAGAGGGGGGTGAGAGACATGGATTAAGAGAGAGAGAGAAGGAAAGGAGTAAAGGACACAACAGACTGTTAACATTGTAAAGAAAGAGACATGAGACAGACGTGAAATAGGGTATACAAGACTACAAGTTACTAAAGAAGAGAGACAATACAGCAGTGGTTCCCAAACCTTTTCATGTCAAGGACCCCCAAATTAACACTCATCAGCCCGCGGACCCCCATTTGAAAAGATGTGCCAGGGACCCCCATGAGATTTTTACGGCTCTAGCAGTGATTCTCAACCCATTTAATTTCAAGGACCCCCAGTTTGACATGTATTAGTCTACGGGCACCCATTCCTCCATTTAATGGTATTGTTATCTCTAGGACCCCCAATTTATTGTGAAATTAATGTTAATTTAACTCTGAGAGTGTACGGAACCAAATGGACCTGTTAGGGTTAGGTTAAGTTCCAAACTATCATTTAGCTGGGGACCCCTGGAACTCCCTCTAGGACCCCTAGGGGTCCCCGGACCCCACTTTGGGAACCACTGATATACAGCACTGAATGAATAGGACAGGAGAAGAGAACAGAGGAGTGGAAAGGACAGGACAGGGCAGGGAGGGGAGAGAAGATGCTCTCTGGGAACTGTGGGATATCTTGGAATGTATCCAAATGTTCATGGTGGAATGCACTGTATTTCTACTGCAAATTATACCGTGCCGACTCCCTCCGAGGACCTGTGACCTCTGTGCAGAGGAGGAGGTGAGGAGTAGAGGGAAAGAAAGTAGATAGAAGGTAAGACACAGTGAGAGAGGAGGAGAGGAGAGAGACAGGGAGGGAGAGAGTACAGATGGAATTGAGCAAAGGGAGAGAAAGGTGGAGAGAGAGGCAGAGGGATGGAAGGAGGGAAGAACGCGGGAGAGAATAAATAATGGTGTGAGACAGATGAGTGGAGAGAGGGAGAGAATGACGCCAGAGTGTATTGTACTGTAGAGATAATTAAAACCTGCAACAGTGTGTGTGTGTGTGTGTGTGTGTGTGTGTGTGTGTGTGTGTGTGTGTGAGCGCCATGCATGTATCCTTTTACAGTCTACACCTGGTTTCTAAATGGTACATTCTACATTTATATAGCGCCTTTATCCAAGGCGTTTTACATAGATTGTGTATTACATTCACCCATTCATTCACACACACATTCATACACCGATGGCGGCGGAAACTATGCAAGGCACCACCCAGCACATCAGGAGCAATTAGGGATTCAGTGTCTTGCTCAAGGACACTTCGACACCAACTCTGGGGGAGCCCGGGTTCGAACTGGCAACCTTACGGTTACCATCCAGCCACTCTACCCCTGAGCCAACGCCCGTTTCTGTCCTGCCCACTCTGTAGACATGCAGGTCAGAGCAGGTGCAGAGTTTAGGTCCACTTTGGTATTTTCCGTGTGGACAATATTAATGGACAATACATGCAAGCACCGCACGCACGCAAGCACGCACACCTGTAAAACTTTAGCAGGTCATAAATCAGCCCTATATGGTTTCTCTGGGTTTTTTCTTAGGCGTCAGTACAAATCAGATAATGATGGAGAAGGCAATACTGCAGGAAATACATCTGCTTATAGTGAAGAACATTGGCCTTGTGATGCCAGCTGTGGCCCGGGCAGAGGCCTTGTGATGTCAGCTGTGGCCCGGGCAGAGGCCTTTTGTGGTGGTTCTGGACAACCGTGGGTCCGACCGACTCGACACCGGGCACTGCACTCCCTGTGGTGGTGTGGAACGAGTGTGTTGAATTTGAAGTAGGTGGGGGTTCTCGAGTTACGTGGATTACAGACGTACACACACACAGAGACTTGGTGCATTTATAGTTAGATTAGATAGCCGACGCGGCGACGCAGGTAACGCTACGACCTGATTGGTGGAGTTGAGCCGTGGCCATGGATCATGAATTTGCGTGAGGCGTGATGCAGAAGCTCAACTTCTCAACGGACTTTGACTATACAGAACTTAGTAACTGTTACGCCTGAAAAGGGCTTTATGGGCCAGTGCTTAGTGAGCGAAACAAGCGACCGCTCTTTAGACCCCAAATTGGGCAAGGAAAAACCCAATAAAATCCCTTGATGGGGAAAAGAAAGGTATAGAAACCCACGGAAAAGGAGGAACCCCCTTCCAGGGTGGACAGGCAGACAACAGGTGTTAGTGGTGTCTGCTGCAGGCAGGGAAGACATTATTCCATTTCTTCCATAATGCTGCTAATGTTTAGCTAATGTGTCATGTGTCATGCTGCGATTGACGTTGAAAAAATGTGTGTCCATTTGGGTCTTTTTTTTGTTGCTCCTCGGGCTTGATAAAAGCAGTCTGTACGTTTTTATATCTGGACAGAATAAAAATATATATTTGGACTGCCAGTCTGAATATAGCGTAGCCAGAGAAATGCACATGGACTGGACAGGGTGTACCTGACAACCACACCTGTTCAACATCTGGATTACCACGCTCACATCCGTGACCTGACCCCTACAGGCCTAAGGACTTTAGTGTCATAGTCTCTCTCTCTCTCTCTCTCTCTCTCTCTCCCTCTCCACGCACCACTTTGGTCTCTGACCTCTAGGGGTGTTTTAAGGGTTGGATGGAGGGTGGGGGCGGTCTAATGGGTAAGATGGGAGTTGGTGAGAGACCTGTGGGGGCCTCTTAAGGAGTGAGTAGACGTGCACACACACAGAGGGGCCTTTTAAAGGCCCTTGTGTGTCCTCAGTCGCAATTTATACTGATTAGAGTCTGACCTCAGCACTGGCCGGTCGCACGCACACACACACATACACACGCACACACGCCCACACGCACACACAGGTCTGTAAGTCTCCTCCTGATTAAGGTCCAGCCCCGCCGGTGACTGCTGGTCACTAAACATTACCAGGCCAGAACTAAACACTGTCCATTGATTTGAAAATTGCGTTAAATACCACACAGGGGACTCTAGAAAGTAGAAAACCATGAGGGGTCAGGAAGTCGTTTTCAGCACTATAGATGCTGTAGCACTGGAACTTAAATCATTATTTTTCGCAAAGTAACTTATTCAAATGGGGGAAAATACATTACATAAGAATAGGTATCACTCCCATTCATATTCTCAGAACATTAGTATGATCATGTATGATGATTTTTATAATGCTTTCTTATATACAAGGGTATATGCGCATGCTTAAAATGAATGGCACATCGAGTGGCAAAGCAACAGGCAAAGTGAGTTTAACATTATTTAATGCAATCAGATAGGACTTTTCTGTTTGGATGCATGGGCTGTCAAGGCCAGAAAGTCGTTTTTCTCCACTCAGTATGCATTCCTGCAAAACTTCCGGGTTTGATCCTATAAAGCCTGATTTATAGTCATATCTATCCACACGCTCCCAACACGTTGCAATGCAACACAGGGGCACATTCTTGACACGCCGTGCGCCAAAAATAGCTGATCTACAGTGTACAGTACAAGCTCACAATACGTTGTGATGCAACGCAGACAGTAAAAGTGTTCATTTAGACGCACACGCCCTGCAAGTGTCCTTGAGTAATGTACCAAAACCAAATCACTTTGGATGTACCGTAGGCGGGACGCATAAATAAATAACTAACATATCATATTTCCGAGCTGGAGCATCTGTTCAACATACAGAACGTAACCGGGGAGATTCTTTGACGTGCAGTGTCTCTACGCAGCCCAACCTTTCAAAGTTTCATGTATCCTTGACCTTGAGCAAGACACTGAACGCTCAAACTGCTCTCTCAGCTATACTCTCGACACCAACATTCGCTTCTTTTTGGCAGCTGCACCGCAGCGGCTCAGTCAGTGTGCTAATGTAAATTGTATTTTGTGTGCAACATGATGTTTATTTGACTTTTCGTTGCGTTTCTCTGTGTTGTGAAAGGGAGACGGTCCTTCCCCTCTGCCCTGACTGATAATAGCGTATGATTTATTCCAGTTTTGTGCAGCAATCCTCTGGGGGGTTCAGGAGCACGGAGCAGAGTTCATCTTTATTCTGCTACGCACAGATTCAAATTGACACACATGCACAGCATAGTAGTCCTACACACACATCTCATGATATGATACGCATACACTCACATGCGCTTGCTGCACCCATTGCTCTCTGCCTGCACGCTCACACATCATGCATACACATACTGTACACAGACGTATGGAATGAAAATCCATAAATATGCATGTGCTGAACATATTAAGGTGGACTTACAAACACACCACCAATTTTCTTTTTTTGCTGGATTGATGCCCAGCTGAGCAACATTTTCTGTCTTTACCTACTCCCACATGTTTCTTTATGGATTGATGGGAAGAGTGTAAGCAACAGTATGTTTCCAGTTTTTCATGTGTCTATGAGGTGACAGTACTTCATTAGACACCCTGGAGTCGTTTTTATGTGCAATGGTGTATTAACTTTGTATTTAGGGTTTCTTCCTGGAGGCTGAACCCTTGACAGTCAAACGGGCCAATGAAATAAACAGTAATATAGTGACATCACACTATCAGCCCCTCCCCTAACCCCTCCCCCTTTATCATACAACTACAGCTGTGGGTGCGACTCCAGTTCAGGTGAATCACCGCCCATCACCGCAAACCAGGCAAACTTAATGAACTGGTGGGCGTGTCCACATAAAAGCATGATTTTAACAAATACTGTACACTTTTTGGAAAAAGTTCTTGTTTTAGGGTGGAAACAAATCGTAGCACTTTAACACTTTAAATATGTATGTATATATCTTTTTTTCCTTTCTTTTTTTAAGTTTGTTTGTAGTTTGTTGACTGCCTGCCCACTGGCCCCGTAAACATTGATGAGGACCATCTCCAATAAGTCCCAAACATCTTTTCCTTCAGAACGGTTCCGTCTGTTAAATGGCTTTAGGAGCTCTAAGACAAAAATTACAGCTAAGCTTCTAAGGGAAGCAGCTTATTTGACCTATCGCTCATGTTGTTAACTTGTGTCTGGAGCATGGTTCCAAATGACTTGAAGCACACCAAAATATTCACCCTTAAGAAAGGCAACAAGACTACAGGCCCATCGCAGTTGTTACTACGCAGTGTCACTTCCAGGGTATTAGCAAAGGTAATTCCTGAGAAACGAGAAACAACGCCAAGTTATTTCAATCAGGCTTTGGGAAGTCGTACTGTATTGATTCATGTTTGCTTTTATAATAGATTGTATTGTATTGCATAAACGTATAAGGGGCATGCATTCCCAACTTGCACTGTTAACAAATCGTCCCCGTGAAGGGCGGTGCCCGTTTATAACTGTTGTAACGAGTAACTGTGCTAATGGGTAACCAAAGGGAACAATGAAGTGCACCGATAACGGTGTATTGCATAAACTGGGTGGGGCATGTATTCCCAGATTGTATCATTCACGATTACTGCACAGTACATAGTTCCCGACTTGTGTGAAGGGCACAGGTCTAATACTGTATATCACAAATTACAATATATAATATAATTTTATGGCAATATGGAGATGAACTGAAAAAGGGGGTAAAGGGTTGAGTAGGCCTATCATTTCCACAGGGTATAATCCTCAGTGTTAATTTACCACTATCAGAGTAAAATAAAACACCATAAATCTAACGAAGCTGGAACAGCCATACAAATCCTGGTCCAATGGTGATGGCGATGTGTTGGTTTGCAATCTCCTCTATGAGGTCACGGCGATGACTGCTCTGTGGTTCCTACAGCATGCATGGGGTCACGACCCCGTGCTAGGGGTCACCACCCCACGACACGGCTGATCTAGGTGACGATGTCATTGGCACACAAAAAGACACACAGACAGACAGCTGACTGAATGTAGCCAATACGCAAGCGTATACGGACACACACACACACACGCACACACACACACACACGCCACATTGACCATGGCCAGTAACCCCCACTGACCCTGACATCATGGTGCCTAATGTTTATGTGTTTACTCCCATCCTGAAACACATCCATCATCGCTGTCAGAGAGAGAGAGAGGGGGAGAGGAGGGAGAGAGACACAGAGACAGAGAGGGGCGGGGTGGGCGGGGGGCGTGAGGGAACAAAAAGTGCCTTGAATAATTTTCAACAGACAAACTAAAACCTATGGGGTCAGTCATTGTGGACGGACAGGTTAATGTTAAGGTTGTGTGTGTGTGTGTGTGGGGGGGGGGAGGGGGGTCATGTGTGTGTGTATGTGCGTGCGTGCTTGTGTGCATCCATGCATGCATGCGTGCGCTTATAGAGTCATGTCTGTTGAGTGACATGCAATGTGTGTCAATATTTTGCCCCGTTAAGATTTAGGAGATGGCATGGGTGGTCTCTCTCTCTCTGTGTGTGTGTGTGTGTGTGTGTGTGTGTGTGTGTGTGTGTGTGTGTGTGTGTGTGTGTGTGTGTGTGTGTGTGTGTGTGTGTGTGTGTGTGTGAGAGAGACAGAGCAGAGGAGTAGTAAACGTGACAGTGGTAAATGAGATTAAGTCATTTGTGTGACCTCCCTGATGGTCTATTATAACACTTAAATAAACACACATGCACGTGTGCAGTACTACAACATTTCCCTGCAGACTAAACACACTCCTCACAAATGTTTAACACTCCCTAAAGAGAGAATACACACCCTTCAAATAAACGCCTGACGACCAGTGACCATGTGCATGAACATCATTAACATGTGTCTTCATTATCATCAAAAACACTTCCAGGTAAAAGTCAAGGACTATTGAAGAGGACGGGAAGCGAAGACCGTACGGTGGACTCCATGTTGCTCCCTGGAAGGAAAGAAACATGCACAATGGCCCTATATGCAGCCAACACTTCCGCGTTCAGCTTCCTTGGTCTCAATTGCAGATGTTTCTTTCCTTCCAGGGAGCAACATGGAGTCCACCGTACCGTCTTCGCTTCCCGTCCTCTTTTAATAGTCCTTGGTAGTGGGGCGACTGTGGCTCAAGAGGTAGAGCAGGTCGTCCAATGACCCATGGGTCGGCGGTTCGAATCCCGGCTCCTCCTGTCTACATGTCGAAGTGTCCTTGGGCAAGACACTGAACCCCCAATTGCTCCCGATGTGCTGGTTGGTACCTTGCATGGCTTCCGCCGCAATCGGTGTATGAATGGGTGAATGTAATGCACAATCTATGTAAAGCGCCTTGGATAAAGGCGCTATATAAATGCACCATTTACCATTTACCATTTAGAAGTGAAGCCCATCTCATTATCGTACACTGCACAGAAAAGTATGGAGTGGTCATTTAGCTTTGAGAGAGTTAAATTAGTGGTTTGGAGTTAACGTACATTACACTCCAGATTGTGGCAAACTGCCGATGCATTGTTGTGAATGAACCTGATCTTTTAATTATATTTCGATTGTCACTGCTGATGAAATAAATATATAAACAGTCCGAATATTGAATGATAAATACACATCAAAATCTTGTTCGTTTAACTCTGTGTAAAAGCCGACCCTCGAGGCCAATTTTTTACATTCTCAAAGTGAAATTGACACTAAATATTTTTGCTGTGCACTCTCGAGAAAGCAAGAAATGCTGCAGGTCAGCTTCTAACGAAAGTCATTCGACGGAAAGACTTTGAAAAATGAGAAAGTAATTCCAAAGTGAAATATTGTTTTAGATCAAGTGCAATTCAAAAGTCCAAACCCCTATATTTGCATTCCAACGTGTTGTTTTAGCTACAGCTGATAGGCCCCAGCGACAGTCCGCGTCCAGACATTAAAGGTGCGCTGCTTAATGTCCCATAACCCTCACTGCGTGATGCTTTTCAGACCCCTGAAACCTAGTGAAAACAAGGTGCCACCTTAAAATTTATGAGACATTATATTTCTTTCCGTTAAAAGTCGTCCAATCAGTCATCACTACGGGTTACCAAAATAATGCAGAGCCTATAAAACAAGATTCTTGTTTCTGCTGAAAAGCTCTCTGTGCGCGTGTTGCGTGCGTTCGTTTGTGTGTCTTTTACAATTTTTCTCCCTCTGTCTTTCTGTCAGTAAAGGAAGGTGTAAATGTTCTCTGCCGTGGCAATTTCCTAATTATAGAATGTGACCAGTTGACAGCAGTTCAACAATAACAGTGTGTGTGTGTGTGTGTGTGTGTGTGTGTGTGTGTGTGTGTGTGTGTGTGTGTGTGTGTGTGTGTGTGTGTGTGTGTGTGTGTGTGTGTTCGCTTGCATGTTTTAAATGTTCTTTGTCTTTGCTGTGAGGCACAGTCTGCACTAAAATATTAATTGTGTATGTTCCTGGAAGTAGGTCACAGTTGGTGACAACTGTTGGACATTAAGTTTATAAATTGGGGATACGTAGCACGTCCAAATCAAATAGTTAACAGAATGTGATTTGACTGCAGTTTCATAAGGTTATGTAGCCCCAGGCCAAGCACACAACAGCCCTGCCAATCAGTCCGCGGCATGAAGTGAGAAGCGCAAGGACAGGACGCACCTCAAAGACTGGGGGGGGGGTGATTGTAGCCAAGACCTGGCCCGCAACGGCCCTGCCAATCGGGTTTAGCCCTATGGGCAGGGTTGGTTATGCATTGGTTTGGCGAGTGGGAGCCTGGTGTTCAAATCCCGCTCCTGCGCATCACTACATTGTTGGCATGTATATCAATTATGGTTAGGGATTAAATCACTTATGGTTAGTGTAAGGAGATATAGAAGGAATGTTACTCAAATTCAATGCAATAAATTGTGATTTTTCCTCCATTAATATTAATCTAGGCCTTTTATTGCCGCAAATAGAGAACAGCAAATAATGGCCAGTAAATACAGTAAATGCTCACCATACTACTGCTGTGGAATTGAAAGACTACATAAATATTCTTGTAAGGAAGGAATGAAGGTTATTTATTTAAGCCAGAATACAGAAACATGGAACTACACGGAGAGCAAGTAAACATGGCACCAGCTGCTATTTGGCAGCTTGTGGCAGCTAATCAGTGGTACAATACAGCATGAGTAATATGGAAACTTTTATTTCATGGACAATTTTGTCCTGAATGTTCTTGCATCTTCAAGATGTTCTAAGTAGCTGAACAAAGTTCTGACAACTGCATTGTGACTGGCAGACACTCGTGATTTTTATTTCCACAATATGTCAACATTGCACCATGGACTGTTTTGAATAAAGGTTGGCTGTGGATAATCCTTTGTGTGTGACTACAAATGTTTACTATGAAATTGTACATTTTTGTCCGTCAGTCAGTCAATGTATCACTCGAAATCCCCATACATGGGAAAGCCCCCATATATGGTGCCCAGGTCTCGTGACATCAGGGACGGAGATCCCTGATGTCATAGTAAATGCGACCTGCTGTCGCAGTTAAGCCCTGCCCCTGATGTCATCAATATTGGCCAGAAACTCTACATCTGACCTCAAACCCTTAGATCTCCATATCTGGATATATGTCAGAACCTGTTCTGACATTCCATGTTGATCCTTCCCCATCCATCCTTCCTCTTCGATGTCTCCCTTTTATACTGTCC
The DNA here is from genome assembly GCF_964188405.1 of Protomyctophum parallelum. Taxonomy (NCBI): domain Eukaryota; kingdom Metazoa; phylum Chordata; class Actinopteri; order Myctophiformes; family Myctophidae; genus Protomyctophum; species Protomyctophum parallelum. Next base: position 26,675,004 of record NC_139705.1, on the reverse strand, counting down.
ATTCAAATTTCAAACCCTAGACGGGCCCGACCCAAAGTTATTAGTACAGCCGCACCCGGCAGCTGGCGAAAACTAGAGTTCTCAACAGGCCCGGAAATGAAGGCCTGGCCCTACCTATCAAACCCTGAACACTCAAATGAATGTCCCCTCTACCACCCATAGATCTCCATACAGTATATGGAGCTGACCTGTTCTGACATTCCATATTATGTTGATGACCTCATCAAACCCTGTACACTCAAGACATGCTCCTAATATCGCCAGTACAGAATTCATTGTCTGAGGGCCTGAGGGCTTCTCGCCCTCAGGCGTCTTACTGGTGTAGTCTATTACATGTATTTTGTAGTCAACTGCAGCACTTGTCTCATCTGTGTCATTACGCATAATACAACAGACACAAGCGATGGCAATTAATAGCAATGGAGAGCGATAGCACACACTTTGTCCATTAGTGTCTATCGTCCAAGACAAATTATGTCAAAAGGCACGTCAGATATTGATGAAAATAAACAGTGGCGATCCAGGCAGAACACGGAGTCGGCGGGGTCATTCAGAACTAAGCGTTTCCTCACCGAACATTCTCTGGTTCAGCAAGCCCATCTCTCACCCACCTCCTACAGTATTGTATTACATCGTACAAACGTAATCATTTCACATGCCTTCCTCTTTCTCTCCCCGTCATCCTCTCATTCCTTACTTTCCTGTGACTGTCTCCCTTCTCCCCTTTCCCTCTCTGACGCTTTACGACTCTCTCTCTCCTTGTTCTCTCCTTCCTTTCTACAGTACCTCTCTCCTCTTTCTCACCCCTACTACTTTTCTCTCTCTCCCCCTCTCCCTCTCTGCTTCGCTGGAACTCAGTCGAGCGACGCTGCCTCTCCTCTCGTCGTCTTTGAAGCAGACACCGTCTGCCATTCCCTGGGCGCTACACGGAGCATGCTCATTTCAGAGCCATTACAGCCCTCTGATCATTTCTGATCGGCAGATCACAAGTTCGAAGTTCCACTAGAAAGGCAAAAAATGTGGGCAGTGAAGCATTACCTCCAACGCAGCTCAAATGAGCTTAGCACGCAGTAACTACTTTATAAATTGGCAGTCACATTTCAAGTATTTAGAATTGAGACTCTTTATCCAGAAGAAGCTTATAATTAAGTGAACTGCAGAACAAATGGAGCCAGGCACAACAGACCTCAACACCTGGCTAAGCTCTGGCTTTGATCCACTTTGATTCTGAACATTAAGTCGCTCAAGGTCAAAGTTGTCAAAGTCCACATATTTCATATTATTTGTTTTTATTTATTTTGTTGATAATCGTAACATCTCTTTAACACTGTATTAATTGGATTTTATGTTGTATTTTGTTGTTGTAATTGTGTATCGAGTACTAATGTCTGATGTTTTGTCGTGTGTCTCAATAAAAGAGCAGGGTGACTAAGTAGAACCGCCACAGTTCTGTTAGTTATATTGTATTAACATACTCTACCATACAGATGGGTCAGAAGAATCAGTGGCGTGCACAGACATCGCATGGCAACGCGTGGAACCGGCCGGTTGCCGTGTGAGATTTATAGATTTTGGGGCCTAAATAATATATTAGAAGCTTTTTTATCAATAATTGATCAATGTCACCATGGTCCGCATACTGAACAGTGTACACTGTACAAAAAAACAACTAAAGAACGACTTTTTTCTTTCTTTCAAAAGGACACATTGCTGTCCAGAGGGAAAAGGGCAGGTGCTCCAGCACCCCCTAGTGTCTATCTGTGCACGCCACAGGTCAAAATAAGTTAAAACATTCCATTCACAAAAGAGTTAAATAATAGTAGTGTAGCTTTACGGCTTTTGTGACATTAGACCGTGACCCAATTACCCCCCAAAATGGCAGTCTATAGGGACCATTGCCCACCTTTCCTGAATGTTTCATGTAATTCCTTGCAGATGTGTTCCCATACAGTTGCTAACTAACAAACAAATAAACAGACAAAACCAATACCCCTGCCGGGGCAGCACAATAAAACGTTCAAGTTCCTGAATTAAGCAGCAACATTACTAACTAACTATTGCCCAAATCTTAAGGTAAATACCTCACCCCCACCCCAGGCTATGTATTCAGACAGCTAGTGGTGACTCAACTCAACTAAACGCTAAAAAAGAGAAAATTAAACACCACCAGAAACTGTGTGTTTTCCACAGTCTGTGTCCCTGAGTCAACTTTCCGAAGATCTCAATGAAGAGACCAAAAAAAAACGACCCAAAAAAACCCCAACTACAAACAGGTCAAACCACTCCTGAAACATAGATATTGTATCGCACCATCCTGATTCATGACCTAAAAGAAAAACATCACAACCTTGTGATGCAACTGCGTGTGGGGGTCCCCGGAACTTCTAGACCCACAGGATGCCAGCCAGGCGAGCCGCCCAGTGTCCGAAACGGGCGAGAAATGACAGAGTTACTGTGTGGGGGAATTGGCATTTAGCAGACATCTCTCTCTCTCTCTCTCTCTCTCTCTCTCTCTAATTAGCAGGCAACAGTGCAACACTATCTCTCTCTCTGTTTCTAGCACAACAGCATCACTTTTGCCCCTACTGGTACTCTAAACATAGGGACGGACATACGTAGGGACAGGTACGTGGACATAGGGACAGGTACGTGGACATAGGGACAGGTACGTGGACATAGGGACAGGTATGTGGACATAGCTGTTCCTTGGAGTGGTTACACCACAAAAAAAAAGAAAACCCAGATTGGACATCAAATATGCAGTTTCATTCTCCTCTTGTTATCTCATATCCATCTCCCTCCACGTTGTGCACGGTTTCAAGAAGCTGGCAGCGACATCAACACCCTCTGACTGTTTAAATGGAATCTAAACATGGGAAACAAATCCCCTGGAAGTGGACCCAGAGCAATACGCAGCAATGTAAAGACTTTACACAAAGCCAGCTGGTGAGGGTGAGAGCCATGGGCGTGTTTTGGACGGGTTGAAGGGATGGCAGAGAGAGGGAAGGCTAACATGGGCAGAGAGAGAGAGAGACTGTACCAAGACATCAGAGACATATACTTAAGTTCCCATGGATGGACAAAAATCTGTTGGGTGAAGTACAACAATGTGCAAACACAGCAGCAAGATTTGTGAGCTGCTATGGCAGGAGAAGGATGTCAAATGGAATACAAGCACCTTAAAGGAGAATTCCATGCTAGAAGGCTTTCTTACCTTTGTTTGTAGTTGTTACGTCCCCACCAAAGAATGCAAAAGTGCATTATTGGCTATTTCCCATACCATAAGCCCTCAAAGAATTGAATTGCATTGACTTGAATGGGGCATTGGGGTGTTTATTCGCTTATTTCCATCGCTCAAAAATCGATTTGTATATCTCTCTTCATAATGTAAATAGTATTCCAAGCCGCACACTTTACTGCTTATTTCGATGGAAATAAGCGAATTAGCACAAAAACCCAACCCCCATTGAGGCTTATATTAGGGGAAATAGCCAATAATGCACTTTTACACAAAATAACATCCTGGACCTCTTTGTTGGGACGTAACAACTATACAAATAATAATAAGTAATAAAGTAATAAAGCCTTCTGGCATGGAATTCTCCTTTAAGGAATACAAATCATTGTGTGTACACTGTTTATTTAATTCCTATTTACATCCAATATTTATTTGTAAATACATTTTATTGTTCCACTTCTGCTTTGGCAATGTAAACGTATGTTTTCTCATGCCAATAAAGCTCCTTTGAATTGAAATTGAATGGAATTGATAGTCAGAGAAGGACAGGCAGGAAAAGCAGTCAGGGAGAGCAGAGAGAGATAGAGAAGATTAGAGGAGGAGGGAGAGAGAAGGAATGGGGCAGTCAGGGAGAGCAGAGAGAGATAGAGCAGATTAGAGAAGCAGGGAGAGAGAAGGAATGAGGCAGTGAGGAAAGATTCTAGAAGGAGGGAGAGAGAAGGAATGGGGCAGTGAGGGAAGATTCTAGAAGGAGGGAGAGAGAAGGAATGAGGCAGTGAGGGAAGATTCTAGAAGGAGGGAGAGAGAAGGAATGAGGCAGTGAGGGAAGATTCTAGAAGGAGGGAGAGAGAAGGAATGGGGCAGTGAGGGAAGATTCTAGAAGGAGGGAGAGAGAAGGAATGGGGCAGTGAGGGAAGCCAGAGGGAGTGATTGTGAGTTAGCGCTTTGTTCAGGATCGCTTCATGGTTTAGGTAATCAATTTCTTAGAATTCATCACAAACATGCCATCACATTTCCCAGTGCCTTGACCCTTATGTCAGCGTCTATAGGCTGTGCCAGGTCTTGTTTTGTCTAGCCATTGCTATCACAAGGGACTTATTGTATGGAATCAGGAAATAACGTTATTTACAGTAAGTTGTCCTTGAAGAATCGTCCTGACATACAGTAGAAGAAAAGGTTTTTGGTATAGACTATATGAATCAGTTCCGTTTACCAATTCTTGTTGATGTTGCGCCCATGTTTATCCTCTCTCTGTCTCCGTCTCTCTCTGTTTCTCTCCCTCGCTCCCTCTCATCTAAGGCTGGTATAGGAAATAACGGGTGTTCCTGCTCTCCATCTGGGCGGATAGGGGTATCAAAGGGTGAGCTGAGTGTGTGTGTGTGTGTGTGTGTGTGTGTGTGTGTGTGTGTGTGTGTGTGTGTGTGTGTGTGTGTGCCCCTACGGACTACAGTTGGAGTGTGATTTCCTGCTCCTGTCTTATGTAACGGCTCCGCTGTGGCTCTCTGCTGGTGACTTGACACAGATAAAACATGGCAGCGGAAGAGAAACCAAGGACAGGTGACAGCAGCAAACGTCTCTCTCTCTCTCTGATCTCTCTCAATCAGGACTTCTTAATATAGCTTAATAAGGTGGTTTGTTTTCATTTTAGGTTCTCTTTTCTTTTGTAGCCAATAACAATGGTGTGTTGTGATGTGTAATCTGGGATTTTGAGGCATTGCATTGATTTTAATTTTTTTATTTCAGATTTCTCATCCGACTTCCATAATCTGTGCGGGTCGACTATACTTCTCCGTGGTTCACGTGTTGTTTTCTGTTTCAGTCTCAATCTTTCAGTTTCACAGCCACCCCCAACCCCACCTTCCTCTCGTACTCAGTGGCTGCTTTGTCCTATGTCTAACGGTTCCTTTCATCTGACTGCTTTTTCATCGTGAGCAGTCTCTCTCTCTCCAGTCTTCCATATTTCCTCCCTGTGCCAGACCCTTTATTCTTCTCTTCTTTCATCTCTCACTCTTTTTTCTTTTTCCTTGCCCGACCAAGTGCATCATGGCTCTCCTCCATAACATTCACCTCTGTCTGCGATGCGCCCGGCGTGGCCGCACGCACACAAGCACACGCACACAGACACACACACACACACACTTACGCTCTCTCTCTCCTGCCCTGCCACTATATAGGCCTATATGGTTTGCTGGAACCACTTGTCTTCATCTCTTTCTGAGATCATAAATCCATACTTACACAGCATATAAAGTGAGCACTACCCTATATTATCCAACAGCTATAAAACACTATTCAGCCAGTCAGTGTTCAGTCTGTCTCTCCGGCCAAGCAGGGCGATTAGGAGAAGTGTGTGAGAGGCAAAAAACCTATAATCTGCTGCAATAAATGTCTCTTTTTATTTCGCTCTCTCGTTTTCTCTGAATTCATGTTTGATTTATCTCTTTCTCGGTCTCTCTCTCTTTCTCAGATCCAGTCATTTCGGTTTTTATGCGTGTATGTTATTTCCATTAATGTACAATTTTCTTTTTGTCTTTTTTCTTCTTCATGTAAATGACCTTTTCCCCTCATTTCCTTTATGAGAGGTTCAACCGCACATACGGCCTACAGTGATGGAAGCCAATAATTCAGTCAGAAATCACTGTATAGGGGCATTTGAGTTGTGCAGGCATAAAGTAAATGCCCACCATTGGCCATGTTCATGGGTGGGAAACTAGCAGGGTGCTGCATTTAGTAACTACAGGTCAACCATGGGCATGCATGGCTGCACCACCTCACACTAAGTTCAAACTAGTTATAGCTTAAATAGCTCAAGTCAAGTCAAGCCTTATGCATTACTAAAAAAGCCACTTATAGGCTATAACTAGGCTGAGTTTGAACTGGGTGGTGCAACTGGCTCCTGTTCTGTTCAGCAGGGAACAGAATAGGAAGGGATAACAAATCATAACATTTTCCTCCACACAGGTTACACCCTACCAGTGAAACCTTTCACTGTCAGCCTGTCAGGTGACAAACAGCAGGCGGAGAGTTTGAAGTCAGTCGGTTAGTCGGTTATCAAGATAAATGAACTACAGATGGACGTACAGAGATTGCATGCATTTATTGTAAGATGGGCAGATTCGCCATAACGTGAAAATAGAATAATATGAAACAGTTGATCAGAAACAACGTTCTTTTTATTTCGAGTTGCATATAGTTCCTCTGTCTCTATACAAACTAAAATCTGGAGCGTTAATTCAACTCTTAGTGTAAAAATGGCCCAAAAAGGGTCCTGTAATTCAACCGGAGCCTTCTACTGTGCCAAACATAATTTTATGACTCGTTTCTCTGTCACTCTTTTGCCAGTTTTGAGGGCAATCATTTGTCCAGGTTCATTGAATCTTTTAACGGCCTCACGTTATTGCAGTTCACGGACATTTTCCCTCCTGTCTCATCTGTGAGTGGTTTAGACCTCCTACTGCCCAAAACACGGAAATCTATAATTCAACAGGAACCTGCAGCAAATTTTCATGCATTTCTTTCTTCTTCCAAACTTTAACGGCTTTGCCAGTTTTGATTCATCACTACCTCCTTTCCTCTCCACTGTTTTTTGGTTTCACTGAATATTTTACGTCTGTATGAATGTTATTTCAGCACAGGTTTCCTCGTTTCCTCATAACTGACTCTACTGTGAGACTATACAGACCTCACAATATTGCTGGAAACCCACCATCTTTTATTATTATTTCCCTTTCCTTTAAGCCAAATATTCCCCAGTTTTGGACTGAGCTCTCTCCTTTTCTCTTTTTCTACCATATTCCCTCTGCATCTTCCAATCATTTGTCTAGAACTGCTGTATCTTTGAATCCGTGCATTATCACTGTAATATAAATACAATGTACAATGTAATACATTCTACTTACATTCTGTACAATGCAAGTACAGTCAGTATATCATAAAGTATATGACAAAGACATAAGTTATGAAATTATGGCCAGTAAAGGATTAGCATTTTGTTAACTCTGCATTTCTACAAAAACACGAAAGGCTCTCTCTTTCTCCAATTTGTATCTCTCTCCCTCCCTCTCTCTGTGGCAGATTGGGGAGAAATGTGACCTATATTTCATCACCTTTTCCTCATTATTCTTTTTTACACTCTACACTAAAAAGCATCTCATTCTCTGACAGTTTCAAGCTTTTTTCCTAAAACCGCATTCACACTTTCTTTCCCCTCTCTGTTGGCTTGTGGCCGTCTCTCTCCCAGACTCAGGATGAGGTTGGTATAAATGGATGTCTGTGTTTCATAATATTCTCTCTCTCTCTCTCTCTCTCTCTCTCTCGTAGTATGAATTTATTACTTTTAGTATTTTCATGCTATCTCATTGTCTTTCTCAATCATTGTTTCTGCCAGTCTTTCTGCCATGCAGCATGCATATACTCTCACTCTTTCACTCTGTATGTCTGTCTGTCTGTCTGTCTGCATCCCCATCTCCACTCTCACGCTTTCACTCTGTATGTCTGTCTGTCTACTCTGTCTGTCTGTCTTTATCCCCATCTGCACTCACTCTCTCCGGATTCATTATGTCTATCTGTGTCTGTCTGTCTCTCTCATTCCAGCATTTTGTTTATTGTATACAGTCCCCCCTACGCGCGCACGCACACACACACACACACACGCACACGCACACACACACACACACACACACACACACACACACACACACACACACACACACACACACACACACACACACACACACACACACACACACACACCTCATGCTCCCTAGCTCACGTTTTGCTCCACATGGTACCAATCCACTATGCGCGTGCGTGTGTATTGTACAGAAAGAAAGTGAAATATACCCTACTCTCAGGCCCAGGGCCCTCAATGATTTACAATGGGTGTCCGATCCGATTTTGTTCTATGTGGCGTGCAAACTTATGCTTGCAATACACGCATGCAGGCAGGCAGGCAGGGAGATGCACACACACGCACGCACACAGCTGAATACACTCCGCCTGTTTTGAATAAGCTTAGCCTATCTTATCTCGTAGGGGATGTGTTCAATTTGGTTGGTAGTCAAATGATAAACGACATGCACAACACACAACAAAGTCTTTCTTTCTTTTTCTAGCGCTCCATATTTGTCTATTTGTAGGGGTCTGGCTACTGTCTGTCTGTCTGTCTGTCTGAGGTGAACACACACACACACACACACGTCACACACACACACACACACACACACACACACACACAAAACACAAGTCAAAGATGTGGTCTATGCTCCTACAGTATCTCATGCAGTGCTATATGGAGGCAGGCTTTTCCATTTTAATTGTAGGTTTTAACCTCTGTACACACCTAAATGTGTTTTTAATGAGGGGGCTTAACCGAAATAAGCTTCAATGTGATATTTAATGACCGCTTTTAAGCCATATAAACACAAATGTGTGACTCAATGCACGGTTTCAAGTTTTCAACTACTCCAAACATGAGTTATGTTTTTTTTTAATGCCAGGGTTTTTAAGGTTTGTTTTCTTGCGGTTCCGACACCTCTTGTGATCCTGCAGCCTCCGTGTTCCTCTGCTGATGGAACACAGACCTCCCCTTTAATCCCTCAGAGCCCGCCACTCACATTTAAAGCCTGGCTTTTATTGTGGGGGGGAAATAACATAACTCACAGCCATGGGATTTCAATAAAGGATGTCTTCCTGTTTGCTATATAAGCCCCATTTAACCACTTTTAACCTCCAGCGAAAATTAGTTTAGTCTTAGCCTTTGGAGTGAAACCTCATTTGGTTTTAGTCACCTCTCCAGGTGGAGCGAAATGCCTTCACGACTGACGACCTATGTCGCGACGTATATTTTTCCGTCGCAACGTATATTCGAGTACGTCCTGGCGTAAATATCAATTCGTCCCGGCAGAACGGACTCGTCGCGGCTATATCTACCCGTTTGCGACCTAGTAGTTTGACTATTCTTTTACGTCGCGACAGAACGGGACACGTCACGGCTATATCTACCCTTCTCGACGTAAAAGGTAATTCGTTGTGGCGTGTGTGGACTCGTCGCAACAGAACGTGACTCGTCGCGGCTATATCTACCCGTTTGCGACGTAATGGTTGACTTTGTTATATGCCCGGTGCGCGGTGCCCTGCGCGGTGCCCTGCGCTGCCCTACGCCCACCGCGTGCACCTTGCCGGTCCGCCCTGCGCCCTGTGGCCTGGCACGTGTGCACGTGTGCCAGGCCACCGCGTGCACCATGCCGGTCCGTGGAGCCCTTCGCCGTCCCCAGGCGACCCTGCGTTCCAGAGCTGTCACATGCCCACCGAAAATAGCAGATCTACCAGCTCCTCTCCTACATACGGGATGGCCCGACCCGCGTCTGTGGACCCCTGGGGGGGTGTGTGTGTGAGCGTCTGAGCTCCTATCTGTGTGCCTCCCCCCCCCCCCCCCCACCCCATGTGGACCCTTGCAGGGGGGGGGTCGGGGGGTCCCCCTATGCACTTTGTGTAGATGCTGCGTATCGCCTCATACTGAAAAAATTACTATTTTACGCACAGCGCAAGGCAATATGTGATTACGATCGTCCTTCTGGGGGGGGGGGGGGGGGGGGGCTGGCCTACACAATAGATAACCTACCCTGGCCAACACAATAGATAACCTACAAGGACATATGAATTTAATTTATATACACGGCTATATTAATTTAGCCGATCATCAAAGCTCACCGCGCTCGTATAGCGCATTGACTGTCTGTCTGTCTGTCTGTCTGTCTGTCTGTCTGTCTGTCTGTCTGTCTGTCTGTGTCTCAATGACTTGCCTTAGGCGGATAATATAGACTACAAGTACTTTATTAAAGTAAAGTAAAAGAGTTCTCTGCGTCGTAGCGCATGCAGATAGGCAGATAGGGGGGGGGGGCAGTTCTATAGGCAAGGGCAGAAGGTTCCTATAACGACAGTGGGTGCGTGCCCACCTTAGAGTAGCCTATATATTTTAAGGCACCCGCCCCGCAACTTATTATTATTGGCTTATTATTTTGCCACCAGCGGAGTTGACGGTTGACGCCGTTGTCTAGTATAGACTATAGGCCTGTGCCAGGATGATTTTAAATAAATATGTCTCTGTCTCTGCGTCTCTAGAGCTATAACATATATACTGTAGCACACATCATGTGTGACACATGTGCACACACACACACACACACACACACACACACACACACACACACACACACACACACACACACACACACACACACACACACACACACACACACACACACACACACACACACACACACACACACACACACCGAGTACTAAGTATAAGTAGCATATAGGGTACGGCTCTAAAAACATTAAATACTGCGGGAGCATTACACTAAACAAAGTTGGATTTGTACATTGCAGAAACGTAACATAACGTAAGTGTTCTTATTATTGTCCGTCTGGGTTTTATAATGCAGTGTGAGTCCGCTCCGCGATAGCCGATCTGCAAGCTCACAACGCGTTGCGCTGATTGACAGTGCACGTGCAGCAGCTACTGTATAAAATTATATTTAAGTAGGCTACTTTTTTGTGTGACGTCTGTGTGTTATTGACTTCTTGTTCCTTAATGTGCAGGTTTATCAGAGCGATATAGTGCAGCTGTGAGTGAGTAGGCCTATAGCTGCTGCTGCTGCGTCCGTGCACCAATAGAGCGACCGCGGCAGCGGCACGTATGAAATATTAAATAAAAATATGTTGGGCTTCCGGGCGTCCGTTTCTGGACTGTACCAACGGGCTTAGGGCCGGACGGTCCCTTAACTCCACGGGCCCCTATATTTTAGGCCCGTGCAGGGCTCTAGTGTGTGTGTGTGTGTGTGTGTGTGTGTGTGTGTGTGTGTGTGTGTGTGTGTGTGTGTGTGTGTGTGTGTGTGTGTGTGTGTGTGTGTGTGTGTGTGTGTGTGTGTGTGTGTGTGTGTGTGTGTGTGTGTGTGTGTGTGTGTGTGTGTGTCGCATGCGTGCGTAAAGTTAGTAGGCTATCAGAAGCAGCAACCATGCAGAGCTATACCAATCAGATTAAATAGGCTATATGCCTTAAACGTTTGACAAGCAATATTAAAAATACAAATCCACAAGCTCGAAAACCACCTGACGGGCCGCCCAAACGGGTCCGGGGACCCCCGGGCGGTACGGGTCACCGTGGACCCTTGGGGATCAAGGGGGGCCACGGGTGTCCACGTTTGCGGAGACGCTGCCTTCATATTAGCCTACTTAAATAACAAGCAGCTGATCTACAATTGACAATTTGACATGTCATTGCGTCGTATTCTGTCTTTCTTTCACGCACGCACGCACGCAGACATGTCACAGACCACCACATAACCATATTTGTATGGCCATATCGTTTATAGGCCTTATAGCTGAATAGCGCCGGCCGTCGGGGGTTCATTTGGTTCCAACCGTCCCATTATGGTCAACACTTATGATATGCTATTGCATTCTTCCAACTAAAGATTTAAATATTAATCTGAAAAAATGACATGGCACGGACTGGCTCAGAAAATCTCCCTGCATCATTATATCAAAACCAGGCCTATACTGAATGTAGGCAATTGAATTCCATGACTTTTGTTTCAATCAACTGAACTAGACCAATAAAATAGTAGGCTAGTATTTATGTTTTTCGTTAATAATAATGCATGCTAATTATTATTGAACGGTAAGTACGCTGGTATGTATACGCTATGGTATACACTATAAGCTTGTAGATCTGTTTATTTTAAGCATGCCGCCGCATTCTGTCAGAATCTCGTGTGTGTTATTATTGAACCATTTCATTTCATGTCTGTCTGTCTGTCTGTCTGTCTGTCTGTCTGTCTGTCTGTCTGTCTGTCTGTCTGTCTGTCTGTCTGTCTGTCTGTCTGTCTGTCGGCATCTGATCTACAAGCTCACGCATCGCAGCGGACAGCGGTTGATTATCGCTGGGCCGCAGCGGGTCTATATCGCCTAATGTATCATACAGCGAATGAAAGCAAACGTGTGTGTGTGTGTGTGTGTGTGTGTGTGTGTGTGTGTGTGTGTGTGTGTGTGTGTGTGTGTGTGTGTGTGTGTGTGTCGCGTGTGCGTGTGCGTGCGAACTTCATGACAGTGGTGCAGCATTACATTGTATTTTGATTTGAAATAAATAATGATGAATAGATGTCTATACTGTTGCTTGTGTGTGTGTTATGCTATAGGGTTAGCTGGAACACACGCCCTGTATGATCTGTGGTGCGCATCTACAAGCTCCAAGTGTTGCGTCCACATGCAGCGCGTTGTGAGCTTGCAGATCGTCGGTGCCCCACTATAGAGAGATGGTAGGGTAGTGCCCAAGCCTATTCCTATATGATCTGTGGCTATATTAAAGGCCTTTTATGTGATCTCACATAATGTGCGAGTCAGAGCTAACGTTACTCAATGATCATTTGCGTCTGATTGATATCACAGCACAGCGTGTGCTGAGAGAGAGAGAGAGAGAGAGAGGGGGGGGGGGGTATGCTCCGTTCATTGGCTCTATATGCCGTGCGAGACAGGATGATTTTAAATAAATATGTCTGTCTCTGCGTCTCTAGAGCTATAACATATAGCACACATGTGTGCACATGTGATGTGTGTGCGCGCGCACACACACACACACACACACACACACACACACACACACACACACACACACACACACACACACACACACATACACACACGAGATTCTGACTAAAATAAACAGATCTACAAGCTTATAGTGTACCTTAGCGTACATACCAGCGTACTTACCGTTCAATAATAATTAGCATGTATTATTATTAACGAAAAACATAAATACTAGCCTACTATTTTATTGGTCTATAGTTGTTTGAAACAAAATGGTTGCTGCTTCTGATTAGTTACTAACTTTATTAGACCAATTTAAAATAGTATTAGATGTTTTTCGTTAATAATAACTTATGCTAATTATTACTGAACCATTTTAGATGTTTATATTTCACCAACAGGCATGATAATGCATTTATACTGCATGGCAGAATAGGCCAGTGGCCACCGGCCGGCGCAGTACGGCACAATCACAGCTCAGTCCATTTTAATATCATAGCGCAATTCCATGTTTATATACATCTGCTGGTGGGGGGTGCTGCTATATGTTGATTGCCCATTTGTATAACACATTATATAATATAGGTGCTTGTATGGTGCGTGTATATAATAGGCCTACATTTAAATGACCACATTTAACACACACACACACACACACACACACACACACACACACTAGAGCCCTGCACGGGCCTAAAATATAGGGGCCCGTGGAGTTAAGGGACCGTCCGGCCCTAAGCCCGTTGGTACAGTCCAGAAACGGACGCCCGGAAGCCCAACATATTTTTATTTAATATTTCATACGTGCCGCTGCCGCGGTCGCTCTATTGGTGCACGGACGCAGCAGCAGCAGCTATAGGCCTACTCACTCACAGCTGCACTATATCGCTCTGATAAACCTGCACATTAAGGAACAAGAAGTCAATAACACACAGACGTCACACAAAAAAGTAGCCTACTTAAATATAATTTTATACAGTAGCTGCTGCACGTGCACTGTCAATCAGCGCAACGCGTTGTGAGCTTGCAGATCGGCTATCGCGGAGCGGACTCACACTGCATTATAAAACCCAGACGGACAATAATAAGAACACTTACGTTATGTTACGTTTCTGCAATGTACAAATCCAACTTTGTTTAGTGTAATGCTCCCGCAGTATTTAATGTTTTTAGAGCCGTACCCTATATGCTACTTATACTTAGTACTCGGTGTGTGTGTGTGTGTGTGTGTGTGTGTGTGTGTGTGTGTGTGTGTGTGTGTGTGTGTGTGTGTGTGTGTGTGTGTGTGTGTGTGTGTGTGTGTGTGTGTGTGTGTGTGTGTGTGTGCACATGTGTCACACATGATGTGTGCTACAGTATATATGTTATAGCTCTAGAGACGCAGAGACAGAGACATATTTATTTAAAATCATCCTGGCACAGGCCTATAGTCTATACTAGACAACGGCGTCAACCGTCAACTCCGCTGGTGGCAAAATAATAAGCCAATAATAATAAGTTGCGGGGCGGGTGCCTTAAAATATATAGGCTACTCTAAGGTGGGCACGCACCCACTGTCGTTATAGGAACCTTCTGCCCTTGCCTATAGAACTGCCCCCCCCCCCCTATCTGCCTATCTGCATGCGCTACGACGCAGAGAACTCTTTTACTTTACTTTAATAAAGTACTTGTAGTCTATATTATCCGCCTAAGGCAAGTCATTGAGACACAGACAGACAGACAGACAGACAGACAGACAGACAGACAGACAGACAGACAGACAGACAGTCAATGCGCTATACGAGCGCGGTGAGCTTTGATGATCGGCTAAATTAATATAGCCGTGTATATAAATTAAATTCATATGTCCTTGTAGGTTATCTATTGTGTTGGCCAGGGTAGGTTATCTATTGTGTAGGCCAGCCCCCCCCCCCCCCCCCCCCAGAAGGACGATCGTAATCACATATTGCCTTGCGCTGTGCGTAAAATAGTAATTTTTTCAGTATGAGGCGATACGCAGCATCTACACAAAGTGCATAGGGGGACCCCCCGACCCCCCCCCTGCAAGGGTCCACATGGGGTGGGGGGGGGGGGGGGGGAGGCACACAGATAGGAGCTCAGACGCTCACACACACACCCCCCCAGGGGTCCACAGACGCGGGTCGGGCCATCCCGTATGTAGGAGAGGAGCTGGTAGATCTGCTATTTTCGGTGGGCATGTGACAGCTCTGGAACGCAGGGTCGCCTGGGGACGGCGAAGGGCTCCACGGACCGGCATGGTGCACGCGGTGGCCTGGCACACGTGCACACGTGCCAGGCCACAGGGCGCAGGGCGGACCGGCAAGGTGCACGCGGTGGGCGTAGGGCAGCGCAGGGCACCGCGCAGGGCACCGCGCACCGGGCATATAACAAAGTCAACCATTACGTGGCAAACGGGTAGATATAGCCGCGACGAGTCACGTTCTGTTGCGACGAGTCCACACACGCCACAACGAATTACCTTTTACGTCGAGAAGGGTAGATATAGCCGTGACGTGTCCCGTTCTGTCGCGACGTAAAAGAATAGTCAAACTACTAGGTCGCAAACGGGTAGATATAGCCGCGACGAGTCCGTTCTGCCGGGACGAATTGATATTTACGCCAGGACGTACTCGAATATACGTTGCGACGGAAAAATATACGTCGCGACATAGGTCGTCAGTCGTGAAGGCATTTCGCTGTCTCTCCACATTTTAGTCACCCGGAATGTTTTAGTGCTCACAGTGCGTCTCTGCTTGTAGATCTGCTATTTTCAGGATGCAACCAAGTGTAAAATGAGTTATACTGGATCCTTGTCCACTAGTCCCTTCCTAACATTTTTGTCTAGTTTCTATCGTGTTGACGAAATTGTCAATACATTTAGCTTATAGTTTTAGTCATAATAGCTTCGTTTTCATTTAGTTTCCATTTAGTTTTCGTCAGTGGAAAAAAGGTAGTCGACGAGCATTTTTCGTCTTAGTTTTAGTCGACAAAAACAACACTGCTTTAATGACCAGTGACCAAAATACAGACACCGCCAGGTTGATAGTGGTTAATAACGCTGTGAAGTTTGAGACATTAGTTAGTTTAATATGCGGTGGCGTGAATGTGTCATGGTCTTATTGTGGAGATGATGCGTCGCTGGACAACCCAAGAGTAGAGTAAATATTACAACAGAATATAATAGAATTCTGGGGGATGCCCGCTGGCATAGCGGTCCAGGCACATGCCACATATTGGCTCTGGCCTGACAGCGCGGCGCGTGTTCGAGTCCCGTACATGACGACATTTGCTGCATGTCTCTCCCCTTCTCTCTCTCCCTCTTTCCTGCCATGTCTTCACTTGATACTATATCAATAAAGCCTAAAACAAATCTTAAAAAAAAAAGAATAGAATTCTAAATAGGCCTACCACCACCACACCTCTGGGAGTCCAACTCCTCATTATCCAGACAGCAAGTCCTTCTCTCAATCCTCTCTGAGCACAGTACCAAACACCCGTATCAGTAGGGGATATTATCGTCGAATGCCTTCACGCTTAGCAGCGTTCACAGCTTCCTCAAGTCTTGCTCGATCGTTCGATTCTCCATCTGGGATGACGATGGCTACTTTCCTGACTCCAACCCTTGACATGATGAAAACCCGCTCAGGGGCCATCTTGATAGCTGAGCCGGTGTTTGTATGACCTATGATCATCTCAGAGGTCTTGTTTCCATTGAAGGGGACCACCGCTCTACCCATCTTGTTGTAGATAACCAGTCCTACCCTTATTGCGTTGAATGCAATTGTCCTATTGTCCTATTAAAAGATCTAAAAATGGCTTTACCATTATTTGATACACAAAAGTGTAATTATTCACTTGTGTTTGATTGTCCCCCTCCCCCCAATCAAACACAAGTGTTTGGTCAAACCACGTGACTTCCATTGGAAAAGCATTGGGGCTGCCATGAAACACAGGCAGAGCACAGAACATTCGTTGTTTATGTTTGTATGAAGCCAGAGACACATAATCGTGCACATCCAAGCCCACACACACACACACACACACAAAAACATGCTTGTGCACAGACACAAAACACACTTCAGCCCCCCAGGTAAAAAAAATAATTTCCTTCTGGTACCTCGTCCTAATCCCATGTTTGTATGAAAATGGTTCCCAGAGGTAAATATTGTGTGCATGCGCATATATCCAGCGGTTGTGCATAGACCCGCCCGGCAGCACTGTTTAATAATGCAATTTATTTGTGCGTGTTATACTGTACAGTAAGTCTTTTTTGTTGAATTACTCATGACAAAGTTGTAAAAGTCAACAGTATGTATGTCCATAACATAAACAAGCAGCACGCTAGAAATGTATTTGTTTCATTATTATTTTTCACAATTATATTACCTGATCATCATCTTCTTAAATACACTTTGAAACTAACTAATACACAGTTTGAAACTCTATACCGTAATGTGCATACATCTGTCGCGCAAATTAGCAAAACATTAGAAAGTAGGCTAGCCAGATTGAATAAAAAAGAAAAAAAAAAAAAAATGATTGAAAGACAGAACTATAGTGTATTGTCTGCGCATGCTGCTTGCTTATTTTATGGACATACATACTGTTGACTTTTACAACTTTGTCATGAGTAATTCAACAAAAAACACTTATAACTCGCACAAATACATTGCATTAAACAGTGCTGCCGGGCGGGTCTTTGCGCAATCGCTCTGTCATTTAGATATATGTTGTGCATGCACCCACGCATGCATGAACACACCATCAACAGCAATAACCTTCCCAAAGGCATCCATGAAGCCCTCTTAAACATCAAACGTGCAGTCCCATATAAACACACATTTAGGATATAGAACTGTCTTTCATATCCTTCATATCCATATCAAATGTTACAATCTCTTCACACAATTACACAGACTAATTTAATGATTGTGGTTGCATTAATTCCAAAATTATTTATGTATACCAAGTCGAAAGAGTTTAACTAATTCCTAATAATAACTAAACTATCTGACAAGTTGACTAATTGACCCTGATGATAATGAAATACATCATCATAAAATACAGATTGGACTCCAGGCGCTTTGTTACATATTATTATATTGCTTAAATGATACTTGCCATGTGCCAAATAATTGCAGATTTTTTGCGAGCGACACTATATGACAATTTATAAGTCAGGTGTAACTCCGTGTTAGTATAAATTAAGCAGAAACGGATTCCTCCTACAAAAAGAAAACGGATGTATGTCGAGAAGAAACTGAGTGCAGACTGCTTTTTTAATGAAGCATTTTACCGGATAAGATTTTAAAACAACAAATGGTTGAAATAATGACAGCAGTAATTGTATGTATGATCGTTCACCATCCATACAGGGCATGTGAAAGTGATGGATGGAGTCCAAAGTGCAAAGAGGAACAGCTGAGTCTAATAACCGCTAATTACAGACACCCCACAGAGTGTTGAGTCAACTGGCTACTGCACACACACACACACACACACACACACACACAATGAGTCAGTCTGTTATTTCACCCCCTGATGTGATAAGTCTTCATTACAACTTGAACTTCTAGTTTCCCATTTTCTTTCCGTTTGGCAATTTCACTGTGCTTGGTTTACAAAGTTGTACATCTATAGGACACATACTTCATGCATGTATTGTATGTGCACACACACACACACACACTACAACGGTGGGCCTACCAGACACCCAGGGGACTTGCAGATTAGCCTTGTCCAAAACCACTAATCCCGTCTCTCACACACACACACACACACACACACACACACACACACACACACACACACACACACACACACACACACACACACACACACACACACACACACACACACACACACACACACACACACACACACACACACACACACACACACACACACACACACACACACACACACACACACACACACACACACACACACACACACACACACACGGCCTGTGGTGGCCACATGCAGCCTTATTCAAACCACTCAGTGAAGGATGAAGGGGTCTGTTACCTCAGAGAGAGGGGGAGAGAGAGAGAGAGAGAGAGAGAGAGAGAGAGAGGTGTTTGTGTGGGTCTACTCATGGTGGACAAAGAACAATTTTACTCCCACACATCAAGTGGAAGGATAGGAGAGCAGGAATGTTCAGAGTTGATTGTAAAACGGACACAATGTTGATGTTTGGTGGAATGACGATGTTTGACAGACAAAACTCCAAACATAATATTTGACACAATTTAAAGAAAAGTAAAACCTTTTTTTTAAGAAAAAAGCATAAATATTTTCAGAATGATTTTGAGACTTAGACAGATATGATATGTAGCTTATAGTGGTGGGGAAAAAAATCGATTAGTCAATTAATCGCGATGCCATCATGGGCGATAATTCATCGATGCACAAATGTCAAACATCGATTATATAATGTATTTTTTTTTACCGGAGCAAAAGGGCGGAACTAATCTGCGACTGCGCTGCGTCGTCGTACCGGACTGTTTAGAGTGACGCACACAGCGCTCGCACACGCTTTAGCTTTCAACAACCAAAACAACGAGTTACCAACGCGGAGGGGAAGAGAAAAAAGATGACAGAAAGGGAACATTTTGGATCGTATGAGGTTGAGGGGACACGAGAACTCGATAAAACTCACACCATCGACCGCCTGTGAAATGTGGCCGAGATGGGACGATGTAGTGTGGCTCCAAAGTGCTAACATGGCCCGGAATCCATCGCTCCCCACGACCGAATGTGAACGTAAATCCTTTGCAATAAAAGTGCCGATGGACTTCGTAATTCTAGTCGCCTTTTCTGAGTGCATGGGCAGCTGTCCGTGTGTTCGGGATCGGGATGGTTGTCTTGACTGCATCTCTGGATGTCAGTGGGCAATATGGTACACTGAGTGTATCGAGTTACCGTGTCCCCTCAACATCATAGAATCCAAAATGTTGCCATACACTTGTAAAATACTTTAAACCAAATGCTCCTTAATGTGTGCAAACAAACAGAAAAGTGCAACATATAGTCTCAAGAACTGACCCAAAGCTTCCTTAATGACACTTCAGTAACTGAAAATTAAATCCCTGAATAAGGAAACAAAGAAAAGCACCTTTTTTGTCCTAACAAAGAATAAAGGCAATTTGACAGAGTGCTGCTGACCTCAACCGAAATCCTGCCCATGTATTTCTATGACATGACACCTTATGTCATTATTAATATATATTTATTGTATGCTTGTACAAACTCATTCTTTTTTTTTTAAAGAAAGCTGCTTATTGCTGTTCTGTATTTGGCCACGGCACGGACACCCATCTGAAAATATTTTCTTCTATGGACCCCCCCAGAAGCAAAGATTTGAGTTAAAAACGTGCACTGTGAAAGAATATATATATTCATAATCATTATAAAGCACTTTGTTTATTAGTCACACAGTGACTGAGTGATTAACAGTGAGTGATTAATCATGATTAATCGGGATTAATCGAATCGTAACATAGCCCAATTAATCAGGATTAATCGGGATTAATCGAATCGTGACCCTCGGAAACGATGTGTAATCGCATCGCCAGGTACCTGGCGATAACCGCCACTAGTAGCTTACTAGCTTGCTTTGTTAGTTCAGGTTACACACTGCTCTTATATGTGGGAGCATACGGATGCTTACAACGGCACTGTGCAAGACACCCAGGCCTACATCAAACGCTGACGTGGCAATCAATCAGCTGATCAATTGGCAGGTTATTTAAGCTCACCTAAGTCTGTTCTTTCTGCGTTCCTTCTGTGTTCCTTCCTTCCTCCCTGGTTCGTTGTTATGCGCCGTTTGCTCCCACCGCCACCCCAGCACCACCAGTGGGCTCTGCTAGTGTAGGTCTGTTCCCCATGCCAGGGGGGGTTTGTTACTGTTATCATATCCCTGAAGATCCAGTTTTCTGCCTAATAAAGATGGCAAAATCAACAGGAAGTTAACATTTTTATAAAAATAAATGAAACAGCATGAGTTTTGGTGATGCTCTATATTGTCTAAATCAACCTTGTTTGTGTTTGTTTACTAAATTACTAAATAGTGACTTTTAGAGCTGTTTCAGTGTATATATACCTTTATTGAAAGGATGAGCCCCTTGAGATGCCTCACTTTTCAAAGTATTGTATTGTAGTCCTAAAACACATTTCAGATTTGTTATCCTACTCTTACTATTTAAAGCATTTGCAACCACACTTCAGTCACGAACGTTTCCTGTGTACATTAAATTAAAACATGATTACATTATTATCAATTTACGAATTTCAACAAGTATTTGAAAGGATTAACCACCTAAAAAGCCCATAACGCTGTACTTCATCGTATGAAAGGATTAACCACCTAAAAAGCCCATAACGCTGTACTTCATCGTATGACGGTGTCATGCAGGGACGTGCACACATAGACATCAAAGGGGGCTTCAGCCCCTGCCCTTTTACCCATCTGTAAAACAACTGCTTTTCCAGACGATGAATGCAGCATTTACTATGGTTAAAGAAATGCAAATGCCACTTCTTTCCATGCCATATATATGTATACCGGAAGGCATGCAGCATTCGGGAGAATTGCTTTTTTCCCCCGAAGTCTCCTAAACTTGGAACACAGCACTTTGTGTTGAACAAATTTGTTTATAAATCCATGTCGTTACACCGCATCTACACTAGCTAAAGAGTGCTGGGTTGCGCCCTGAAAATAGCTGATCTAAAAGCTTTCAACGCGTCGCAGCATGACACGTTGAGCGCTTGTAGATCTGCTATTTTCGTCCAAAAGTGCCCTCTCTAACACTCTGCACTCTGCACGTCCCTGGCGGCCTGGTGTCATGCAGAAATAGATGATCTACAAGCTGGCGATGCGAGGTAGGTATAGGCTCAGAGACTGGAAGCGCTCCCTCGCTACAACTTTACCACAAGTATCCGATGGTTTCAGCCAGGGCGGCTGAGCTAACTAAGCAGTAACTAAGACGAGGTCAGGGGATCAAAGGTTAAAACCACACTGGCTCCTACTGAGGGATTCAGTTACCTCTGTGTGCGTGCGTGCGTGTGTGTGTGTGTGTGTGTCCGTCCACATATGTTGTGTGCATACGTGTCCATCTGCATTGACTGCTGTGAGTGTGTGTGTGTGTGTGTGTGTGTGTGTGTGTGTGTGTGTGTGTGTGTGTGTGTGTGTGTGTGTGTGTGTGTGTGTGTGTGTGTGTGACTATGTGTGTCTGTGTGTCTATCCAAGTAGACATTGTGTGTTTTGTATGTGGACGTGACCATCACATTTGTGTCCATGCCATGGTCTGTGTGCTTAATGTGTGCGTGCGTGGGTGTGTGCGTGCGTGCGTGCGCTCAGCCTAAGCCACTTCAATGGAGCGTAACAATCAGCCTAGTCCGGCTGACCACCAACTCAATATCCTGTGTGGTTCAACTCAACATCTCTGCTTCTTTCTCTTCGCTCGCTCCCTCCCTCCTTCTGTTTGCAATGGCTTTCCTTTTTGTGCAATTAGATACAGTATAGCTTCTCGGAGAGCGATGGCAGATATCTCAATTTGGAGGGAAGCCCTTCACTCTGAAAAACATCATTGTTGAGCTTTGAGGTGGAAAACACTTACGGGTAATCTCTCTCTCCTTCACTCACTCACTCACTCACTCCATCTCAAAGTCGTCTTTTCAGCCGCCCTTTTCCGTTTGTCCGTGTATGTGCTCAATACATCACCTATAACCCCTCGCCAGCCCCCAGAGGCCTTTTGGGATGAAACATAAATAAATAAAAAGAAACTGCAGCAAACTAAGTGCAGATTACACTTCCTGCTTAGAATGGATAGATGAAGAAAAAAAAGAAAGGTCTCTCCACTTTTAAGGGATTATCAGTTCCAGCCCCTTAGAGAAAGAAAGGGATACCACATCCAATTTTAAAAGATTACCTCTCCGCCTTAAAAAAACTGGACAATGGCTGGAAAAATGCCACGGAGTCCGGGATTATCATACCACCTTAAAAAAAAACGGTGACATGGATGTCTTTCTTGGTGGTCCACTTCATAACAACCCAAAATGGAAACCGCAGGTGTTTCTCTGTTATTTTCTTTTAGGGAGTTTTGGCTGAAAATCGGTGGAAAAATGTATTCATGCAATTTCCTTCATTTTGTGCCCCCTAAATGTGCTGCCACTCACCACTGATGACTGACCATAAAAAGCTGTGCTGGGGAGTCCATTTGGAATTCATAGAATGTATACCTTTTAAATGCAAACAACAAAACACTGTATGTCTAAAAGTAATATGCCTGGTGGCGAGAAGCGGCGAGATCGCACTCACGCATCCACCTGGGTTACAGCAGACTGCTGGGCGAGCGCTGGCGCTTTGGCATGGGGATCAACATATTGAATGAATTCTGTACTGGCCATATATGGAGCGTGGCATGAGTGTACAGGGTTTGATGACAGGTCAGCTCCATATATGGAGATCTAAGAGTGGCAGCGGGGGCAGTGTCTTGATGTGTCCAGGGTTTGATGAGGGCCCTGCAGGTAGGGCCGGGCCTAGAACTCTAGTTTTCGCCGGCTGCTGGGCGCGGCTGCACTATTAACTATGGGGCAGGCCCGTCTAGAGTTTGAATGGACAGGTAGTCAAAAGGGAGACATCGAAGAGGAAGGATGGGGATTTAGAGTGATACTGACTGACGGACAACAATGTACGATTTCATAGTAATAGATATAAATGAAGTTAACGTGAAATTGGGTAGTTCATATTGTCACTGATGTGGAGAAATGTCAGTTATCTGTTAAAGAAGGTAACCTTTGTATAAGTTTGTACAGTAGAAATACAGTAGAAATTACGTTATAATTATAGATTATAGTTATAGATCTATAAAACGTTGTATAGTAGAAACCTCATATACTCAAAGGTTGCCTTCTTTAACCGCTTTTGGTATTTTAAGCATTATGTTATACTTTAGCTATTGAAAAATAGCAGATCTATCTTTCAGAAAAGTCTTGAAAATGTGGCGCAAATCTTTCACTTTCACTAAATCCCACACCAAAAAGCGATTGTCCAATGCCAATCCAAATAGTTTAGCAACGGTTGCTATGCAGGTCAAGCTTTCTTCGCTGCTAACGTGCCTATTGGACAAGGATGGGTTGGGGAGGGACTTAGTGAAGGGCTAATTGAGATTATTTTACCGTCCCAAAGCAAAGCAAAGTTACTATATTTACACAGGGTAGCTGGACTAAGCTCAATAACTTGTTTACAGCCAGGCCCTGCTCATAAAACATTTCATGGTAGGGGTTCAATGCCTTGCTCAAGGGCACTTCAGCGGTGGCAATTTTAACGTGCCGGTCCGGGGATACGAACTAGCGACCTTCCGATATCAAGACCGCTCTCGATCGGGGCACGGTGGCACAGTTGGTAGTGCTGTCGCCTCACAGCTAGAAGGTCCTGGGTTCGATTCCCGCTGGGGACGCTGTGGGCACTGGCGGCGTGTTCCCTCCTCCGCGTCATCAGTGCCCATACCCGAGGCGGGGGTTGGCGATAGGGCCTTTCCGTGTGGAGTTTGCATGTTCTCCCCGTGTCCCCTAGGGTAGATACCCTCACAAAAACATGCCGTAATCCTGGTCTCTAAAACTACCTCCCCCTGGCCAGCCGGGGCGCCTAATGGAGGGGAAAGGAACTGGTCGGAATAACGTGTCCCTTCCACGCGCTACGTCCGGCCGGGGAAATTCCCCTCTGTCAGGTGAAAAGAAGCAGCTTGGACTCCTCATGCATAGAAGGAGGCATGAGGTCAGTCCGCTGCCCCCCCAGGTTGGCAGAGGAAGTGTAGCGCCCAGGATTACATTAGATAATTGGCACTGGGTGAAAAGAAAACTGGGTTACAAAATCGTGGGATAAAAAGACCGCTCCGCAAACCGTTGGGCCACCGCTGCCCAGGTCAATACAACAACCATGCCACCTTAAAATAAACCACCGCTGCCCAGGTCAATACAACAACCATGCCACCTTAAAATAAACCACCGCTGCCCAGGTCAATACAATAACCATGCCACCTTAAAATAAATACCATCTCCCTGTCCACAAGACTATCAACAAATAATCTCTGGACACCAGATTAGCAATAACCTAATTTAATGGAAAAGCAACTTAAAGCTGCTATAAGCAATAATAATATTTCTTTTGTATTCAGACAGCACAGCAATGGGTAGAACGCTCCCAAAAAATGTTCTCTGTTACACATCTGTTACACATCTAGTCTGCATTCAAAGATGTTCCTATAGAAGCTTTGTCATTGGTCGGAAAAAAAACCCGGTCGCAATGACCAGTCAGGAAGCACACAGGCAAATTGACCAATGTAAAAGCTCCTAGGAAAATCTTTGAATGGGATTGCGGCCCCTAGATGTGTCGCAGTCAGAGACTAAAACTGTCCTAAAGTCGGCTCTTCGGTGCTACTGAAATTTTCTGACGAGCCAAAATCATTTTGGCACTACAGCGCCGAAACAGTTGGTAAAATAGTATGAATTGGCCCTTTCAATGCCAATAAATAACCCTGAACAAAACCACCTCAAGAAAATAAATATAATCTAAAAAGACTTTCCTGTGGTTTTGCATGATTAAGATTCAGCACCATGCTGATAACAGAGGTCTCTCTCTCTCTCTCAGACCTCACATTGCTGAATGGACACACAAGCGAGACGAAGAGAGCGAAGGAGGAGAGAATGGAGGGAGGGAACCGGGAGACAGAAAGAAAGAGGGGGGGATGAAGAGTGAAAGAGAAGTGTTGGGTGGTGGAGATCAGTGTTGTTTTTGACAGCAAATTTAGATTTTAGTTTTAGTCATAATAGTCTCTTGAATAGTTTGTATTTAGTTTTAGTCACCTGCGGTATGTTTTTGTGTTAGTCTAGTTTTCGTCGACAAAATATCATTAGGTTTTACTTGACTAAATCTACGGTTGATTTAGTCGACTAAAATGTATTTTGGCGGGCCTTGATGCCGTCGTAATGACTGATTTTACACTTGCTGAAAATAGCCAATCTACAAGAATACAGAGAACAGGAGACGGAGAGAGGGATGGGGGACAGAATACAGAGAACAGGAGACGGAGAGAGGGATGGGGGACAGAATACAGAGAACAGGAGACGGAGAGAGGGATGGGGGACAGAATACAGAGGGACAGAGAGATGGAGAGAGGGATGGGGGACAGAATACAGAGAACGGGAGACTGAGAGAGGGATGGGGGACATAACAGGAGGACAGAGAGATGGAGAGAGGGATGGGGGACAGAATACAGAGAACAGGAGACGGAGAGAGGGATGGGGGACAGAATACAGAGAACAGGAGATGGAGAGAGGGATGGGGGACAGAATACAGAGAACAGGAGACGGAGAGAGGGATGGGGGACAGAATACAGAGAACAGGAGACGGAGAGAGGGATGGGGGACAGAATACAGAGAACAGGAGATGGAGAGAGGGATGGGGGACAGAACAGGAGGACAGAGAGATGGAGAGAGGGATGGGGGACAGAATACAGAGAACAGGAGACGGAGAGAGGGATGGGGGACATAATACAGAGAACGGGAGACTGAGAGAGGGATGGGGGACAGAATACAGAGAACGGGAGACTGAGAGAGGGATGGGGGACATAATACAGAGGGACAGAGAGATGGAGAGAGGGATGGGGGACAGAATACAGAGAACGGGAGACTGAGAGAGGGATGGGGGACAGAATACAGAGAACAGGAGACGGAGAGAGGGATGGGGGACAGAATACAGAGAACAGGAGACGGAGAGAGGGATGGGGGACAGAATACAGAGAACAGGAGACGGAGAGAGGGATGGGGGACAGAACAGGAGGACAGAGAGATGGAGAGAGGGATGGGGGACAGAATACAGAGAACAGGAGACGGAGAGAGGGATGGGGGACAGAACAGGAGGACAGAGAGATGGAGAGAGGGATGGGGGACAGAATACAGAGAACAGGAGACGGAGAGAGGGATGGGGGACAGAATACAGAGAACAGGAGACGGAGAGAGGGATGGGGGACAGAACAGGAGGACAGAGAGATGGAGAGAGGGATGGGGGACAGAATACAGAGAACGGGAGACTGAGAGAGGGATGGGGGACAGAATACAGAGAACAGGAGACGGAGAGAGGGATGGGGGACAGAATACAGAGAACAGGAGACTGAGAGAGGGATGGGGGACAGAATACAGAGGGACAGAGAGATGGAGAGAGGGATGGGGGACAGAATACAGAGAACAGGAGACGGAGAGAGGGATGGGGGACAGAATACAGAGAACAGGAGACGGAGAGAGGGATGGGGGACAGAATACAGAGAACAGGAGACGGAGAGAGGGATGGGGGACAGAACAGGAGGACAGAGAGATGGAGAGAGGGATGGGGGACATAATACAGAGAACGGGAGACTGAGAGAGGGATGGGGGACAGAATACAGAGAACGGGAGACTGAGAGAGGGATGGGGGACAGAACAGGAGGACAGAGAGATGGAGAGAGGGATGGGGGACAGAATACAGAGAACGGGAGACGGAGAGAGGGATGGGGGACAGAATACAGAGAACAGGAGACGGAGAGAGGGATGGGGGACAGAACAGGAGGACAGAGAGATGGAGAGAGGGATGGGGGACATAATACAGAGAACGGGAGACTGAGAGAGGGATGGGGGACAGAATACAGAGAACGGGAGACTGAGAGAGGGATGGGGGACATAATACAGAGGGACAGAGAGATGGAGAGAGGGATGGGGGACAGAATACAGAGAACGGGAGACTGAGAGAGGGATGGGGGACAGAATACAGAGAACAGGAGACGGAGAGAGGGATGGGGGACAGAATACAGAGAACAGGAGACGGAGAGAGGGATGGGGGACAGAATACAGAGGGACAGGAGACGGAGAGAGGGATGGGGGACAGAATACAGAGAACAGGAGACGGAGAGAGGGATGGGGGACAGAACAGGAGGACAGAGAGATGGAGAGAGGGATGGGGGACAGAATACAGAGAACAGGAGACGGAGAGAGGGATGGGGGACAGAACACAGAGAACAGGAGACTGAGAGAGGGATGGGGGACATAACAGGAGGACAGAGAGATGGAGAGAGGGATGGGGGACAGAATACAGAGAACAGGAGACGGAGAGAGGGATGGGGGACAGAATACAGAGGGACAGGAGACGGAGAGAGGGATGGGGGACAGAACAGGAGGACAGAGAGATGGAGAGAGGGATGGGGGACAGAATACAGAGAACAGGAGACGGAGAGAGGGATGGGGGACAGAACAGGAGGACAGAGAGATGGAGAGATATGTCTCTGTCTGTACCCATGGAGGTAAATCGCGAGGCGACAGTGTGCCTCCAGTTTTCATTCAACCCCAACTTCTACCCCTTGTTTTCATATAGCCTCTCCTCCCTTTCTCCGTCGCTCTCACCCACTTTTGTCCTTCCTAATTGTCATGTGTCCTTTTCTTCATTCTTTCCCTCTTTTTCTTCTCTCACTCTCATCATTTGCATTTCTCTCTATACTACAGCAACAAAACAAAGGCCTGATTTCTTAACCCTGTGTGGTTCAGATGTGTTTGAGGAGGGATAAACCACATGGAACTGGATTGTGCAAATCCCCGCTCAGACAGCTGTGAAGGGATCTGATCCGCGCCGCAAAGACCATTGTCTCTTCTGTGCAAATGCTGCAACAGACGTGACTTTGAAGCAACAGCTTGCGTCCCCCGGCAACTGAGGCAGACAGACACTCATCTGTTGAAGGGACCGAACACAAGCCTTATACTGAAAACAAATGCAGCTTAATAACAACAAAACACTATCCCAACCTTTTCGAAACCTTTATTTAGCCTTTGTTTGACTCTAATTGCTCCAATGACCACGATTTCCATCACCCTCACTGTTGCCATTATTGCATGAATTGCTGACAAACAACCTCAACCTTCTACCATCTTCCCAAACAAACTCCTAAATAATCCCTGATTTATACTTAGTTGTGCGCCGTTTGTGGCACACCAAAAATATCAAACATATTGTTCTTTCTTTCTCTGTCTCTTGTAGATCTGCTATTTTTGGTGCATGACATGACGCACGCCAGCAACAGGGTTAAGTTTGTAAAACCAGGCTCTTCACCATTTTGCTTCACCTCCTTTGGCCTTTCTTCTCTCATCATCCGTTCTTCATATAATGGACTTTAAACAAGTTTATAAGACGAAGAGTAACTCTCTGCTGGTCCCTGATCTCCAGAGCCATAGAGTAAGACAGAGTTATGACATTGAGGGGGCAGAAAACAGCCTGGTCATGTGGTTCATGTACTCGCGCGAGCCCATCGAAACCAATAGAAGTCTATGTAGAAGAGCCTGGCCCCATGAAGTGAACAGAGTTGTCGTAACAACCACACCCCATACACCCCTCTCCCTCTCCTACACCATCCTTTATCCATCTACTCCACATGCCCACCTCTCTCCTCGTCCACCCTCACACTCCTCCTCTCTAAACCCTCCTCCTCCTCATCCCCTCTCAAATTCCTTCAGGCTGCTTAGGGTGATGATAAGACCTTGGAGGAGGGCCTCTCTCTCTCTCTCTCTCTCTCTCTCTCTCTCACTGGCCCCTTCTGTCATTCTCTCCCTCTCTCTTCTTCACTGGAGCCCTTTGCGCTATTCTCTAACATTGTTTATCTCTTTGTTGCTTTATTTTACTCTTTTGGTGCGTTCGGATACATATACGCACCGGGAATGTGCTCAGGTTCTTTAGTGCGCTGGGCGTTGACGTCATAGAGCACACGGAGTGTGGATTATTTACAACAGTTAAAACTGGTCGTTTTAACCAGCTAAAACGTGAGCCAAGGTAAACTATGAACACTTGTATGGTGATGTAGTGGTTCCCAAAGTGGGGTCTGGGGACCCCCAGGGGTCCTTGAGGGAGTTCCACAGCAAAATGATAGTTTGGAATAAAATGGGCCCTCATGGGTCTAACTCTGAGAGTGTACAAATGGAACCAAGTCAATTTGGTTCCATTTGTACACTCTCAGAGTTAAATTAACATTGATTTTACAATATAAATTGGGGGTCCAATATATAGAAATGGGGGTCTGTAGACTAATATGCATGTCAAACTGGGGGGTCCTTGAAATTAAACGGGTTTAGAATCACTGTTATAGAGCCATAAAAATCTTCTCTTTCTCTCTATCCCTGGCATAATGTTTTCAAATGGTGGTCCGCAGAGCTAATACGTGTCAATTTGGGGAACCTCTATGCGGTGATGTACTAAATGCTTGCCTTAGCTAGCTTAGCTTTCGCCACCGGCGAGCGCTCGAGACAGCGCAGCGCCATCAAATAGAAGAGTTACGAATCCGATATAGAGGGGGCAGAAACCGAGAGCACGCAGCCTGAACTGAGACAAGCTGCAGTTGGAAATACATTGTTTTCAACGAGGGCGGCGCAAATAAGAGCTATTTTAAGCATGTGTGCAACATGACGACTTTTTTAAAGTATTATACAATAACAACTAAAGTCTCTTTAATGTTTATGTTGTACTATTACTAATAGAGGAAAAATAAAGAGATTTAGGATCATTAAAGCTGGGCTTTAACTCTATGTCTATATCTAAGGCTCTGCACTGGACAACCTCAACTTCTGAATAGGGTCGGTCAGCAAACTATATTTTCGAATGACAAGGCACCAAGTGCACTGAATAAACAAACGACAAGAGGGCACACCAGTGCGCTCAGTGTGAATTTCCGAACGCACCCTTTAGTTTATATCCCCTCTATTTCTCTCTCTCCCTCTCCCTCTCTACCTCGCATGGATCCCCTGTGGTCATTTCCCCCTGTGTTGTTTTTCCTCTCCTCAGATTCTCTCTATTGTTGTTTTTCCTCTTTCCGTTTATCTTCCACAGTCTGGTCCTTCCATCTAAACACCTGAATGAAGAATTTACGGTGTGCATGCACACGTGTGTACTTGTGTGTACATGTGCACCCGCTTTGATGACATCATGTGATGATTTAAGGGTGTTTATATCACTGGACTGACATCACCAGTAATGTCAAAGTAAACCTTCAGGAGACTTTCATGGCCATTCGTACGTGTGTGTGTGTGTGTGTTTGTGTGTGTGTCCAAAATGAATGTGTCTTCACTTAAGGGTCAGTGGGGCTAATCCGCACCTTTCGGCTGAGGATACTCAGGCCCATCATTACAATTAGACACGCACGCACGCACACGCACGATAAGTCATGTCCACAAGTGTGCAATTCCACTTCCACACTTTCCACACTCAAAGACAGAGTGCCCCCCTCTCTCTCTCTCTCAGAGCTAGTAAAACAGTAACATATACAGATCACAGCAGGAATGCGTATTAAAAATGAGGCGGACAGGAATCACACGCTAACATATATAAAGACTCATCTCTGTGTGCACACACACACACACACACACACACACACGAGGAAGCATCAATTGGACCACAGCGCTGCGATTTGGTGCGCTCAGCAGGGTGCCTGTTCTCACAGTGTGGTTTCCCATGGATAGTATTTTAAAGGAAAATCCACCTTAAAAATGTACATTGCTATCTGCTGTCAGACAGGGCTGAGAACTGGTGTGACACACAGACAAGGACTTGGCCTGAACCTGACACGCTGGGGCCTCAAGCGTGAACGTATAGCCATATGTGTGCATTTTATTTAAAGGGATTGTGACATTAAAACAAGTTTTTGTAATTTCTCTTAATTCTTTTTAGGTTTTCTGAGCTCAATTGCACCCAAAAAAACTATTAACATTCAGAGTAGATTTTCTGTGGTGTGGGGTTTTCTGGCTCAACAAGTGCTCTGATATTCCTGTGGAGTGTGATGTAAGAGCCAGCAGATGTCACTGTTTTCACCGTTTTGCCTGTTTTCATTGCAGCTCAAAAAGCTTCACAGACACAGAGAAAATCCACTGAATGTTCAAAGGTCAGGTTGTATGGGACTGGGTGTAATTGAGGTCATAAAACAGAAAAACAGGTCTCCACCAGGCCGTGTGATTTCTTTCTACGTACGAGCATAGACATGGTTAACGCCGGTGCCGGAGATTAGCTGGTAACGGACGGACGGAGTGCAAAACATACTCTCTCCCCATGCCTTCGGCCTGGTGGAGACAAAAATTTAAAAAAATGAAAATTAATGTCATGTCATCAACCTTTAAAGCTACAATCCGCAAAATGTATGTCCATTATCTCCCTCTTCTGACAGGGTGAGGTAAGTGCCACAATGTCCCAAACTACAATAAAGATGGCAGTGCGCATATAGTCCAATCCAGTGAGCTCTCCGCTTCAAATAACTTCATCGATATTGTCGAGTACGTGTCCTACCTGACATCATTGTAATACTACAACTGCCAATATCAGCTCAAGACCCCAAATATTGCTTTGACTTCCCAGGACCCACACTTACAAATATACAATAATAAAAACTTAAAGGGATAGTTAACACCCTAAATGACTTTCTTTCTATCGATTACTCACCCCATGGAGACTTTCTTTTGTTGCATTCCTAAGACAATCATTTCATGAGCAGCAGTGGAGACACAAAGAGTCTCCTTTGTGTCTCCATAGGGAACCCACAACTGCTCATCCAATTATTGGCTTAGGAATGCGACAAAAGTTAATCTCCATAAATTCAAGTCTCCGTAGGGTGAGCATTCATCGATTTATGTTGGCTCGCTGCATCACTGCATGCACTGTATGAACCTCATACTTGGCAATAATATGTGTCGTGAGAACTGATTGTGTCTTGGCTTCCCCTGCCCTGCAGAACAGCGCAGGGACCGCCTCACGCCAGCCTCACGCCATGACTTGCTAGCTGGGTATAAGCATTACATTATTCAACTACTTAATTTAGAAAGAGACAAGTTAGCTAAGCTTATATAATGAGAGAGAGCGAGTTAGTGCGTTTTCCAGCCATGGAACACCCACGGCAGGCGGTAGGTAGTGTTTCTCGGCGGCATCAGTCCAACACCCTTAACCCGAACCCTAACCGCAAGCACGACGTAACGCATGTCGGACCAAAACGCACTGCCGCGGAAGCGAATGGCAGTCGAGTGTCAAAAACCCCCCAGTTGCCCCCAGCAGATGACACCCTTTCTCCCGGCAGTCGCCGTGGCTGTTAACCAGAGGTTTACCGGCAGTTGTGGTGTCTGGAGCGCGTCTGCCGAACGGACCGACAGAGCAGCGGAACGGAGCTGTCATAATCCATCCATCTATACTCCTGCAGCTGCCGGAGTATTTTGCCATTGACTTGGCCTCAAAGTTTGTACGGAGGAAATATTTCCGTAAAACGTCCATAGACCTGGCAGCCACATGACGTCATGAAGGCGCACACACAAAGCCACGGGCTAGCCACTCCAAAATCGGCTAGTCTCAAATTCACAATGTTAGGGGGGAAAAATCTCCACATAATACAAACAACGTGGACAATTACAAAGTTGTAATACAAAGGCAAAACAACCTATATATTTATTCAATTCAAACCTCCAAATAAATATACAGTGATTGAACAGATTACATTGATTCTGAAGCAACCCGTCTGTGTTTTCTGAATGACAACTCAACCATAACATGAAACTTATTAGAAGGTATAATTCAGACAAACAGCGTTTTAAGTCCACAAAGTCAGTCTCTAATTCACTGTTGACCCAGCATGAGCCCCAGGCATTATGATGAAATTATAACAAATTGTCCCATTCCCTCTCTCTGGCCTGTGTGGCTTTTGGACAGAGCTGACAAATACTGATGGGCCATTCCCCGTCAATGCAGGAAAAACACATTTCAAAGATGTTGTTGTTCAGCTGGTACTCGCGTTTGAGCTTCTTAGAACACGTTGTGTATACGGCACCACAGGAGGGCCGAGATCCTTTCTTCTGTGTATATTTGTGTACGAGAGGAGCAGGATTGACTCAGGACACAGACTGTACGACGCCCTGTGTGTACACTACACTACAGCAGCGTTTCTCAGTCATTGAGTATAGGGACCCCAAGGTGGGGCGTGAGATGGTCGGACAGACACAGACATGCACACGGACATATAGGACAACTTAAATGCAGTGGTCTTCAGGTCAAGGACCCCCAAATTGACAGGAATGAACCTGCAGACCCCCCCATTTGATAAGATATGCCAGGGACCCCCATAAGAGAAGATTTTCACGGCTCTAGCAGTGATTCTAAACCATTTTAATTTCAACGGCCCTCAGTTTGACATGCATTAGTCTACGGACCCCCATTTAATGGTATTTCTATCTCTGGAACCCCCAATGTATATTGTAAAATCAGTTAATTTAACTCTGAGAGTGTACAAACATTTGTCCACTCTCAGAGTTACAGACCCATAAGGGTCCATATGGTTACTAACTATCATTTAGCTGGGGACCCCCTGGAACTCCCCCAAGGACCCCTAGGGGTACCCAGACCCCACTTTGGGAAACACTGGTTTAATGGAGTGAAGTTTAGAACCATTGATCCGTAGAAGTCCATATTTGTACTGTATGTATGTATGGGGCGAAGATAAATCAGCGTGCATGTGATCATCTTTATACACAAGGTAAAGAAAATGAAATCAGCGTCCATGTGATCATCTTTATACACAAGGTAAAGAGAAATCAGCGTCCATGTGATCATCTTTAAAGTTTATACACAAGGTAAAGAGAAATCAGCGTGCATGTGATCATCTTTATACACCCCCCCCCCCTACAGACACACACGCACACAGCAAACCATGAACACACCACAACCACAACACACCATGAGCACACCACAACAAAACCCATCCCTGCAGGTATGTAGAAGCCAGGCGAAGCCATGACTGGGAGTAATTTCCACTCTAATGCTGGACATTAATCACACTTGGAACAACACACTAATCCCTCCCAAGGCACATCCCTCTGTCCTGGGGCTGTTTTGGAAAGACCCCGTGTACGTCCGTCTGTGGGACTGTGTGATCTCACATACCAAATCAGAGCATTTAGCTTGGCAGATTTACATGCCTGTAAGGCATGGAACTCGTGTTTTTGACACATTAATTTTAATGGCGAGCCGTTTCTTTCTCGTCCAGAAGAGATGTTCCCCCCGTTTGACATCTGGAAGTGGCAAGCACTTCACGACAGACGCGGCCTGGCAAGTGAAACAAGAGTCTCGTGTACTGTGATCGTGTCACGGCAGCACTTAGGATTTGTTACCTTCCAAGTATTGTGACATGCAACAACAACACACCCTTCAGCATTTAAGTGGGCTAGTATATGCTGAATGTTTATCAGTATCCATTATCCATTATCCTAACCAAGGAAAATATGGTGCAAGCCAAGTAAAAACCATGGAACTTGAGTGTTTAAGGGAGGGTGCGATCGCATGAGAGGCATCACTACTACAGACGCTTGGAACAATACCTTGGCAAAACAGTGCATGGGGCAGAGTATAAAGAAGGATAGAGACCGAACTGGAGCGTTAGCCCCGCCCCCCGCTATTAATTTCAGTGGAAGTTGCTCAGTGGTGTTTTGAAGCACCCGGAAGACTGCAGGAAGTATAACTCAATGGCTCGAGCGAGCGGAAGTTTAGCCTAGCCTAGCCCCGGACCTCAATTTTCAGGTCCGGGCTTACGCACGTGACGTCATGAACGTCCGTCCACCTCCATGAAAGTGCTGATACAATCGATTATTTTCATAGCAAAACGATTCGATACCGATTGTTTGCATTGCAAAACGATACGATGCAATACATAGTCAATGTTGCAGTTTTCATTTCGATATACTTCGATTCATGAAATTAAAATGGATTTTTCGATGAAGTTACTATCATTGCACCCCTAAAGCATGAGGTCAGTCCGCTGCCCCCTCCAGGTAGGCAGAGGAAGTGTAGCGACCAGGATTACATTAGATAATTGACACTGGTTGGGTTGCAAAATCGTGGGATAAAATAAATAAATAAATAAAAATAAATAAATAAATAAACTACAGATGGTAAGTATCGGATAAAGAATGAATAAGAAACTTTCGCATACACAGAAAGGCATGAGAAAAACAGTATAGTAAGAGTAATGGAGTCCTGCCCACTGCTGTATAGATTGCAAACTTCCAAAGTGTAGTTCTGCAATAATTCAGTCATAGACCTTTCATTGGACGTACAGAGAAATGGGGAGATAGACAGATGAAATGAAAATAGAGAGAGGGAGACTATATATACTGTAGGTGCTTTATTGAATCCGAAGATCCCTGAGGGAGTGATAGAGCGGGTCATCCCCCCCCCCTCCCGGGTCCTGACCCAATGCACTCCTTGATTTATCACTCCTCCACCCATCTTCCCACGGCAGACGAGGAAGAAATGATGGGAGGAGGGCAGAATTAGTAGGTGGGGGGGGGGGGAGAGAGTCAGGGACGGATTAACCCACACGAGGGCCCCTGGGCCGGTCATTTTTTTTGGGCCCCCCTTAGCGCGCGTGCACTCAACATTTTCGTATTTTTAATCATCTTTTTGACCTACATTTAACAAAATCAACACCCAATGAAGGGCCTCAAACCCAGTACTGTGCGGTCCAATTTGTCCCCAAGGGCCCTTGAGAGCCCAAGGGCCCCTGGCCCACGGCCCTACTGGCCCAATGCCTATTTGGGCCTTGGGGAGAGGGGGAAGAAGGCAAAGTGAGAAAAGGTAGAAGAGTAAAGATGAACAGAAAGTAAGCTGGAAAAGCAGGAGAGGTGATGATGAGATATGGTGGGGGAAAAGTGGAATAGGAAGGGGGGGGGGGGGGGGATATAGGAGGAGGAGATGATGGGATGAGCAGAATGGAACACTGTCATCATACTGTAGCTAAATTACACTCCGGAGAATGTGGGTTAAAGAGGGGAGAACTTAAGGCACGGAGAAGTTGGGGGAGGACAAAGACGGAAGGAGGAGGCGAAGTGGGAGGGAGAGACTGGGGGGGGGGAATACCAACGCGCTGGGAGGCTCTGTGATCAATGTTGTTTTGACACGAGCGTGTCCACACCACGCGCTGTCCTGGTTCACCCTGTGAACAGAACAGATCCCAGGTCAGCTGAAAGTCAAATCCCTAAATCAAACATTTAGGGATTTAACTGGTTCACACTGGAGTCGCACCGGGACCTATACTGTACCTTTTCATTGTGTTTGAGTCAAGATAAGATCTCAACATTGTCTTCTAATATAATTGTGTTTTGGGGCACTCCGGTGATGCAGGGGGAAGTAAGTATACTGTACCCAGGGACACAGACATCAAAGGGGGCTTCAGCCCCTGCCCTTTACCCGTCTGTAAAACAACTGCCCTTTCCAATGCAAATGCCACATCTTTCCATGCCATGCCGGAAGGCAGCATTCAGGAGAATAGCTTTCTTTTCGAAGTCTCCTGAACTTGAACACAGCATTTTGCGTTGAACAAATTAGTTTAGAAATCCATGTCGTTGCACCGCATCTCCACTATAGCTAAAGAGTGCTGGGTTGCGCCCCGAAAATAGCAGATCTACAAGCTCACAACGCGTTGTGAGCTTGTAGATCTGCTATTTTCACATTTTTTGTCCACAAGTGCCCTCTTGCGGGATTTCAGCACCTGCCTCTCTAACACTCTCTGCACGTCCCTGACTGTATACCTACAGTACGAACCACCACGGAGAGTCTATAGGTTAAAATTCATCGCCGTGCATTCCGGCTTGCTGAGACTCAACAATCAATTTGGATTGTTCCGGACAGGGAAGCCTGACAGGGTGGATTATCTTTATTTGTGGCTGCAGGGGGTGTTGAACGGGAGCTATAGTATACTCCCAGGGAGGGCTTCTCACTGGCACGTGAGCCATTAGGATACAATAGCAGTGGGAAAACCCACACATTATGTGGAGAGGATTCATTGGCATAATGACTGAATTGGGAGAACCCTGAGAAAACCATGACTTTTTGGATCCCAGGCTCTTATGGTTAAATGACAGGCATGTATATGTTTATGTAAACCAATGGGGCAGAGTTGGATTGACAAAGTACTTCATATCAGGAGAAAGTGTGTTAGAGAGAGAAACAGAACGCTATAGTCAGGTCGACAGGGCAGCACGGAACCATGCGTTGTGCGGGTGCGCGCAAGTAGCCTGGCTAATAAGCCAGGCTAGCGCGCGAGCGCACACTCACACACGCACGCACACACACGCACGCATACGCACACGCACACACAGTCATCAGTCTGGAATCAATTACTGTGTTTTACCTGCAGGGTGACCCTCATTCAGCACATTCTGTTTGGGTATGGGTAATCAAGGATCACTCTGCCTGTGTGTGCGTGCGTGCGCGTGCGCGCGCGTGTGTGTGTGTGTGTTCGTGCGTGCGTGCGACAGAGGAAGAAAAGGAAGGAAAGAATAATTAGCAAGTATAAAGATGAAGAAATAAAGGGAGAGAGAGTTTGAAGGCACGAGAGTGACCACATCGATGTAATTATGTTTGTAGGAGCACACACACACACACACACACACACCCGTAACTAATTAGCATTTCAGTACTAATCAGACAATCATGCAGGCACTCACGCACGACACACATTATGCACACACTCGCGTAAAGAATGTGAAAAATAGTCGAATGTGAAATAGTGTTGAAACAAGTGTCACATGCATGCATTACACATTAGACAGGTATAAAATAAACCAGCGTTTTTATCCATACCACATGCATATTACCTACATACTGTACACACACACACACACACACGCAGAAATTAATACATGCACATTCCTAGTACACACACACACGCACACACGCACACACACACACACACACACACACACACACACACACACCCCTCATGAGGAACGTGACCCTGCACTTCTAGCTATATGGGAGTCTTATCTAAATGAGTTGATATCATGTCTAAGCTCAGGGGAGGTGAGGTAGTGGCTCGGGCCGATGGGCGCATGCACGCTACATACATTTAGACCATTTAGACCAGAGTACGATTCTACAAATTATT
Source organism: Protomyctophum parallelum (assembly GCF_964188405.1). NCBI lineage: Eukaryota > Metazoa > Chordata > Actinopteri > Myctophiformes > Myctophidae > Protomyctophum > Protomyctophum parallelum. The sequence goes on along the minus strand of NC_139705.1, from coordinate 26,636,199 downwards.
CCAAAGTCTTCTGAAAAAAACTCATGTTTCTGTCAGTGGTTCTCACAGGGTTAAAACCTCATGTTTCTGTCAGTGGTTCTCTCAGGGTTAAAACCTCATGTTTCTGTCAGTGGTTCTCACAGGGTTAAAACCTCATGTTTCTGTCAGTGGTTCTCTCAGGGTTAAAACCTCATGTTTCTGTCAGTGGTTCTCACAGGGTTAAAACCTCATGTTTCTATGTCAGTGGTTCTCAAACTATTTCATGTCAAGGACTTCCAAAAATTATATGTAATTGGCCGCCGACCCCATCTGAAAATATGTAGTTCCAGAGACCCCTCCCTAGAAGCAAAGATTTTAGTTAAAAGCATTCACTTTGCGACACATTTTCGCGATTTAAAAAAACAATAGCAGATCTAAAGCTCGTAGCACGGCACTCGCTATGAGCTTGTAGATCTGCTATTTTTCAATAGCTAAAGTATAACATAATGCTTAAAATACCAAAAGGGGTTCCCGCCCTGAATGAATTAAACTCTCTGTGTCTCTCTCGCTCCAGATCTCTGTCCTTGGCTACAGGTTGAACCTTCTCCCCATGGAGACAGAGAGCCTCGTCTGGCTCAGGTAACCATGGACAGACCGACTATAACCTCCAACACAGCACCACATATATTGCCAAGTATGAGGTACATGCAATCTACTTCGATACGGGGTGCCTCCGACAACCCCACCTCAAGACTATTAAAAAAACACTCAGAATATACACACACATAAACTGTAAGACTCGTCAGGACATTTCGACTTGGCAGTATATACGCACTAAGTGGAAGACAAACACTCGTTGTTTACATCGAGTTAGACAACTAACAAGATGTATCATTATGTTTGGTATAATAACCACGCTGTTTGTTATAGCATTCCTCATACCTCCTCACGATACAAATTCCCCAAAGTCTCAGCATTACTTATATTCTTATCTCAGCGCACATCCTGAATTAATGAGCTCATAGACGTATCAAACTCCCCCACATATGCAGGGATGTCCACCTGTGCTTAATTGCAATTGATTGCACGGTTGGTTTCCATGACTTGCTTTGAGAGGAAAACACAACTGCGCACGCACGCATGCGCACGCCACGCACGCACATCTAAAAGCACTTCTAAAAGCTAAGTATAGGAGATGAAGACTTTGTGCAGGATGCACAGGATAACGTATAGGAAGTTCAATGCCAGTGCAGACTACTTGACAATTAACGGAATGTCTTTCTCAGCTGTGTGTGTGTGTGTGTGTGTGTGTGTGTGTGTGTGTGTGTGTGTGTGTGTGTGTGTGTGTGTGTGTGTGTGTGTATGTGTGTGTGTGTGTGTGTGTGTGTGTTTGTATATGCACACACGTGCGTGTGTGCGTGTGTTTATAGCCTCTGACAAGGTCAGTCGTATATCCTTCAACACCATCCTCCTCTCTTCTCTCCACTGTGTCTGTCTGCACTCTGTCTGTCTGCAAGTGTGCATGTGCGCGCGCACGTGTGTGTGTGTGTGTGTGTGTGTGTGTGTGTGTGTGTGTGTGTGTGTGTGTGTGTGTGTGTGTGTATGTGTGTGTGTGTGTGTGTGTGTGTGTGTGTGTGTGTGTGTGTGTGTGGAGAGAGAGAAAGAGAGAACACAGAGCCATCATGGATCATAAATAAAAGGTCATTACTGCGTTCTTAGCGTGTGCTTCACATGAAAGCAGGAATGAAAGTCGATACGTGGAAACACATGTTTCTCCATGAGATAATCACATGTGTAAATACACAGAGGAGTGAGAGGGACAGGGTGAGAGGGACAGGGTGAGAGGGACAGGGTGAGAGGGACAGAGTGAGAGGGACAGAGTGAGAGGGACAGGGTGAGAGGGACAGGGTGAGAGGGACAGAGTGAGAGGGACAGAGGGAGAGGGACAGGGTGAGAGGGACAGAGTGAGAGGGACAGAGTGAGAGGGACAGAGTGAGAGGGACAGGGTGAGAGGGACAGAGTGAGAGGGACAGGGTGAGAGGGACAGGGTGAGAGGGACAGAGTGAGAGGGACAGGGTGAGAGGGACAGGGTGAGAGGGACAGGGTGAGAGGGACAGAGTGAGAGGGACAGAGTGAGAGGGACAGGGTGAGAGGGACAGGGTGAGAGGGACAGAGTGAGAGGGACAGGGTGAGAGGGACAGAGTGAGAGGGACAGAGTGAGAGGGACAGGGTGAGAGGGACAGAGTGAGAGGGACAGAGTGAGAGGGACAGGGTGAGAGGGACAGGGTGAGAGGGACAGAGTGAGAGGGACAGAGTGAGAGGGACAGGGTGAGAGGGACAGGGTGAGAGGGACAGGGTGAGAGGGACAGAGTGAGAGGGACAGAGTGAGAGGGACAGGGTGAGAGGGACAGAGTGAGAGGGACAGAGTGAGAGGGACAGGGTGAGAGGGACAGAGTGAGAGGGACAGGGTGAGAGGGACAGAGGGAGAGGGACAGAGTGAGAGGGACAGGGTGAGAGGGACAGAGTGAGAGGGACAGGGTGAGAGGGACAGAGTGAGAGGGACAGGGTGAGAGGGACAGAGTGAGAGGGACAGGGTGAGAGGGACAGAGTGAGAGGGACAGAGTGAGAGGGACAGGGTGAGAGGGACAGAGTGAGAGGGACAGGGTGAGAGGGACAGAGTGAGAGGGACAGAGTGAGAGGGACAGGGTGAGAGGGACAGGGTGAGAGGGACAGAGTGAGAGGGACAGGGTGAGAGGGACAGAGTGAGAGGGACAGGGTGAGAGGGACAGAGTGAGAGGGACAGAGTGAGAGGGACAGAGGGAGAGACAGGGATAGAAAGAGAGGCGAGAGACACCTAAGGCATACTTGTCATGGTGACAGACACCATATCCATTATTACATTTCACACCTGTGCTGTGTGGCCCTGATTATGCCTCAGCGTTTTCAACGGACTATACTGGTCAATCAACTGGGCTAATGCTCCCTCTCCCTGTACTTTCCCTACCTCTCTCTATCCTTGCTCTACTTCACCTCTCTCTCTCTCTCTCTCTCATTCACAGAGAAAAAAACAACAACACGGCCAGTGGCCAAAAGACACATCGCTGTCTGCCTTATGTTCACAGAGAAACAACAACACAGACGTGCTGCGTTAGACGTGATCGCTTGTAGTCATCTACAAACGCAGAGACATTCACCCTCTCTATATAGTGAGTGTAAAACAAAATGGTATGAGAAATGGTGAGGCTTATTGTGTGTGTAATATTATTGTACTTATTGTACTTACTATGGAAATGTTATGGAACTCATTAACTTCATCGGTGAAACACTTTCAGTGTAACACACAAGTGTGCTTCTAAAAAATCAAGTTTGACTTCCTTTGACTCGGTTTTTGACATTGCCTTTTGCTATGATGACCTGGTACGATGACCTATATCAGTGGTTCCCAAACTGTGGTGAATGCACCCCTTGTGGTGCACGAGCGCCTTCTAGGGGGTGAGCGACATGAAAAGTCTAATGGTGGTGCTAAATATTAACATACAATATATGGCAAGTAATGCAGAATATAGCCTATGCTGCATATATTATGCTATATTCAGGTTTATATATGTGCATATATGTGGCTAAAAAGGAAATATAGAGATATGTCTCTATATAGCTTATGCAATTTATATTTCCATGTGGGGGGTGCATCAGCTAGGTTGGGAGGTAACATGGGGTGCATGGCCAAAAAGGTTTGGGAACCGCTGACCTATAGGACACGACTATCTTAACGATCTCTAGCTCACATTTCCATCCTACTTGGTTGTGAATAGATCATTAGTATAACCACTGCCATGTGCTTGTATGTTCTTTGAAATCTCACACACTGAGTGTGAATTTAACCTTGAGGGTGTACAAATGGTACCAAAAATGGACCATTGAAGTGTTCAATTTGTACAGACAGATTATACACATGGATAAATGAACACACTCGCACACAAACACCATTATGAAAGGACGGACGGACAGCCAGACAGACAGACAGACAGACAGCCAGACAGACAGACAGACAGCCAGACAGACAGACAGACAGACAGACAGACAGACAGACAGACAGACAGACAGACAGACAGACAGACAGACAGACAGACAGACAGACAGACAAGATGACTAGAGATAAGAGAGTCAAGGAAATATAAAATGTGTTAAATTACTAACCAGACCTATAGCTAAACAGACGTATTTTTCTCTGTACTGGATTATTCTTTTTCCTGATTGCGTTCTCCCCTCACTCTCTTCCTTTCTCCTTCTCGTTTTCCTGAAGCCCTCCAGCTGTGATCCAACCAGGGGGGTGACCTCATCATCACCTCAATGCCGCCATGGTAACGCCCTGTGGCCACACCCCCTGGGTGCAGGGGACCATGGGACGTTGATGGAATGTGGAAGGTGATTGGTCAATGCTACCTCAAAGTTCAAACTGGATGGATTGAATGAATGACGGCTGTGCATGGCACGCCATAGCGTGCATGCACACATGCACACACACACACACACACACACACACACACACACACACACACACACACACACACACACACACACACACACACACACACACACACACACACACACACACACACACACACACACACACACACACACACACACACACACACACACACACACACACACACACACACACACACACACACACACACACACGTGAATGCCCAAACATTTCATACACAGTCACTAAAATGCCACACCACACAATCTACACTCTACAGTAATTAAATTAGTCTTGGAGGGCCACAGGCTGTGTCTTGTGACTGAGTGAAAGTGAAGGGTGGTGAGAGGCCTTATTTTCGTACATTCACACGTGTCAGAAGTTGAAATACTTGAAATAACTGAGGTGCACTCGACTTATTGCTGCACACTAAATCATTGGGCCATTATAGCAATCCCTTTTAAGCCGCTGCAACGTGCTGGCGTACCTGACCGTGTAAATCAAGTGCACCTCACATAGCTGACCCCGCTGCTGAAAGGGGTTTATGTTGGGGGACCAAACAAGATAGAAGAGACGCAAAACATCACAAATCACTGCTCTCAATGGATGGCCAGCAGCCCGCGGGTTAACAGCCATTATGAGACGTTGAACAGGAGAGAGAGAGAGAGAGAGGGAGAAGAGGAGCACACGGGATGGGGGGGGAGAGACATAGGGGGGGAGAGAGAGAGAGAGAGAGAGAGAGAGAGAGAGAGAGAGAGAGAGAGAAAGAAAGAAAGAAACTGATTAAAGTTGTCAGCTTTCCTGTGATATAAAATGTGTCGTAAATTAATTCATTGTATGTATAGTTTATGTTCAGAGCGGCAGCATTACTGTTCCCATGCTCCCAGAGGAACAGCATTACTGTTCCCATGCTCCCAGAGGAACAGCATTACTGTTCCCATGCTCCCAGAGGAACAGCATTACTGTTCCCATGCTCCCAGAGGAACAGCATTACTGTTCCCATGCTCCCAGAGGAACAGCATTACTTTTCCCATGCTCCCAGAGGAACAGCATTACTGTTCCCATGCTCCCAGAGGAACAGCATTACTGTTCCCATGCTCCCAGAGGAACAGCATTACTGTTCCCATGCTCCCAGAGGAACAGCATTACTGTTCCCATGCTCCCAGAGGAACAGCATTACTGTTCCCATGCTCCCAGAGGAACAGCATTACTGTTCCCATGCTCCCAGAGGAACATGCATTTAATGGCTAGTATAGCTACTGCACACACACAGGCCAGGTCTTAAACTGGAGGTCAAGCTTGCATGGCCCAGGCCGTAGCGTAACGGTCTGGGCACCGGACTGGTAATCCAGTCGCAGTGTGCCGCGGGTTCGACTCCCGGACCCGACACGGCCTTTACTGCATGTCATCCCCCCATCTCTCTCCCGTTTCCTGTCAGCCTACTATCTGTCCCTTAAAAAATCAATAAAAGGCGTAAGCCGCAAAAAAATATCTTAAAAAAAAAAAAAAAAAAAAAAAGCTTGCATGTTGTGGACATACTAAGGAGTTTATCATATCAGATTTAATATACATTCATACGTATACGTTCAGAAATGAACAATGGTGGATTTGCTCAGTCAACATTAATTTGAGTCATACAATTGTGAAAATAATACAAATAAGATAATACAATAAGAACAAAATATTTCTTATAACTTATTTGGAGATCAATTATCTTTTTCTCCCCCACATTAACAACCATTCTTCTATGTTTCTTCCAGTATCCAGACCAAAACGTTCAAACATGAACTGCATGCTCCGACTGTTTTAGCTGGGTATAATCAAAAAGATGTCTTGTCATCTCTAACAGGAATCCATTCACTTCATCATGTGATTTAACAGTGGTCTAAAGTGGCACCGTATTCAGAATTATCATCTACTATAGCACCATACTTGTATGTCTATGATATAATAGTTGTATGAAGCCCTAATGATATGCTCAAACATCTACAATACTGTACAGAATGATTCCCTGTAACCAGGTCAAATACATCTACAATACTGTACAGAATGATTCCCTGTAACCAGGTCAAATACATCTACAATACTGTACAGAATGATTCCCTGGTCAAATACATCTCCTACTAATGGTATATGACAGGACAGCCATGGACCAGGAGGACAGGACAGGACAGGACAGGACAGGACATGTCTGTCTGTCTGTCTGTCTGTCTGTCTGTCTGTCTGTCTGTCTGTCTGTCTGTCTGTCTGTCTGTCTGTCTGTCTGTCCTGTCTCTCCTCGTCCATTTTGAGTAACATAACATTAAACATTATTTTGTCATAATTATTGTTCTCTCAATTCAACATTACACATTGATGGCTTCTGCTCACCAAGTCACCATCTCTCTCGCTCCGTCTCTCTCTCTTGCAGTCTGTTGGACAGTCTCCAGGATCTCCAGGTCCTATGGGACAACCAGTCCAGGATCTCCAGGTCCTATGGGACAACCAGTCCAGGATCTGCAGGTCCTATGGGACAACCAGTCCAGGATCTGCAGGTCCTATGGGACAACCAGTCCAGGAAGATGTGTATTCTGCTTGGCTTCACAATCCACACCCAGGCTTCATTTTGGCCTTGAGGGGAAACAGAGAATGTCAAAGTCAGAGAATGTCAGGGAGAAGCGGAACTCAACAGGGAGGTCTTTTGAATTATAGATAATCCACGTGGCAGGCTATGGCGGATTGCTAGCGGTGTCAAAAATGCAGGGCCATGTTGGTCCAGTGTGGCTGGTGCTACAGTACCATGCAGTGTACAACATACTGTAGTGTACAGGGACGTTCATTGTGATAACAGAAATTGTTATGCTTTTACTGGCAAAGGTAGTTGTGTCAAAAATGGCCATTTTCAGTGTGTCCCTTCTTTTTTCTTGAGGTAATAACAGAGGGAGAATCAGTCCGCCTTTCCATCTGCCTCGATCAGTATTATGCATACTGCATGTGTGTTTGCGCACGCACACAAACACCAAGCAGCAGATAACAGCAGCACTGACATCCTGCCTGCCAAAGTCATCTCTCATAAGAGAGAGAGAGAGAGAGAGAGAGAGAGAGAGAGAGAGAGAGCGCGGAGGGGCGAGATGGAGATTATTAAAAACCAAGACAATGTGAAAGACATTAACTGAGAAACTGGGAGAGTACATGAAGAAGCAAAGGAGTGAGAAAGAGGTACAGTAGATAGAGAGCGACAGAGACATATGTGTTTTCATTAAAACGTAGACTCATAAACTGGCCTTAAATTGTCAGTCCTCACTACCTTCCTTCTGCCCTCCTAAATCTGAAGCAATGTCTTCTCTCCCTCCCCCCCTCCCTCTCTCTCTCTGATAATCTCAATAATAACATGGAACACTGTATATTACATTATCAGGAAATACTTACTAGGCTGAAACCAAGACCACAAGATTAACAACTGTATTTTATGACGTGTGGATGTTCTCCCTTATTCCAAGCTCTTAAATCATCGGCCTTCCTAACCTCGCTGATCTCAGCACTGTCTTTCCTAACTCGCCGTAAAGTTAAAATGATAAAGCGTGACAGTAAGCCAGAGGACGGAGTGAAAGAGATGTGTCCTTTGAAAGAATAACAAGTTTCATACAAGACAGAGCCCTGCCTAAACTCGCTTACACACATAATACATTCAAGTTCTTCTCTCCAATACAGGAATCAAAATACATAGCCTATTCTCTTCTGCAGGTTTGTTAAATACTATATAACAATACAGTGTTTAATATGCCAGACTGGGTTACCAGCCAGGGTGCCTGGACCACTAGGCCACGGCCCAGGCCATAACAATACAGTGTTATATTTGACCTGGACCCAATATATCCCGTCTGAAAATAATAAACTCCTCATGTTCTGCAGATATAGTATTTAATCAGACATCTGAATATTCCTGCAATCAAATACTAAATACAAGCAACAAATAGCAATCATTATACCAGGAAATCTACTAAATACTACTAGGACAAACACAGATCTCCTCAAATGTGAAGTATTATGGTGGACCCCATAATTCAATAACAGTAACTAATATAATGTCATATTCTAATGGTCTAGAGTTAGTGAATTCAGCCGTCTGTTCGTGAAAGGAACCATTGACAGCTTGGAGTCTTCAGCAGGCACCCCATAGCGGTGACCATTGTTCCATCTACTCTGTCTCTGAGAGCTGATGCCCATCTTATCTGTCCTTGCTGGAGACACCTTTAGTACAAAGGGGTCTGCAGACATGATAGGAACAAACAGTTGATCGAACTATACAATAAACAATATTAAACTAGTGAGTGAACTAGTGAACATAACGGTAAACCAGTCTACCGTTATGTTGTTGCTGGAAGTGCTCTTTGCTATAAGACATTTCTAGACTCAGGTCGCCTTTGAAATGTACTGTCTGCACATCTTTCTACCGCTAGAGACTTGACCCAGGTTTCAGTGTTGTTGGGACGGACAGAGACATAGATTGAGACAGATAGAGACTTGACCCAGGTTTCAGTGTTGTTGGGACGGACAGAGACATAGATTGAGACAGACCGACCATCGGATAGACACTGATACACTGATACACTAGAGACTTGACCCAGGTTTCAGTGTTGTTGGGACGGACAGAGACATAGATAGAGACAGACCCAGGTTTCAGTGTTGTTGGGACGGACAGAGACATAGATTGAGACAGACCCAGGTTTCAGTGTTGTTGGGACGGACAGAGACATAGATTGAGACAGACCCAGGTTTCAGTGTTGTTGGGACGGACAGAGACATAGATTGAGACAGACCCAGGTTTCAGTGTTGTTGGGACGGACAGAGACATAGATTGAGACAGACCCAGGTTTCAGTGTTGTTGGGACGGACAGAGACATAGATTGAGACAGACCCAGGTTTCAGTGTTGTTGGGACGGACAGAGACATAGATTGAGACAGACCCAGGTTTCAGTGTTGTTGGGACGGACAGAGACATAGATTGAGACAGACCCAGGTTTCAGTGTTGTTGGGACGGACAGAGACATAGATTGAGACAGACCCAGGTTTCAGTGTTGTTGGGACGGACAGAGACATAGATTGAGACCCAGGTTTCAGTGTTGTTGGGACGGACAGAGACATAGATTGAGACAGACCCAGGTTTCAGTGTTGTTGGGACGGACAGAGACATAGATTGAGACCCAGGTTTCAGTGTTGTTGGGACGGACAGAGACATAGATTGAGACAGACCCAGGTTTCAGTGTTGTTGGGACGGACAGAGACATAGATTGAGACAGACCGACCATCGGACAGACACCGATACACTCAGGCACAGTGTTGATTTTGTCGACTAAAACTAAGACGAACATTTTTCGTCGACTACCTTTTTACACTGAAATGGAAACAAAATAGAAATTAAGCTATGACTAAGACTAAATAAACTGACAATTTCGTCAACAAACTAGACGATAATGTTAGGAAGGGACTAGTGGACAAGAGATCCAGCATACGTCATTTTACAATTAGTTGCATGCTGAATATAGCCGATCTACAAGCTCACAACGCGTCGCAGATCGGCTATTTTCAGCAAGTGTAAAATCGGCCATTGCAACGGCGTCAAGGCCCGCCAAAATGCATTTTGTTCGACTAAATCAACTGTAGATTAAGTCGACTAAAATCTTATGATATTTCGTCGACTAAAACTAGACTAATTCTAAAACATTCCAGATGACAAAAATGTGACTAAAAATAAATGAAAACTATTCAAGAGACTATGACAAACTAAAATCTGCTGCCAAAAACAAACACAGCACACAGCACACAACACACAACACACAACCACACACACACACACACACACACACACACACACACACACACACACACACACACACACACACACACACACACACACACACACACACACACACACACACACACACACACACACACACACACACACACACACACACACACACACACAGGGGTGGACAACGAGACTGACAGAGAAACAGGGAGACAGAGAACCAAACATGGCCGGCATGGATTCAGACAGACATTCTGCTCCCAGGCCCTTCCTTGCCCTAGAAGACCAAGAGGTCACCTATACTCCCACAGGCCTCAGCCTCAGCCTGGGGCTAAAGTACCACCTGCCCCCTGTAGGTGGTGCTCTGACCTGGCACTGCCCTCACTATTGAGTGGGCGAGGAGGTCATGGTGCCCAGCTGCTTTCGTAACGTGTCTCTCTCAAACACACATGCCTGTGAACCGTCACGTGTGTGTGTGTGTGTGTGTGTGTGTGTGTGTGTGTGTGTGTGTGTGTGTGTGTGTGTGTGTGTGTGACACACACACACACACACACACACACACACACACACGTGCCAATAAAACCCTTTGAATCAGTGTTGATTTCGTCGACTAAAAGACGAAAAATGTTCGTCGCGGCTACCTTTTTTCACTGACGGAAACTAAATAAAAACTAAGCTATGATGACGAAAACTAAAACTAAATATTGATAATTTCGTCAACAAATAAAAACTATAGACTAAAATGTTAGGAAGGGAGTAGTGATCAAGAGATCCAGTATAAGTCATTTTACACTTGGTTGCATGCTGAAAACAGCAGATCTACAAGCTCGCGTTGTGAGCTTGTAGATCTGCTATTTTCGGCAAGTGTAAAATTAGGCCTTTCGACGGCATCAAGGCCCGCCAAAATACATTTTAGTCGACCAAATCAACTGTAGATTTACTAAAACTAGACTAACACCAAAACATTCCGGGTGACTAAAATGTGACTAAAACTAAATGAAAACCATTCAAGGGACTGACTAAAACTGAAATCTAAATTTGCTGTCAAAAACAACACTGCTTTGAATCGAGTGAGTGAGTGAGTGACTGACTGACTGACTCTGTGACTGACTGACTGAGTCTCTGTGGGTCAGACTGCAGTCTGGGCCACCACTGTGATCTCCAGTATGTTCATGTTGGTGCAAACTGCCAACTGCATCCAGAAACCAGGCCAGCTATTTTTGACCACGACAACATATTTTAAAGATGAAAGCTTTCCCACACTTAACTTACCCTGGCCTGCACATCACTATTTCAATGTCCAATGGGCTGCACACATTGTGTGTGTGCGTGCGTGCGCGTGTGTGTGTGTGTGTGTGTGTGTGTGTGTGTGTGTGTGTGTGTGTGTGTGTGTGTGTGTGTGTGTGTGCGCGAGTGTGTGTGTGTGTAGTCCTAAAGTGCTGCAGTGCGTTTTAGAATGAATACATGCGCGAGGAAAGTAAATAATTGAGACGTCTCCGAGCAGAAACAGAGGAATTTCAGACCTCTGTCATCTCACTCTGTGTCACGCACAACACACACACACACACACAGAGCTCTGGACTGTGTCTCAAAGTGTGTGAATGCAAGCATGTGCGAAAGAGAGAGGGGAAGCATGTGTGTGTGTGTCTTCCATTCCACACGCACACAAGTTTTGCAGTCCTGGGTGACAATGTATGAGTGTGTCTTTAGTGCTTCAGTGTACACATGGCCAGCACCTGTTGGCCTCTCCTTCCTCACCCTTCCCATTATTTTTATTATACCTATACAGCTCATTGCACCCATTCCCCTTACAGCCCGGCACACTCTTAGCCCTGCCCTAAACCCTCATTCCACTTACAGCCCAGCACACTCTTAGCCCTGCCTTAAACCCTCATTCCACTTACAGCCTGACACACTCTTAGCCCTGCCTTAAACCCTCATTCCACTTACAGCCCAGCACACTCTTAGCCCTGCCCTAAACCCTGATTCCCCTTACAGCCCGGCACACTCTTAGCCCTGCCCTAAACCCTCATTCCCCTTACAGCCCAGCACACTCTTAGCCCTGCCCTAAACCCTCATTCCCCTTGCAGCCTGACACACTCTTAGCCCTGCCCTAAACCCTCATTCCCCTTGCAGCCTGACACACTCTTAGCCCTGCCCTAAACCCTCATTCCCCTTACAGCCTGACACACTCTTAGTCCTGCCCTAAACCCTCATTCCCCTTACAGCCTAATACACTCTTAGTCCTGCCCTTAACGCTCATTCCACTTACAGCCCGGCACACTCTTAGCCCTGCCATAAACCCTCATTCCCCTTACAGCCCGGCACACTCTTAGCCCTGCCATAAACCCTCATTCCCCTTACAGTAGCCCTGCCCTTAACCCTCATTCCACTTACAGCCCAGCACACTCTTAGCCCTGCCCTTAACCCTCATTCCACTTACAGCCCGGCACACTCTTAGCCCTGCCCTTAACCCTCATTCCCCTTACAGCCCGGCACACTCTTAGCCCTGCCCTAAACCCTCATTCTCCTTACAGCCCGACACACTCTTAGCCCTGCCCTAAACCCTCATTCTCCTTACAGCCCGGCACACTCTTAGCCCTGCCCTTAACCCTCATTCCCCTTACAGCCCGGCACACTCTTAGCCCTGCCCTTAACCCTCATTCCCCTTACAGCCCGGCACACTCTTAGCCCTGCCCTTAACCCTCATTCCCCTTACAGCCCGGCACACTCTTAGCCCTGCAAGTCGTATGATGGTGTCACGAGCCAAAACCTGCAGAGCTCACAACACTTGGCTTGTGAGTTGCGACACCATCTTACGACAGAGTATAACTCTCCCCCTCTTTCTTCTCCTTCCCCATGGCTAACAACTAACTAACTAGCAAACAAAGCAGGACGGAGAATATCACCAAAGCACAATAGATGTTTTCATGTTGTTAGGAGAAAGTCAAACCATGAGACACTTCCCAGTGTAGGCTGTTGTTTGGTTAATACGGTACCAATGAGGTTAATATGTTAAGCATATAAGTAACAACATGGCAAATCATCAACCACTTTAGCATAATGTCAGCTTAATAGTGTGTTTAATACAATGTCATGATTGCCAGTGTTGATTTTGTCAGCAAATTTTGATTTTAGTTTAGTCATAGTCTTTTATAATAAAAGTTTAGTTCAGTGTTTGTCATAATATAGTCATCTGAAATGCTTTAGTGTTAGTCTAGTTTTAGTCTACTAAATGCCATGTGATTTTAGACAACTAAATCTACAGTTGATTTAGTCAACTAAAATGTATTTTGGCAGGCCTTGATAATAATGGCTGATTTTACGCTTTCTGAAAATAGCCGATCTACAAGCTCACAATGAGTCGTGTTGCGACGTGTTGTGAGCTTGTAGGTCGGCTATTTTCAGCATGCAACCAAGTGTAAAATGACTTGCGTCTTTTCCTCTCCCACTAGTCCTTTCCTAACATTTTAGTCTAGTTTTTAATTGTTGACGAAATTGTCAATATATTTAGTCTTAGTTTTAATCATCAGAGCTTAGTTTTCATTTGGTTTCCAACCGTCAGCAAAAAAAGGTAGTTTTTGTCATAGTTTTAGTCGACGAAATCAACACTGCTTAGTAGTACAATGGTAGACATGTGCCCACCAGTATTTGTTTCAATATGCATTGAAACGTTCACTGTGAGCGTTGTTGAAAGCATCAATACAGATCACACCAATGAGACAGTGTTGTGTATACTGCCATCTTATACCATCAATTATCTCCTCTTTAGTAATCTATTACAGTGGTTCCCAAAGTAGGGAGTTCCAGGGGGGTCTCCAGCTAAATGTTAGGAACCAAATTAATGGACGCTTATGGGTCTGTACAAATGGTTTTGTACACTCTCAGAGTTAAATTAACATTGGTTTTACAATATAAATTGGGGGTCTCAGAGATATAAATGCCATTAAATGGGGGTCCGTAGACCAATGCATGTCAAACTGGGGGTCCTTGAAATTAAACGAGTTGAGAATCACCACTAGAGCCGTAAACATCTTCTCTCATGGAGGTCCCTGTATGGCATAGCTCTTCAAATGGGGGTCCACGGGCTAATTAGTGTCAATTTGGGGGTCCTTGACATGAAACAGTTTGGGAACCACTGATCTTTTATAATACAAAAAAGGCCTCCATTTGCCCCTTTCTCCAAATACTGCCTAAACTCTCCCTTCCTCCTCCCCATGCATCCCTCATACACATGTTGAACCAAGCGTTACCCCACAGCACCTCTCTGTCCCTCATATTACCCCCATTATTAGGACCTAAACCTCCATTAGTCTTACACCGTCTGCCATGTTCTGAAATTCTTTCTCCCCCTGTCTCTGCTTTCCCTCCATTCTTCCATCATTCCCCCCATCTTTCCTTTTATTACCAACAGCTCACAGACCTATATCATTAGCCTCTAGCCCCTCTGCCCTTTTTCCAAATTCTCCCCCCCCCCCCCCCCCCCCCCGCCGCCGCCGCCACATCATGTCCCTCTTCATCTCTTTTATTGCATCCATTTTTTCTCTCAGAGTTCCACAGACTCCACACCTCTCTTTCTTCATCCCCCATTAACATTTGTACATTATTTAGACGTTTTTCTTTTTTTAAATATTACTTTTCTGGACATTTATGCCATGTTAGCAGCAGGTCTCTAATAATGAATTGCATTTTATAGCGCTTTTCCAAGTGCTCAAAGCGCTTCACAATGGTTCATTCATTCATACATTGGGAGGTGAAGTGGCGAACAGTCGACGCCAGCGTCCCCCCTTCCCACATTCACATAACAATGGTGCAAAGCTCACACCGACCAACTCATTGGAGGCAATGTAGGGTTCAGTGACTTGCCCAACATGGACACTTCGAGTCTCGACATGTGGACAGGAGGAGCCGGGATTTGAACCGCCGACCCAGGGATCATTGGGCGACCTGCTCTACCTCCTGAGCCACAGCCGCCCCGTTATCTAAGGATAACCACGCCGGTGTAGCAATCATTCAGGTATAAGGTCTCTATACCATAATGTTAAAAACTATAATTGCTAGATTGCCTGCATGGGATTTGCTGTGCACCTTTCATGCACTATACAGGGAATGGCTCTAGGGCTTTCACCTTTAGTGATTTTTACTAGTTGACTAGTTGCCTATAGTTTACTAGTCGACTAGCCTGGGCACCAGTCCATTTCGGGTTCATGAACCGGTCGGGAGCGGATGATATCTCTACGTCATGTTGTAGTATTATTTTGTAGTCAGCAATCTTCCGGAACTTCCTTTTCCCTCAAACCGATTTTTCTCAATAAAACCTACAGGCTACGAGAGCTTTTATTGTTATTCTTCCGGTTTGAGGGAAAGGGAAGTTCCGTTTGATTGTTCCTGCCTGATGACTACAAAACACTACTACAACTACAACATGACGTAACGATATCATCCTGATGACTACAAAACAATACTACAACATGACATAACTATATCATCCTGATGACTACAAAACAATAATACAACATGACATAACGATATCATCCTGATGACTACAAAACAATACTACAACATGACATAACTATATCATCCTGATGACTACAAAACAATAATACAACATGACGTAACGATATTGTAGTGTATTGCTTCTCCAGGGACTACTTTATGTGGCAGACCACTCTGCCTTGTGCTAGGTGCTCTTAGGTCCTGCGCAGCCGCATTGTATACCTGTGATTGATGTGTGATTGATGATGTGACCAGTAAAGTACGATAAATCTGAGCTCCCTTCTCCAGTGTTTTATTTAGTAATTAGTTGTGTTCTAGGCCACATACACAACAGATATCATCCTGATGACTACAAAACAATACTACAACATGACGTAACGATATCATCCTGATGACTACAAAACAATACTACAACATGACATAATGGTATCATCCGTTCCAGACCCGTTCACACGGCACTTTTGGAACAGAGACCGGTGGAAAGCCTGGTTAGGCGAGGTTACTAGTCGACTAGTTGTTTAACTACCTATAGTGTAAAAAAATATATATATTAAATATTTGTACATTTAAAAACTGTACAACTACATTGGTGACTATAATCTAGCATTTTAGCTGATCTTGAGGCCTACAAAAACGGGGGGAAAAAGGTTGACTAGTGGATTTACTAGACTAGTTGAATAGTCGATTAGTTGCTTAAAGCCCTAGATCAGGGGTTTTCAACTGATTGTGAACCAGGGACCACCACCCTGACTTAGAATCAACCTGGGGACCACTGTTGTGTTGGGTGAGGATATGGGGTAAGGGCTAAGATTAATGCTTTTGTAACACTTACATTCCACTGTTTCTCAACCAATTGTCCACTGACTAAGTATAATTTCCTAATTCCTAATAATAATGACTCAACCAGACAGTCCGCTGCACTTCCCGCTCTTGAGATGATAACTCCCTTTTTCTGTTGAATTTCTTGACCTCCAATTTGTCAGTAAATGACTACATGGACGGTCATCATAGGTCACTCAGTTCACTGTTTCTCAACTAGTGGAAAGACATTTAAAAAAATCAACAAATCCTACATTACTAAATGAATGGTCAGGGACCACATGCAATACTTCCAGGGACCACCAGTGGTCCACGGACCACCTGTTGAAAACCCCTTCCCTAGATGACTCACAACAATGTTGGTGACCCAATGGCATATAGCAACACTATCAGGTCAAATATATTTCCCCTTTGCACTTAGTGACGAGTTTGACACTTGTCTTGTTACAGTATGAAAAGCATTTGGCTGCTGCTCACATCCACAGTGAATTAGTGCCACCGTTTCCACAAAGACATGCATGCTAAGGACCAGGTGGCCCTGCAAGAAGATGTGCTGACAACAAGAATGTGTGATTTCAGAGAAACACAGAAAGAGGTGAAAGCAAGAGAGAGAAAGACAGATAGCGTGTGTGTGTGTGTGTGTGTGTGTGTGTGTGTGTGTGTGTGTGTGCGTGCATGCGCGCGCGCGCGTGTGATAGTGTAGATTTTTGTGCAAAGAAAAACATTGTTGTTTTTTTAGTTCAACTCCATTGACATTGAAGGGAAATGTTATGTCATCTTGTCCCCAACACAAACATTAAATGGCATTAACAATAAAGAGAATTTAATGTTTGGCCCCTCACTTCACACAGGTGTGATTTTTATTGTACATTTAATTTAAGTAAATTGTCGATGTCTGGGTAGGGGTTACTTTCACTCAAATCTATATATAGCTTTTGTCCCCACATGTCTCAATATTTGCCATTGAGAAATTAGGTCAAATGTTCGCTAAATATGACGTCAATTTGTTGCAACACAAACATTAAATGCCATTGACAATGAAGGGAAAATTTAGGTCTTATGTAGACGAGCAAATCGGTTAACCAATCACATAAATTCAGTTGCTCCTGAGATGATGTATAATCATAAGAGCGCAGCTCACTTCACACAGGTGTGATTTTTAACATGATCATTAGTGAGGACTAATTATATGAAAGTAGGTTGAAAAGTGGTGAAGTTGGTCCTTTAACAACACCACTGTCTGTCGTGCACGCACGCACACACGCACGCATTTTAATATTGCTTAGAACAAGGGATTTCAACTGGAGGTCCAAGTGAAAATTTGTATATTTATTTATCTTTTATCGACCTAGTTGAGAAACAGTGCACTTAATGACCTGGTGACGTATGATGGCGCCAATGTAATGTCAGTTACTGGGAAGTCCGACGTCAAGAACTTCCACAGAAAAGGGACTACGAACCTCATGGGAAAGTGTACCGGTTTTCCTTGAGTTGAGTCATCATTATTATAAAATGTACCATATAATCAACCGCATGTGTCTGCTCGCTCATACATAAGTTGTAATGAATCAGTTGACATGAGTTTAATATGGAAGGTTAAGAGAACAGAATAGGGCAACCATGGAAAAGTTTTTTTTTTTTTAATCTCTGGACCACTAGCATATCTCAGTTAAATATCATCCGGACTTGCGAGGCGCATCGTTGCTCCAAACCACACCAAATGTGCCACGGAAACTGTTCAGGGGTCATCACAACACATATTTGGGCATGCCTGACACAGAACTCCAAAGGAACGAGAGACAGATACAGAAATCTACATATATGGGCATAAAAGAGAGAGACAGCTGGGTGGAACGGGTACTCTGACACAGGTACAGCCGGGCACACCGGTCTAGTAACATAAAAAAAATAAAAAATAAACATAACAAAACAAAACAAAAACTAATGCCTTTTCAAAAACCAAAAATAAACCAGAAAACCCACTTTGAAAACTAATCAAAACTAAACTGAAATTTAAAACAAAAAGTGAAAAGGAAATAAAATAAAGTTAAAACAAATGAAAATTGCAGCAATATAATAGCCAAGCTTCAAACACTATACTAATATGTTATCTCAAGAGCACACACCATTGACAAACACAAACCACACTCGCCACACTCTAAAGGCTGTTTTTGTCACAACCACAAATCGTTATTGACAACATTCAAGTACATTTACAAACACACATGTAACGCGCTCGCCTGTGAAGGAGGAAGCAGGCTGAAAGAGATCCTTGAGGTTGCCATGTTTGATGAATGCTTCAAAAGCTTTGGAACCCTATTCAAGAGTGTGTACTGTGTGCGTGCGTGCGCTTATGCTTGTGATTATAGCAGCTAATGAATTACACCCATGAAAAACCAGTTGTCAATGAAAGATGGATGGAGACGGAGAGGGAAGGAGAGAGAATGCAGGGCTGGAATGAGAATGCATTGAAAAGAGCTGTCAGGAGGATCAGTGTGGCAACCAGCACTTCAAGCTGCCTGCATCAGGGTCTTAATCAACCCAATTCATGTACGAACCTTTGACCAGAGCTCAAATAAAACCATTTAACTGCTTCATGACATTAGTTCCATTTAACTGCTTCATGACATTAGTTCCGGGCCTCTGTCGCACAACGCAGCCATTGGAGACCTCTACACCATCACGTCCAACCCCACCCCTCCTCCTCTTTTATTTTCTCGCATTGATAATCTTTCCTGTTTTTGCTCCATTCAATGTGAATTCAGTGTTGATCAACGTTTGCTGCTAATTGACAGACACCATGTTATGAATGGCTTTCAAATTGCATTTTCTTCCTGCTCCCTCACATTCATTAATTCATTCACTCTTTCTCTCACGTTCTGAGAGCTCCTTGTCCAGATTAACTGGGTGTTTGTGCGGGTTCGCTGAATGGATTTGAGGAAGTGTGTGTGTGTGTGTGTGTGTGTGTGTGTGTGTGTGTGTGTGTGTGTGTGTGTGTGTGTGTGTGTGTGTGTGTGTGTGTGTGTGTGTGTGTGTGTGTGTGTGTGTGTGTGTGTGTGTGTGCATGCATGCATGTGTGCAAGATGGGTCACAATGCAGGGTTGAAAGACCAGCCATTCAGGAGAACAGGGGCTGTCGAAGTTGACACATGTCGGACTCATACCCGACCTAAAGATACAAATAACATAACATTATGGTTCTCTGACTATTGAAAAGCATACAAAACAAGATTTTCAATTTAAACACTTTCAGTCAAAAATTAATAAATTTGATCATTTGGTAAAACATAAATTAGATGTTTTCCCTGAACAGACATATCTGCAAGATCTAAACCGTGCTGTGTTTTAGTCTGTTCATGCCTGGCTACTATATAGGGTTGGGAGACCGGCTTCAACGAGTGTCCATCCAAAGAGCACTCCACTCCACTGAGGTGGCATGAGAAACACCTAGTGTTTCTCATGCCACCTCAGGCCCTCTAGTGTTTCTCATGCCACCTCAGGCCCTCTAGTGTTTCTCATGCCACCTCAGGCCCTCTAGTGTTTCTCATGCCACCTCAGTTCTCATGTCACCTCAGGACCTAGTGTTTATCATGTCACCTCAGGCCCTCTAGTGTTTCTCATGTCACCTCAGGCCCTAGTGTTTCTCATGTCACCTCAGACCCTCTAGTGTTTCTTTTTATAATTTTAATCCCACGATTTTGTAACCCATTTTTCACCCCTGTGTCAATTATCTAATGTGATCCTGGGCTCTACACACCCTCCGCCAACCTGGGGAGAGCAACGGACTTGAACTCATGCTTCCTTCATTCATGAGTGTCCAAGTTGCTCCTTTACACCTGACAGGGGGGAGTTTCCCTGGTTGGACGTAGCGCGTGGAAGGAACACGTTATTCCAACCAGTTCCATTCCCCTCCATCAGGCGCCCCGGCTGGCCAGGGGGAGGCAGTTTAGTGACCAGGATTACTGCATGTTTTTTTGTGAGGGTACCTACCCTAGGGGACATGGAGAGAACATGCAAACTCCACACAGAAAGGCCCTTTCGCCAACACCGCCTCGGGTATGGGCACTGATGACGGAGGAGGAAACGCCGCCAGCACCCACAGCGCCCCGAGCGGGAATCGAACCCAGTACCTTCTAGCTGTGAGGCGACAACACTACCAACTGTGCCACCGTTCCCCTTACACTCTAGTGTTTCTCATGTCACCTCAGGCCCTAGTGTTTCTCATGTCACCTCAGGCCCTCTAGTGTTTCTCATGTCACCTCAGGCCCTAGTGTTTCTCATGTCACCTCAGGCCCTCTAGTGTTTCTCATGTCACCTCAGGCCCTAGTGTTTCTCATGTCACCTCAGGCCCTCTAGTGTTTCTCATGTCACCTCAGGCCCTCTAGTGTTTCTCATGTCACCTCAGGCCCTCTAGTGTTTCTCATGTCACCTCAGGCCCTCTAGTGTTTCTCATGTCACCTCAGGCCCTCTAGTGTTTCTCATGCCACCTCAGGCCCTCTAGTGTTTCTCATGTCACCTCAGGCCCTCTAGTGTTTCTCATGTCACCTCAGGCCCTCTAGTGTTTCTCATGTCCCCTCAGGCCCTCTAGTGTTTCTCATGTCACCTCAGGCCCTCTAGTGTTTCTCATGGCGCCTCAGGCCCTCTAGTGTTTCTCATGCCGCCTTAGGCCCTCTAGTTTCACACCTCCGTTTCTCATGCTTCCCTGAAGACATGAGAGGAAATGCAGCATCCAGGTTTATTGTTGCACATGTGACATGACATGCACGGTCTCTCATACACTGCACATTGTCACTGACACACTGCCATGCATGAGAAATACGGAAAACATATCCATGTGCATCCATTCACGGAAGCAGACGTTAAACACACCAGCCACTGAGCCACCAGGTTGTATCAGTCATTCATTATCCCATTAATAACATTTCCTTTCCCTCAGCAAGCCAACAGACATGCAGCTCAGAAGCCAACTACGAATCCCCTGGACACACGTGCACACACGCACGCACACACACACTAAATACCTCCCAGGACACAAATCTAGACCAGCTTCAACAAGTGTCCATCCAAAGACCCTCCACCCCTGCACTGTATGGGTCTACACTCTACATGGACCCCAGATCCACTCATCGCTGCTTGGCTTGCCAGACTGATTGTCAGGAGACACAGGTTGAGACAGAACGGCATGCTATCTGGTGCAGAACATGTGATCAGGATCCAATGCATGCAAAAAGCAGGAAAAGATAGTAGAAAATACATTTACAAAACCAGTCCAGGACCGTTTTTTTTTTAAAGAGACAGCTTTCGTCACACACCTCACTATTGTCTGGTAATCTGTCTCTAGTCAAAGGATTACCATATTGTTCACCCATCAGAATGATGAAAAGTGATCACCTTCCAGGCAAGGAAGGTTACGTATTTACAGTTCCCTTAAGGTAGCATGATCTGTAAATTCATTACTTCATTCAAAACATTCAGTGAATTTCTACAATCTCAGTGAAAAGCTATACAAACTAAAGCTACAAACTACAAGCTCATAATGAACGCCATGCATTATGAGCTTGTAGATCGGCTATTTTGCGAAGCGGATAATGTAGAAAACAAAAACAAACTAGTATAGAGCCCTGAGGGACTCTGCTCATACAAAGTGATTAATGAATAAAGCATTATTAAATCTGTATATTAGAATGTGTTAATATTATATAACTATCACAGCAGCGGTGGTTGACGGTTCTCTCTACTATACCATTTAGAAATGTCAACCCTAGTCTCAGGTAGGACAGCTACTGACAATATCAGTAGAAGTTATTTGAAGCACACGGCGCACAGGATTAGACTGTAAGTCTGCCACAATCTTTACTGTAGGCCTGTTTGCAATTATCTCTCTCTGTCGGGAGAGGCCGGGCTATAGGCCTACAGCTTACATGATAAAAGTTATGAATTGTAGCATTAATGCATCTTGAACAAGCTCAGTGGCCTTGTGGTTAGAGTGTCCGCCCTGAGACTGGGAGGTCGGGGTTCAATCCCGGCCGGGTCATACCAAAGACTCTAAAAATGGGACCCAGTGCCTCCCTGCTTGACACTCAGGATCAAGGGTTGGATTTGTGGCAAGTCCCTGCGACATACTAGCGTCATGTCCAGGGGGTGTACTTGTACATCAAGCTGCCTCACGCTTAGCTCTGATCCATAGCTCTAATGCGTTGCATTTAGAGCTATGTTACTCTCAACTTCAGCCGCTCGCATGAATGCAGACCAGCCTCTCGTCTTTAGCGTAAATAAAAATAATGTTTTTGCTACTTTACCAAAACAAAGGCGTGTTGTGTCATTAGAAAGCCTACTTTCCTTAGTGGGAGCACTCTGAGCCCCCCACCACACGTAAAAACGGTACTTTTTGGCCAGAAAGGGATTTTTTTTCACCGGAGGAAAAATATTCTCTGGGCAATATCGGTAGAAGGCGCAGTGGAGTAACTAAATAAAAGTATTATTTTCTGGTGGAAACAAACTCCTCTTTTGGCCAAAAAGTACCGTTTATACGTGTGGTGGGGGCTCAGAGTGCTTCCACTAAGGAAAGTAGGCTTTCTAATGACACAACCCGATTTTGTTTTGGTGAGTCGCAAAAACTTTATTTTTATTTACGCTAAAGACGTCTGCATTCAAGCGAGCGGCGGAAGTTGAGAGTAACATAGCTCTAAATGCAACTCATTAGAGCTATGGACCAGAGCTACATCACGCTACAGAAACAGGAGATAGGCTCCTTACCTGCCCTATGGGCCTCATGGCTCGGCATAGCCCTGGTTCTTGACTCTCGTATTCATACGAGAGTCAAGGCTTAACTGCACCCTGCCTTTTGCGCTCGCTACATTTACAACGTTTACGTATATATAAACATTCGGAATTCAAATATAAAGTACTCACAATTTGTCCCACGGGTGTTAGTTAGTTGCTGCTCCAGCGATTAGAATTGCTGCATCCCGCGTTGTTTAATAAAAAGCATTTTTATCCGAGCTGTTATTTTGCCATTGGCTTTCAACTACGCGCCCATATCGGTCGGGAGGAGGGTGGCACTCGGTGTGTTCGATATAGGTACGCTGACCGCCCTGCCAATACAGACTAATAGGCGAGTGCGCTCCCGGTGTGCAACTGTGGATTTCCCAAACGAACCTCGTTTGAAAAAAGTAGCCGGGGCGCTCGGATAAAAATGCTTTTTATTAAACAACGCGGGATGCAGCCATTCTAATCGCTGGCGCTGCTACTAACTAACACCCGTGGGACAAATTGTGAGTACTTTATATTTGAATTCCGAATGTTTATATATACGTAAACATTGTAAATGTAGCGAGCGCAAAAAACAGGGTGCAGTTACGTCATGACTGTCATGATAATCATCATGGCAGTCATGTTTCAGGGCTAGGCTCAGCAAGGCTACTTACTTTAGTTAATGCATCTTGGGTTGGAGGAGTACTGTATATTTCAGTTAACACTGTGATAAGCAATTCATCAAAAGAAATGCTCTGAGCCTAGCCACAATTTCTAGACTTTTTTATAATGTGATGAATCTAAAGTTGCAATACCCTCCATTGACTCCCCACTGCGATCTGCTTGTCTTAAACAACGTTAAACTCACCAACATTGCAGCTGTAGTCCAAGCTTGAATTATCCTCTTTCAATCTGTCGAGCTTGTTTTTCATAAAAATCCCCCGTAGACATGTTATGAGCTACTTTCTGTCAAGAAATTCTGTGCAAGTGATTCTTTTTTGTTTCTCAAGTGTTGGAGTTTGAAAGCGCTCGTTTTTATTAACGGGTCGCGCTGCTGCCTCCTGCATTATGTGCAAATGCAAAACAGATGGCATGCAGGGCCGTTACTTACGACGAGCGCTTGGGTGGGGATCGAGTCAATGGAGGGTATTGCAACTCTAGATTCATCACATTATAAAAAAATCTAGCGTTGCAAATTGCGGCTACTGAGATCTCATTCTTACAGACGCAAATATCGCCTACTTAGCTTCCTGGATATGAAACCTCAGGAGCAACTCATCACCTCCAATCAGAAACCTGATCTGCCAGCCTGAGGCTCCTGATTGGCTGGAGCAGCCACCACAGAACATTCTGGATTCAGAAACCCCCAAAACAATGTCATAGATCAAACTTCACATATTTGCTGTAGTGTTAACACATCTTAAGCCCATTTTTGATACTGCTGGTTTTTGGGGATTTGATAATTAACAGTGCAAGGCTTCCATCCAATGGGTATGGGTCACAATAAAAGCAGCATAACTCATAAATGAATACATGATCATAATTGTATTCCTTAACTAAGAAATGGGAAATATATAGCTGTTGAATGCATGAGGCATCAATGTTTCCTTATCACCATTTAATCAGAGCCATCTAATAGAAGAGTTGCGGTATTGAGGGGGCAGAAAACAGCCTGGTTACGTGGTTCATAGACTCCAATGCATTCCGTAAAATTGTCTTCCGGTTGTCCCTATTTGAAGCCTTCAATTAGGGAGAAACCAATAGAAGTCTATGTAGAAGAGCCGCCATTCGACTGGCCCCATGAAGTGAACGGAGTTTGCGTAACTCTGTCTATACTTTATGGCTCTGCATTTAATTCAAACAAAACACTGCCAACCATGAGCTGTATGCTGTAAAACTGAACCAGCATTGCCAGGTGTAACTCACAACTCAACACCCAACTCAACTTTAAAGTTTTACAGACAAGAAATACTAGCGTGCTACGCCGCTACAGGCTCCACATATATAATATCAGTAACACATTTGAATCAGTGAAGTTGACAACATTGATAGAGTATTTAGAATCTCGTGTAAACATGTACACATTTTAAAGGTTAAATCAAACTGCAATGCAAACAAGAACAGTGTGTGAATGTTGTCTTGCCTTCGATCTCTTGTGGTGCTGGTGGTGGAGTCAGTTTGAAACTCCATCATAATACTCCATTGACAGGCGATATCAAAGGCCAGCAGCATGTGCTGCATGGGCAGTGTTATGTGTAAATAACTTCCACAACCCTTTCCTGCCAGGAAGTTAGAGGATGTGTAGTGTTTATACTAATGAGCCAAGTACACTATAGAACTATCTGTGGAATGTTCACCTACATTGTTTTACTATTTCAATGAATGAATCTTTACCAGCAACACTTCTGTCTG
Organism: Protomyctophum parallelum; assembly: GCF_964188405.1. Classification (NCBI taxonomy): domain Eukaryota; kingdom Metazoa; phylum Chordata; class Actinopteri; order Myctophiformes; family Myctophidae; genus Protomyctophum; species Protomyctophum parallelum. The sequence goes on along the minus strand of NC_139705.1, from coordinate 26,610,488 downwards.
GATGTTGGCACTGACTTATGACATCATCAGATTGGCACTGACTTATGACATCACCTTCAGTTCGTTTTTTTTTCTCTCTCTCTCTCTCTCTCTCCCCATTCTCCCATCTGCAAACATTCTAGTAAAGGGGGGGGGGGGAATTAGTCAATGGTTTACTCTGCTATTTCCTCTCTTAAGAAAATAACCAAGGAAGCCCTTCTTTATCTACGGCTACTGGCGCCCAGGACCACTCAAAACACACAGCTTATCACACATTCTTATCATACACACACATACCAATTAAGGCAAACACTTAAACATACACATTAAAGCTCTGTTGCTCGATGACCATATGGACTTTGAGATAAACTGGGATACTCCATTAGCAGTGTGGTGGTGTCTGTCTTTAAGGGTTATTTCACTTTCACAAAAAACTTTGTCATGTTATCTTATCTTCAAACTCCATTTTCACCATCATAGATTCATCGAAAAAACCCAACCGTTTTTTCTGTTGACTTATAGCCTATTGTCCTTCTAATACGTGAGAGGCCGTGTTTTTTCATTTGCTGTTTTCATTTAATTTTAATAATTGTATTGGAAAATAACTTCTTCCAGGAGTAGAGGAGGCCGCAGACGAGACAAAAACAATCTGAATGATTTATTAATTATTCATGCTTTATTTCAATTCATCATTTCCTATTCAAAACATGCACAAAATGTACACAATGAACCTGCACACTGTCCGCACTTGCAAAATGAACACTTTTATTATTTAAGCAACGTACGTTTTGGTCAAAGACCTTCTTCAGGCATCTATATCTTTAATAATTTCCTAAAATGTATATATTTTTTTACACTGTAGCCTACCATGTTTTGTCATTCCTGTACGCTAAAATGTATAGACGTGCTTTCTTGAACACTTACAACCTGAGCAGCAGTGTGCTAACCCTTTCTGGACGGGAACCCCATTAGGTGTTTTAAGCTATTGAAAAATAGCAGATCTACAAGCTCATAGCGCGGCACTCTGTGCCATACTATGAGCTTGTAGATCTGCCATTTTTGAAAAATCGTGAAAATATGGCGCTAATCTTTGAATATATATTCTTTCAGAGCAAACGTTTTTAACTCAAATATTTGTTTCTGCATAGTTTCAGATGGGGGTCAGCTGCCAATTACATATCATTTTTGGGCTCCTTGACATGAAATAGTTTGAGAATGACACGAAACATGGGTTGAAACATGAGAACGAAACATTTTCAGAAAACAGGATTTAGAAGACATTTGTAGAATCGTCCTCAGGTGTTCTAAATTGGTTAATTTGCTTGTGCAAATGTGCACCTGTCTGCCTGTTCTTCTGGGTAGTGGGCTTTTGGTCAGAGTGGCAAAGATATGCCAGGGACCCCCATAAGAGAAGATTTTTACGGCTCTAGCAAAGATTCTCATCCCGTTTAATTTCAAGGACCCCCTGTTTGGCATGCATTAATTAGTCTAGTACGGACCCCCATTTAATGGCATTTCTGTCTCTGAGACCCCAATTTATATTGTTAAATCAATGTTAATTTAACTCTGAGAGTTAGACCCATAAGGGTCCATTTTGGTTCCAAACTGAAGTCACCACTGACCTTAAACATCTATCGAGGCAGTGGTCTCATTCAACTCACAAGTTACACTTAAGTGCTGTCAGCAGCCTGCATGCTCACAATAGGACATACATAGACCACCACCCATATTGTTTTTTTTTTGCATTTCACACAATGCACATTAGGGACAAACTGTTGCTCAACTCGAAGTGAAGGATTAGTGTGCGCGCATGTGTGCTTGTGTGTGCGTATGCTGTACCCATGGGTGCTTAAAAGGGGTTTGAGTGTCTAAATGTATCCACTCGAAGAATTTAACCTGTGAACTCAGTAGAAAAAAATAGCCTTCATTTATCAATAAGGGAGTGAGCACACGCACGCACGCACGCGGGCACACGTGTGTGTGTGTGTGTGTGTGTGTGTGTAACACTTATTAAATATGTCAGTGTTTAGATTATAAACAGAAGAACATGTTTAATTGCTGGTAACACTTTTTAAACACATTTGTTTAGTTTTTACAATCAAAAGTGTCAGTCATTTAGTGTTTAGAATTTGAGGTGTTCACGTGAGGTGTTCTACTGTATTTTATGACCATACATAAACATTTGGTATTTAATTATTACACATGCACTGTTGTTTTTAAACACGTTTTAAACGTGTCACATGTTCCAGGGATTTACAGTGCTGCGCACGCACGCACACACACAAACACACACACACCAGTCTACTCTACACGTTGGTGTAATGGTTCATACAGTATATGGAGCTGCATGGCTGCCGATGACATGTTCATTCCCCAGAAGGCCGTGCGCTAACCTTTGACCCCTCCAGTGGCAGGAAGTGGCAGTTTAGCCCTCCCTCTGAGACGTGTGTCGCATGTGCACTCGTCCGTCTCTCCTTTTGTCTTTTTCATCCACTCATCCTCTCCTTCCATTAGGGTTGCCCCTGGAAATATGGAATCGTGTGTTTTTTGAATTTGAGGTAGTTGGCAATGGCAAGGCAACGTACCTACCTTCCACCAAAGCTCAACTTTGCATGTTCTATGACTATATTCAACAGTCTTATTAACTACAGTATTAATAAGGCTGGTTGACAGAGAGAGAGACAGAGACATAGAGAGACAGACAGACAGACAGAGAGAGACAGGCAGAGAGAGACAGAGAGAGAGACAGAGACATAGAGAGACAGACAGACAGAGAGAGACAGGCAGAGAGAGACAGAGAGAGAGAGACAGAGACATAGAGAGACAGACAGAGAGAGGGTGATGATCACTCCCTCCGTCCCTCATCTGTGTGTTCAGGGGGACTAAAAGTCCATTCATGAAAAGACTGGATAAATAAACACTCCTGTACATGCAGCTCTTCCTGTAAAATACACACACATGGTAAGACACATGTGTTTGTGCACGCACACACACACACGCACGCACACATATACACATTTGTACTTGTGGTTGTGAATACTACTAGTGATCACATTACTGGTGTATTTTTATGGTGGCCTAGCTTTACTCAACTCTGACAGACAGCCAGACAAACAGACAGTCACTCTCTCTCTCCCTGCATGACTCTCTCTGTGACCTGTGCAGCTCTCACCACCTCCTCCTTTACTAAACCCTTGACTGCTGAAAGGAAATGCCAATTGTGTGTGTGTTGGAAAAATATTCTCACTTACGTATTTTCCTTCCATATACAGTTGACAACGTCTCCTCGATGTAAAGACAACTGGGAGGAGGGGAGAAAGGGATAAAGAAGGGATTGAGAGAGGTAAAGAAGGGGGGAAGGCAAGATAAGAGTGGGAGAAGCAGAGAGAATGAAGAGAGACAGGAATGCAGACAAAAATATACAGAAGAGGCTACAGACAGAGTGCTTACGTTATGTGCGTGTGCGCACATGTGTGTGTGTGTGTGTGTGTGTGTGTGTGTGTGTGTGTGTGTGTGTGTGTGTGCGCATGCGTGTTTGCAAGGGTTAATTCATTAGCCTAGAACCTATCATCACCTTAACCGATGATTCACGTTTGTTGCTGTGAGAGAGAAAGCCCACTTTTCCTTTAATAGGGGTGTGAAGCATATCCACCCCCCACTACTTAACTCTAATGGACTCATCCATTATACAGCCATATGAAAACACACAGCTTAAGTGGTACAACATTAGCAACAAGGGCCCTCTCGAGTATCTGTGCTGTATGTGTTTCCACGGTGTGCGTGTCCGTGCACGCGCAAAATGATTGTCAAAGTGATGGATGAGTGTGTGCCAACATGCTTGCACACCTGTGTGTGTGCGTGTGTGTGTGTGTGTGTGTGTGTGTGTGTGTGTGTGTGTGTGTGCGTACAACACAGATGAATGTAACGCTATCCACCAAGTCCAGTTGTTTCCCGTCTTAATGACCTTGTATGTAAGCTTTTTGTGTTTGTTTTTAGGTTACATGCATGGACCTGTCAGGCTATGTAAATGACATCTTCCTGTATAGGGCTTAGGCTGTTGCCACATCCACACGTGCACACACACACACACACACACACACACACACACACACACACACACACACACACACACACACACACACACACACACACACACACACACACACACACACACACACACACACACACACACACACACACACACACACACACACACACACACACACACACACACACCACTACTCCAACTACCCTGTAGTGTAGCCTTACCTTACGTTAACTTACCACCATTTCAAAATATCCATCCACTCGACAGCACAACACACACACACACACACACAAATCTCTTGCAGGAAGTAAGTTTATATCGGATTGACAAGGTACTGTACATTGCAATGTGGTTTGTGTGGGTGACAGCAGTACAGGCCATACAGGGAAACCTCGAGCAGATGTCAAGATTCCACTAGGACTAGGTCATACAGTAGCAGGGAATGGCAAAAAGAGAAAGGGAGTGAAAGGAAAGACAGTGGAGAGAAGGATAAACGTTAACATGCAAGAAGTGTTTAAAGTTACTGTACGAAACTGAGATTAAGGGACATTGAAGGTTGTGGAGCAGATTGGTATGTGTGATACAGTAACTGTTAAATCCTAGAAACTGTGGAATATAGCTGGATATTGACTGCAGCTTTAGCACCACACGACACCACACCAGTAAGTATTGATTTTAGGGGTTTAGGCCGAAGAAGGCTCTCATGTACAACACATCTCTGACTTGGTTGTCAACTCCTTCTATTCTTCCCGGAGTAGGAGGAGGAGGAGAAGGAGGAGAAGTGTCAAAATTGGTGTTAGAGCTGTAAATCATGGGAAGTGAGTGAATTTAATCAGACTAACGCCACTGCTGTACACGGACCATTGGAACCCGAGGCAGCTGGAGGCTCGTATGGAGGCGCAGCTTGCCGGAAGCATGAGGAAAATGTATTGCTTTCTTGTGGGGACTGGGGAGCCCGCTAGAGAAACTTTCAACAGTGAAATATGTTCATCAGGAGAATATTCTAAAGTAAGTTATGTATTTCTCCATGTCCGCAGCCGAGGAGAAGGGACCTGGGGCTGGGGCAGGCACTATACAGCTGTCAGCCGGGAAAAAGGGGAGACGTCACCAAAACAAATTTCATGGACTCCACCAAGATGGCGTCTTGGTGGAGTGTGTAGAGAACAGCAGCAGAGTGTTCCAGGGGTGAAGGCTGCCAGGAATCTTGTGAGCAGTACGAGGTACAGTACACCCAGACCCATAGGCGACAAGGTGCGACAAATCGCTCACGGCCGGAGTCTCTTCCTGGTTTTTAGACAGCTGGTGGATGGAAATGAAGCTTCACCGACGCAGCATTTTCCTGCGTGGGTGGAGCTTCATTTCCATCCACCAGCTGTCTAAAAACCAGGAAGACTCCTGCCGTGAGCGATATTTTTGTGGCGCCTAGGTGTGGGTATAGAGCATAGAGTATTAGGTATAGAGCCATACTGGTACTACCAGCTCAGTGACCTTGTGGTTAGAGTGTCCGCCCTGAGACTGGGAGGTCGGGGTTCGATCCCCGGCCGGGTCATACCAAAGACCCTAAAAATGGGACCCAGTGCCTCCCTGCTTGACACTCAGCATCAATGGGTTGGATTGGGGGTAAGTCCCTGCGACATACTAGCGTCATGTCCAGGGGGTGTACTTGTACATCAAGCTGCCTCACGCTACAGAAACAGGAGATAGGCTCCTGCCTATGGGCCTCATGGCTCGGCAAGGCTACTTACATACTGGTACTGAAGCACACCGACTGGTCGGCTAAGCCGCTGGTTCTCAATGTCGAGTCCGGGGGTCCAAATGGAACCTTATGGGTCCATTACTCTGATAATGCTCAAATGGAAACATGAGGTTCCATTTGTACACTCAGAGTTAAATAAACATTGAGCATTTAGAAAAAGCTTGTTGTCAGCCTTTATAGATTGTCTATTTTTGGTGAAGACATTTGGGCTACAGGGAAAAAAGGAGGGGCTAATTACAGATCCGTGAGGACTACCAGACGCAGACAGTAATCACTTTACCTGTAAAAGAAAACCAGGTTTAGGCTATGTGAGGTTTCTGAAATCAGAACCTTTATTGGCATACTGCCAATAAAAAGGTTGTGATGTAACACAGTATTATCAGTTTGTGTACACATACTCACTTAAAAAACGACACAATTCTAGAATAGAAGCAGTCAAGATGAATGTTATACCTAGGATATTATATTTCTTTCAGTCTCTACCAGTGGAGGTGCCTGCCAAACAGTTTTGTGAATGGGACAAAATGATATCTAGATTTATCTGGAACGGAAAAAAAACGAGAATCAGATTCCAAACTTTACAACTCCCTAAAGAAAGAGGGGGACTATCCCTTCCAAATTTGAGGGATTACTATTATGCGTCACAATTAAGACCTTTAATATGTTGGTGTGATGATAAATGCGAGGCAAAATGGAAAGCTTTGGAAATTAAATCAATCAACATCCCTATTCAGTCTTTAATTGGGAACAAAGACCAGGCTAAGTCATACTATGACATTTTAGACCCATTCACAATATTTACTTTAAATACTTGGTTCAAAGTCGTGAAACAGTTCAAAATGGAGAGGACAATCAGGGTGTTGAGGTGGCCCGCTTACGATCCAGATTTTAAGCCTGGTGTGTATGATCAAACTTTCAGGCGATGGGCTCGGTATGGTTTTTCCTCTTACAGTACTGCCATGAAAGGCAATGTGTTATTGAACTTTGAACAATTGAAAGATATGTGTATGTGCATAGATAACAAGGACTTTTTTAGATACCTCCAAATACGAGAGTACTTCATGGGGGAGGTGAAAGCATCCGAGCCGGTGGCCTCAAACGATCTCATACAGGTTTTTATTCAGGCATATAAGCATGAGTCCAAAAGAGTAGTGTCCAGTATTTATAATGCCCTGGTTTCAGCTAGGGTCAACTCCACAGATTACATTAAAACTAATTGGGAAAAAGAGTTGGAGATTACCATCACATCAGAAGAATGGACAAACATGTGCAATACACAAATTACATCCACCAATTCAAGAATGTGGAGAGAATTCTGTTGGAAGAACCTAATGAGATTTTTTATTACACCCAAAATTAAATCGAGACAACTGAAAATAGATCAGCCTTGCTGGAGACAATGTGGCCACAAGGGGGCGGGCCACGCTCATATTTTCTGGTCTTGTCCTAAAATTCAGAAATACTGGCAGGACATCCATTCCACCTTGGAGACCATTCTGTGTTTTGAGATACCTCTGTCTGTTTCTTTTCTACTGTTGGGAAATATCCCTGAAGAGTTTCTAACACATGATAAATATTTAATCAAGATCCTCCTAGCAGCAAGTAAAAAAGCAATCACACGACGCTGGTGCCAGCAGGTCCCACCAACGAAAGATCAATGGATGGACATTATTGAGGAACTGTATTCTATGGAAAAACTAACTTTCATACTTAGCTCTCATACTTAGACTACAAGAGGATAAATTCTATAAAAAGTGGGAAAAGTGGAATCTCTTCTCTCAGCCTAGCGATATTGCAATTGGATTTCATTGAATGTTTTTTGTAATATGAGAAATGCAGCCTTTTTTTTCGTTTACTTTTTGTCTTTTTCTTTCCGTATAGTCTTGTCAGTTGTGTATGTTTCTTCCTTCAATAAAAATTAAGTGAAAAAAAAAAAAAACGACACAAAACACAAGTATGAAGCATGCGCACACATACAGTGTACAGCTCTAAAACATTCCTCCACGTGGCCCTCTTTTAATACAAACATACTGCGTGATATTGATGTTGAACGATTGAAAACACAGCCGCAATTTGCATTTTGTTTTCCGTTTCCTCATTCTCATGCATAACTCCTCTAACAATTTCCAGAATGTTCAGTTTGTGAACACATGAGTTGATGGGTTAAGTTTGATCTTGTCATCACAAACTGATTTAGTCAGGCTCAACATTCACTCAATGTCCTTCCTAGCAGCTCTACTCCTCTCCCTTCCATTCATTCCATAATTATCCCAAAACCATTTTGCATCCCCTGATCTACAATTCTGTACAATCACTTTTCTCCTGGACATGGTTCAGAGAGAGAGAGAGAGAGAGAGAGAGAGAGAGAGAGAGAGAGAGAGAGAGAGAGAGAGAGAGAGAGAGAGGGAGGTGATATGTAGAAAGAGAACAAACAGCACATTGGCGGGGGGGGGGGGGGGGGGGGCCTAAAAGACATGGCAGGGGTGAAGTGAAGAAATCAGGAATATAAGAGCTGGGGGAGCAGTATCAGATCAATGGGGGAGACTATGAGACCAGGGGAGACAAATCAAAACGGAGCTAAATCTCCTCCTCCCTCCTCTCTCTCTCTCTCTCTCTCTCTCTCTCTCTCTCTCTGCTTAATTTCAGAAGTAGGCCTAGAGCCCTAGATGAGGGGAGAGAGGGGAGAGTCATGCAAGACAAGTCGGACTTAGCCTCCCAGCCTTACTCATCTGCGAAGAGAAAAGCCTGGTCACAACCTAAGGCAGAGAAAAGCCTGGTCACAACCTAAGACAGAGAGAAAAGCCTGGTCACAACCTAAGACAGAGAGAAAAGCCTGGTCACAACCTAAGACAGAGAGAAAAGCCTGGTCACAACCTAAGGCAGTGAAAAGCCTGGTCACAACCTAAGGCAGAGAAAAGCCTGGTCACAACCTAAGGCAGAGAGTGCATAGAGAAAAGCCTGGTCACAACCTAAGGCAGAGAGAAAAGCCTGGTCACAACCTAAGGCAGAGAGTGCATAGAGAAAAGCCTGGTCACAACCTAAAGCAGAGAGTGCATAGAGAAAAGCCTGGTCACAACTGATAGATAATTTCTATCTTTTCTTTATATTTTATGGGTGATTGATCATTTCCTTTGACCTTTTGACCCTTTTAATCTGGTTTCCCTGTGTAGTGACTTCACGCTGTATTTCGGCGTTTAGTTAGTAAGAAGTATTCTTGCACGGTCTCTGTCTTGAGCCTGCATGTATTTGACCTTGCGGGGGCATCTTATCAGCCGGGTGCCATGGCAACCGGGCCGGCACCCCCTTCCCTGACAAATGTATCCTTTGAGGCCGAGAGCAACCTCTGGGTTTTGTATTTTTCCATTCCAGTATTTTTCCATACATTGAGTAAGTAACTCCTCGTGTTGCCACGTCGATTTTGTACCATTCTCCATTTTGTATTGAAGAGTATTTATACTGGCTCCCATTTTGGGAGGCGGTAGAGCGAAACCAACCACCTACCAGTCAGACCCCCCACGGGGTCTGGGTCTGTATTTGATTGTAAATTATGCTGTTATGTGAATCCGTGTTCTGTTCGCTCTGAAACGATAATATAAAACGACTAAAAACCTCGCTCTGAACTGGACTTCTCTCCTTGGGGTGCATTCAGGTAACATTTTGGTTAAGGGGTAATCCTCCTGTTCATATTGGCTATTTACTTAAAGTATTTTGGTAAAAGCTAAAGTTAAGTATTTGTATTGTAATGGGATTACTCCTAGAGTAGTATGAGTCTTCCGGGGCATTTTGGTTCTGCTCCGGAGCACTCGGAGCTTCTAGCCTTCTGCTAACGAAGCTATTTTCATTATGTATAGCTTTTATAGTGATTATACAGTCCTTTGCTCAGCTATCATTATTAAAGATGGATTCTATTTTTTATTATCCATCAACAACCTAAGGCAGAGAGTGTATAGCCGGAAGTGTCGGTCCGGAACATCCGCCAGATGTATTTCCCCCGATATTTTTTCCACCAATCACAACACTTGTTTCATTCACGGAGATGTATTGTAAACAGATTTGTAAAGCGTCATTGTCATTTCCTACTTCGGCCCACATCTCGCAACTTCCACCCCAAAATAATGATACCGTCTACAGTATAGGTCTTGCCCAGCGTGAGTCGGACTTGAACCTACGTCCTTGTGCTCACTCATTGATGTCGGGTGGAAGTCCAGAACCGGAAATATGGCGGTTTCTGCCCGACTGCACTGATATGTTCTGGCTGAGACACCATGCACCGCTTGCTGTGTGTGAACTCTGACCCCTCTGTGTGGGTCTGCCTTCAGAAGTACAGTTCTGTTTTGTCTGACCTTTTGACCTGTGACCTGCAGTCTGAGGGCTGTGACCTTATGAAGTAGCAACAGATGATCAACAGAGCAAGGCCAGTGGCTTTAAAAACCCACCACCATGCACACAGCTGTGATTTTAATTTGTATAGCTGCTACAATAGGAGCAGCTTTCCTTAATGTGATACTGAGTGAATGCAATTGAGCCTTGAGATTCTGTGCAATTGCTAAATAAATACATTTGAATAAACCTACTCTCTTCTATGCATCTTATTTTAATGCAACTTAGACTGTTTTGCCTCAGTCTGTGCTGCCCTCTAGTGGCGTTAAGTGTGAGGTCTAGAGGTGAAAATGGATGGTAGACTACATTATACCTAATATCTCTCAGACGCACACATGGTTTAGAAAGTATAACTATGTTGTATGCCTCTTGACTGTCACACAATTACTAAAAGGTAAACAAGCACTGAGTGGCTAAGACTCCCACTGAGTGGCTGTGGATGTGGTTAAACCAGGAAAGGGCCTGGAGGCAATGGAAGTACACAGGATAACAATTGACCAAAATTGTCCCCATGTCAAAAACCCTCTTAAAGCTCATTCCTTGAATCCTTCTAGGTCTAATTCCTTTACTGACTCTGGCAGCATCCCAGCTCCCCTGCAAAACATCACTGCCGAACTCTGTAAATGGAACATTAAATGAAATGACACTAAGTAAAATTGTGTATGGGTAATGAAGAGCAGAGTAAGCCTTGCCAAGCCATGAGGCTCATAGGGGCAGGAGCCCCGATTTCCTTGAGGCAGCTTTATGTACAAGTACACCCCCTGGACATGACGCTAGTATGTCGCAGGGACTTACCCCAGTCCAATCCTTGATGCTGAATGCCAGGCAGGGAGGCACTTGGTTCCATTTTTCAGTCTTTGGTATGACCCGGCCAGGGATCGAACCCCGACCTCCCAGTCCCAGGGTGGACACTCTAACCACAAGGCCACCGAGCTGGTGAATGAATGAAGAACAAAGGAGAGTGATTAATGCCGTTTCTGCGATGACACCTGAATTTCCTCACTGAAATCAATATTTTAAACCTTATTTGAATTTTGAATTAACATCTACATAATAGTAGTAGTCAAAAGGATCCCTGTGTTGCGGCATGTGTTCTCTTACTGTACAGTATGTCTTCTGTAGTTCACAGCCACGCTACATTCAAGTCTGAGCCAGGGATCAAAGTCTAACATCAATAAAAGCATCATGTTACAGTAGGCTGGGTGATTTGATGTACATAAGCACGTACAATGTGGATGATTATTAACAAAAGGACAAAATCACCACCTGTCAGCAGCAGGCCTTGGACTTTTGCTCTTCCTCATGGACATACTTACTGGAAACAACAAAAAACTATGGAGCTTTTCTGTAAAACATGATTGACATGACATTTGATGAATGACAAAATTGCCAAATTTTTACACCTGTAAACATGTGGCGCGACAATAAAGATGATTGTGATTCCGATGCAATGGAATGACTGCATTGTTTTATGCAGTGCAGTTCAATAGGTAAAGCTCGGCATTGACCTAGGTGGTCTTTTCCATTGGGTACAGCATACTGCTTAGTTAATACACATTCGTATTAGGTCCTCAGGAGATGGAAAAAGATATATGAAAACCATGCTTTATCATATTCAGTTGAACAACAAAGAATGAAACGGCCACAAACGTATTTTATTTATATGTCAACATAACCAAAATGACTAGTTTATAGAACAAAGAATCAACATGACTTCATAAATTCCAATTCCAAAGAATTGGTATTGTAGAAAATAGCGTGTGTGTGTGTGTGTGTGTGTGTGTGTGTGTGTGTGTGTGTGTGTGTGTGTGTGTGTGTGTGTGTGTGTGTGTGTGTGTGTGTGTGTGTGTGTGTGTGTGTGTGTGTGTGTGTGTGTGTGTGTGCGAGCGTGCGTGCGTGTGTGTGTGCGTGCGTGCGTGCGTGCGTGCGTGCGTGTGTGTGTGTGTGTGTGTGTGTGTGTGTGTGTGCGTGCTCAGAGGTGTTGCTGCAGCCACAGCACAGTGTTAAGAAAGCACTCAGCCTGTGTGTCCACTCTGGCCAGAGAATGTCCGTCCTCTGGAAACCAAAGCATCCTGCATGGGAAAACATACGGTACAACTGGAGCTTAAAGCATCCTGCATGGGAAAACATACAGTACAACTGGAGCTTAAAGCATCCTGCATGGGAAAACATACAGTACAACTGGAGCTTAAAGCATCCTGCATGTTAAAACATACAGTACAACTGGAGCTTAAAGCATCCTGCATGTTAAAACATACAGTACAACTGGAGCTTAAAGCATCCTGCATGGGAAAACATACGGTACAACTGGAGCTTAAAGCATCCTGCATGTTAAAACATACGGTACAACTGGAGCTTAAAGCATCCTGCATGGGAAAACATACAGTACAACTGGAGCTTAAAGCATCCTGCATGGGAAAACATACGGTACAACTGGAGCTTAAAGCATCCTGCATGGGAAAACATACGGTACAACTGGAGCTTAAAGCATCCTGCATGGGAAAACATACAGTACAACTGGAGCTTAAAGCACCCTGCATGTTAAAACATACGGTACAACTGGAGCTTAAAGCACCCTGCATGGGAAAACATACAGTACAACTGGAGCTTAAAGCACCCTGCATGTTAAAACATACAGTACAACTGGAGCTTAAAGCATCCTGCATGGGAAAACATACAGTACAACTGGAGCTTAAAGCATCCTGCATGTTAAAACATACGGTACAACTGGAGCTTAAAGCACCCTGCATGGGAAAACATACAGTACAACTGGAGCTTAAAGCACCCTGCATGGGAAAACATACGGTACAACTGGAGCTTAAAGCACCCTGCATGGGAAAACATACGGTACAACTGGAGCTTAAAGCACCCTGCATGGGAAAACATACAGTACAACTGGAGCTTAAAGCATCCTGCATGTTAAAACATACAGTAACTGGAGCTTAAAGCATCCTGCATGGGAAAACATACGGTACAACTGGAGCTTAAAGCATCCTGCATGGGAAAACATACAGTACAACTGGAGCTTAAAGCATCCTGCATGGGAAAACATACAGTACAACTGGAGCTTAAAGCATCCTGCATGTTAAAACATACAGTAACTGGAGCTTAAAGCACCCTGCATGTTAAAACATACGGTACAACTGGAGCTTAAAGCATCCTGCATGGGAAAACATACAGTACAACTGGAGCTTAAAGCATCCTGCATGGGAAAACATACAGTACAACTGGAGCTTAAAGCATCCTGCATGTTAAAACATACAGTAACTGGAGCTTAAAGCACCCTGCATGTTAAAACATACGGTACAACTGGAGCTTAAAGCATCCTGCATGGGAAAACATACGGTACAACTGGAGCTTAAAGCATCCTGCATGGGAAAACATACGGTAACTGGAGCTTAAAGCATCCTGCATGGGAAAACATACGGTAACTGGAGCTTAAAGCACCCTGCATGGGAAAACATACGGTAACTGGAGCTTAAAGCATCCTGCATGGGAAAACATACGGTACAACTGGAGCTTAAAGCATCCTGCATGGGAAAACATACGGTACAACTGGAGCTTAAAGCATCCTGCATGTTAAAACATACAGTACAACTGGAGCTTAAAGCATCCTGCATGGGAAAACATACAGTAACTGGAGCTTAAAGCATCCTGCATGGGAAAACATACGGTACAACTGGAGCTTAAAGCATCCTGCATGGGAAAACATACAGTACAACTGGAGCTTAAAGCATCCTGCATGGGAAAACATACAGTACAACCGGAGCTTAAAGCATCCTGCATGGGAAAACATACGGTAACTGGAGCTTAAAGCATCCTGCATGTTAAAACATACAGTACAACTGGAGCTTAAAGCATCCTGCATGGGAAAACATACGGTAACTGGAGCTTAAAGCATCCTGCATGTTAAAACATACAGTACAACTGGAGCTTAAAGCATCCTGCATGGGAAAACATACAGTACAACTGGAGCTTAAAGCATCCTGCATGGGAAAACATACAGTACAACTGGAGCTTAAAGCACCCTGCATGGGAAAACATACGGTACAACTGGAGCTTAAAGCATCCTGCATGGGAAAACATACAGTACAACTGGAGCTTAAAGCATCCTGCATGGGAAAACATACAGTACAACTGGAGCTTAAAGCATCCTGCATGGGAAAACATACGGTAACTGGAGCTTAAAGCATCCTGCATGGGAAAACATACGGTACAACTGGAGCTTAGTAGCATTTCCTCTCACAGTGAATAGCCGTTATTAGTCATCATGGCGTTTCTGTTCCATACACAACTTCTGCTTCTTTTGTGGTGAAACATGGTGTGCTGTTTTAGGTTAAGTGGCACTTGATGATGGATGGCAAAGTGCACCTGATTCATTTTACAAATGTATAGGGCTTTATATATAGTGATTTTTACTAGTTTACTAGTACTCGACTAGTTGTTTAACTATCTATTGTGTAAAAAATTAAACAAATAAAGAAATAAACACACACACAGTCCTACCTGACAGGTGAGTCCCGGCTCTTCAGGGCTCTGTAGAGCTCGACTCCCTGGTGAGGAGACACTCTCTTGTCTTTGCCCCCCAGCAACAGCAACACTGGCACCCTGATCTATGTGTTACGGCAAACGTAGAGAAACACTTTATCTATAGATTTATAGATCACCCTGATCTATGTGTTACGGCAAACGTAGAGAAACACTTTATCTATAGATTTATAGATCACCCTGATCTATGTGTTACGGCAAACGTAGAGAAACACTTTATCTATACATTTATAGATCACCCTGATCTATGTGTTACGGCAAACGTAGAGAAACACTTTATCTATAGATTTCCCACAGGGACAGAACATTATATATATTATATCCTATATCTTCACAAATTGCCGCAAGAGAGGAAGAGACGTGCTGGGCGGACAGACGGG
>NC_139705.1:26465397-26587897 GCF_964188405.1 Protomyctophum parallelum | reverse complement strand
TGTATAAGTCTTTCTAACTCTATGCCTGACCTTTTTATGCTCATGATTTTATGCATACATGTGTATTGTGTCTGATATGTTATGAACTGTGTCTGATTATGTTATGAGTTATGACCTAACTGTAAAATACCTGATTTCTGTCCTGCCTGTGAAGCACTTTGAACTGCAACTCATGAAAGGTGCTATCTAAATAAAGTTTATTATTATTAATATTATTATGAACATTTGCATCCTGATTTGATTTGCTGTGCAAACATCAATGAACATAGCACGGCTACCTGCGGTTGGAGCAGAACTTGAGGCCCAGTCTGAAGGGTTCATGCCACCAGCCGACCAACACCACAGACTGACCGTCTGGAGCCCACAGAGCCTGATGAATGACGCACGCACGTCCGCGCACGCACGCACGCACACACACACACACACACACACACACACACACACACACACACACACACACACACACACACACACACACACATCACAGATCACACACACACACACGCACACACACACACACACACACACACACACACACACACACACACACACACACACACACACACACACACACACACACACACACACACACACACACACACACACACACACACACACACACACACACACACACACACACACACAGATTTAAACTTTTTTTTATTGATTATATTATTGCATTGGAAAACATATATATATATATACACTGTATATCACAATTTAAATATATCGATCATATATAATTATATAGGCCTATTTTATATGTAACTGTATTATTTTTCCCATTGCTTTTATATTGCATTAATTCCCTCAGCTAGAATATGATCTATCTTTGCATTATGTGCAGCTATTAGCGTGCTCAGTAGTGTGAATATACGTCTAGTACCTGTCCAGGGGAGACGTGAGGCGGGATGCCCTGCAGTATGCTGAGCGTGCCCGTCACCAGCTCCACCACACACACCACTGGGACACTCCTACCGGTCAGACCTTCACCCCAGTCCTCACTGTACACTCTCCTGTCCTGCACAACATTAGCACTCACATTCAGGACACAATACAAACCTTTGCACTGATATTATTGGTCTGGCTGATATGTCGGCCATTATTAAAAAGTTATATGACATCGGCAAAGGCAATTATGAAGCCCCCTGTGCCCCCGATTTTTACCCCTTTTCAACCTGGAGTCCATATTTTGGGCATGTCATTATAAGCAAAATATGTTCAAAGTTGAGTCTATATTTTGGGTATGTCGAAAGCGAATTGATGTTCAAAAACAATGCCGTTAAGTGTTGTTGATTGACAGAGGTTGTTGTTTTTTGGCTTCTAAGTAAAATGTTTATACATTTTCTTTTTCAAATGGATCTAAATGCAATGCGATGCGAGAGTGCAGAACATCCAACACGAACACAGGACTCCGTTATCGCTGGCCTCCACATTCCTCCTGTTTAGCATCAGGATCTGGAGCTCCGCTGTTATGTGGTCAGGGTGGTGTGTCTCTTTTTCCTCTTAGATGCACCCTGGGTTGGCTATTTTGTTTAGGTCTCTCCAAAAGTGGGCCCGACATCAGACCCAAAATCTGACATTGGTCAGGCCCTATTTAAATGTGTGCGGACAGTGCGACTGTGCGAGCATTTCCATTGTTTTACCTTACCACCTGTTGATTCTGAGGACGTTCTGTTCTTCTCCGCTACATACAACAGCCTGGTCTCACAGTCAGACCACGACAGACCGCCGAACTGGGCTGGACACACACACACACACACACACACACACACACACACACACACACACACACACACACACAAGACGGGAACATGTTTAAAAGAAATGTCAGTATATATATATATATTTTGGCCATTGAATTAAATATAACCTGTGCATTCAACCTCTGAGAATAACAAAATCTTACCATCATCATACACTCGGCCATGTTTGCCGAGGGCAGTAAGGTCAAGGCACTTCGTGAGACCCTGGTTGTCCCATATCTAAAAAATACAGAGACAAGAAAGTGAAACTGCAACAAATACGGTTTACTATTCAGAGTAAACAGGTCATGAGGACACAGTCAATGTAATATAGACTTTACTTTCCTATAGTGGGGAAATTTGTTTGGCAATGGGCATACAGCTGTGATGTACAACTGCACTACACAAAACACTCACTCATTCAATGAATGCAACAATTAATTAATCAATCACACAATCTTTCCCATGCCATCTAAAACAAATCCATCCCTGTAGCAAGCAACCCTTTTACTGGATATTAAAGTCTCTCCTTGTTACCTCTAGCAGCTGGTGACCGGCTGTTTCTCTGACAACGGCCCTCAGTCCTCGAACAGGAGAGTATCTGCTCAGTAACCTGGTAACAACATTAGAGAATTTGCGCAGTAACCTGGTTACAAAGTATCTCAATAAAAGGGATACAACAAGAGATTATCTATTACGTAACCTGGTTGGTTACATTATTAAGAGTATCTGTTTCTGCCTGGTAACAACAGGAATGTATTTCTTGGTACATTTATATTTAGCAGTGGTTCCCAAACCTTTTTTTAGGCTACATCAAGGACCCCCAAATTGACACGAATTAGCCGCAGACCCCCATTTGAAGAGATATGCCAGGGACCCCCACGGCTATAGCAAACCATTTTCATTTCAAGGACCCCCCAGTTTGACATGCATTAGTCTAAGGACCCCCCATTTAATGGCATTTCTATCTCTGGGACCCCCAATTTACATTGTAAAATCAATATCAATTTAACTCTCAGAGTTACAGAAACACAAGGGTCCATTTGGTTCCAAACTATCATTTAGCTGGGGACCCCCTGGAACTCCCTCAAGGACCCCTTTGGGATCCACTGCTGTAGACTCCTGGTAGTAAATCAGTAGTGTGTCGGTGACATATATACTTACTCTCCCTGTACAGGTATACAGGGACCTGGTGGCAGGACAGTGGTCTGGTGGTCTGTACTGTGCCTCATCACAGTCCACTGCTGGCTGTAGCATAGCCTGGAACCTCGGACCAAATCAGTCTGACTCCACTCTGGCCAAAGACACAATACATGAGCACAAAAACAGAAGATGCCATATACAGTAGCCTAGTATTGGCACAATTAACAGACCGGATTTGTGAATACATTGGACACAGTCAGACAGTGTATAGAGCCTATACTACTAGCATTGAATCAAGAAGATAGTCAGATTTATTTGATTGATTATGACATTTTGTGTATCCTATTATGACACACAATGTCAGAGTCATAAAATAATAAATGTCCAAATGTCTGACAGCCTGGATCCAAGCAGGCTATACGCACAGTTTGGAACCTCACCAGGCAGCTATACGACCACAGTAAACGCATCACTGGAATATTATTTGCGAGGCAGACAAGAAAAATAACACTGAAAATAACAGATCTAAAAGCACATTGCAATCTGCTATTTTCGGTGCGCGCTGCCTTATTGGGTCAGTCCCAGACAGTCAGCCCGGCCGGCCGCTCACCTGCGGTCACAGTATACACTCTCTGCCCAGTTGTGAGAAGTTGTTGGTCCGTTACGTTGGCGGACAAGGCTGACGGCAAACCGCTGCACTCGGCGTACACGGCATTTATAAGTCGCGCTTCCGTCGTCTTTTCCATTGTCTACGCGTGCTTATTTCACCAAATTAATGCAACAATATCATCAACTTTAAGTTTCTCTAGGGCACATTCAACAATACCTACTCCCGTCTCCCGGACACAAGACAGTGAGACAAGTGCTGCAAATAAGCATAATATTTACAGACAGTACCGTTCATTTTTAAGCGCTGTGGACGAAAAGATCAAGAGCAACTGGGGCAAAGTTTGTTAATGTATTTATGCCAATCATTTGCTCCTTTCCTGGCTTTGATTCAAAATGTACCGACAATTTCACACAGCGCCTCCATGTTGGTTCCAATGGCCGATACCACTTCTGTGTTTTGTCCCACTGGGGTGTAATTACACACACTGGCCACATGGGGACAGTAAAAACTAATTAGCACAAGTTGACGCAACACATGCTGGACATTGACTTAAATTTACAGTATTGCCATGGATGATGTTAACATTAGCCTGTGCTTTTTCAGCCGTGGCCCGTGGATATATGACCACCTGTGTTGTAGCTTAGCTCTGGTCCATAGCACTAATGCCGTTGCAGTTGCATTGATTAGAGCTATGGATCAGAGCTATAGTTGTAGCTGTGTGGCATTATGCATGCGGTAAGGTAGCACCTTTTACAGTCTATACTATTATATATGGGTAGCACCCGCAGTTTCATTAAAGAGGATATTTCCAGAGCACTTAACCTGCCAGTTATAGGTAAAGAAGCGTTGAATATGTATGTATTTGGTTCCAAAACACCCCAGAGAATTACCTGCAAGAAAGTGAAGGCTCGTTTGAGAAATATAATATATATAATATAATATAATATATATATAATATATATAAATATAATATAACACCCAAGTTGAGCTCTTCTATGATTAAAGCGCCAAACGGAAAGATAAGGAGGGACTTGGAAGCAAAAGGAATGCCCATAGCAGATGTACCCATCATAGGGATGGATGCAGTGGAATTAGGAGTCCTAATTGGCGGAGACCAATATTGGAAAATGGTCACAGGAAAAATGGAGAGACTGAATGAAGGACTAGTTGAACTGGAAAGTGTATTTGGATGGCTGGTGCAAGGAGAAGTGACCACGCTAAATATCATAACTGAAGTTGTGGACATTGAAGTGATGCACATCAGCGTCGGAGAGGAACAGGCACTGTCAGATCAGTTACGCAACTTTTGGGAAATCGAATCCCTTGGAATCCACATGAAAGAAATGCTTTCTGAGAAGGAAGACATGGCAGTGTATCCCAAGCCGTGCATATCCACGGATATCCCAAGCCGTGCATGCCTATTCCCACTATAGGCTGAGGAAGAAATGCCACTTGAGTTTTCAAATCAGCCTCATGGTGGCGCTACAACAGGCCAAGTTGCGTCTCACACACAAATAGGTTATGAATGTTGTGACAAGCTGCAACACATTACACATTACTGTACTTTTCTTTAGTCATAGCCTACATCCATTACCACGTTCTGAGACACATTAACAAACACACAGGGAGCCGTGTAGCCATGTAACGCCCCCCCCCCCCCCCGCCCACACACACACACACACACACACACACACACACACTAAACTTTCCTATATACTACAGTAACTACACAGTCACCTTTATTAACCTGAACCTTGTCCTTAATTGTCTCAACCTCACATGTACATAGGTGCTACTTTTTGCACCTTTATGTATGCATGTATAACTGTACAGCTTACATTTGTCTTGTTCTTCTCTCCATCACCCACTCCTTTACACCTGTAAACTTGTGATGTGACAAAGTTGACTCTGAATTCTGAAACACGGGCTTAACATAAACTCCAATATTCTTTATTTAATTTGATCAATTAGCTGTCCAAGTGTCCACACCTGGTTATGAACCACCTGACAGTTTAGTCAGAGGCCATACCCTTCGTTGGAGGTTTGGGCTGCGTAGGAACCTTTGAAAAGGCACTACAGAGTGAATAATAATAGAAACAGTCAACAACATACTGCACCTTGTAGGCAGCCGTTAAGTGTACTCTTGAAATTGCAAAATATAAGAATCAAACAACATTAGCGCTAGTTTTTTCCCAATGTTAACAGTTGCTCCATGTCAGGTTCAGGAGGAAATGCAAATGTGGCCTGTAGGGCACACACACAAAAGCGTAATATAAAGACTAAGAATTGTCAGCAAATCCATAAAGTGCCTTCTATAATATTTCCATGAATGAATGAGACACTCCACATACTAGTATTATGGCCATCTAGTATCACTGGTTACTTAGCACAGTGGTTCCCAAAGTGGGGTCCCCGAAGGAGTTCCAGGGGGTCTCCAGCTAAATGATAGTTTAGAACCAAATGGACCATTACGGGTCTGTAACTCAGAGAGTGGAACAAACGGAACCAAATGTGGGTCCATTTGGTTCCATTTGTACACTCTCAGAGTTACATTAACATTGATTTCACAATATAAATTGGGGGTCGCCAGAGATAGAAATGCCATTAAATAGGGGACCGTAGCCTAATTCCGGTCAAACGGGGGCCCTTGAAATGAAAATGGCTGAAAATCATTGCTAGAGCCGTACAAATCTTCTCTTACGGGGGTCCTATATATTTTCAAATGGGGGTCCGCGGGTTGATGAGAAAAGGTTTGGGAACCACTGATTTAGCACACCATTCTTTAACACCATGACATGAGAGCATGGCAAAAACCCGTTTCAAAAAGGCGGTTCCGGATATGGCATGTGATCCCAACTCATCAACATCTCAACGTCTCCATCCAATAAGCCCCTATTGTTATGCATGCATTACAGATATTGTACGTTTTCCTGCATTTAAATATGTGTACAAAATAGAAATTCTCCTTTTAGTCATCTTTGTCCATCCCAAAATAATCTGTAAACTGCTATTTTATTTCTTTAAAATGCAAGTAAAAATCAACATAGCAATGTTCTACCACTTTCAATAAATTAGAAAGTAAAATACATACAAATAACCACCAGAAATTGTTTGTCGTTTTTCCTTTTTTCAAAAAATATTAATTCAAACACCACCCCTTAGATTTATATATATGTTACAGTAAAATCGGGAAACCAGTAAAATCGAGAAAAACTGAGCGTTATTTTTCCCCACCACGGGAGGCCGTGACCGGTTCCTTTTGAGGCCGGACCCCCCTTGAGGGAGACTGAATGTCCCCCCGGCGAAACATACCGTCTGCATCGGGGCCTGGGCTGGCGATCTCTGGCAATTGGGGGCCCCTGGTTGGCCCCTGATTTGACTGGCTTTTCGATTTTACTGTTAAATATATATATATATATATATATATTTATTTACTTCATTATGTATATAATTTTATTTCCATTGTTCAGTATAAATCAGAAATAAAACACACACACACAAAACACCACACGTCAGTTCTTATTTTGGCAGCTCAAGTAGCCATTCGGGGGGTCAAGAGAGGAGAGGACAGAAGGGGAAACAGGAGGGCTCGGGTCTCAGGACGATAATGACTATATGGTTCTGATTACAGGGTAAAAGAAAACGGGTTAGAGAGGGCTACGTTTTTCTAACAGGGCTAGTCAGTGCTTGTTCATTAGCCTTCATGAAGTAGAACCAGAGCTGGTTCTACGTCGCGAAGGTTTACTGGTTAAAGGCTGATCCAACTGGCAAAAGTCATTTTGGTCTATTTTCAACTGCTCATTGGCTCCACCCACAGATCAAGCAAATGCCTCTTGATCCTTGCCAGACCATGTGAAGCTAAATTTGTGGGCTGGCTTTAAGAGGATAGATACCGGTGGTTATCTAAGAATGACATTGATATTGGCACCGTATAAATTAATAGCATTTTAAGGCATCAACAAGGTTGCATCGTCGAGCTTTATGAAAATAAAAGGCTACAAATACTTTTCCTAAATTTCCCTTTTTTTTCCTGAGAGGATTTATTAAGTCCAGTTGGAAGGTACTAAAAAGTGCTTCCATTTAAAAAAGCAAAATGCTTTCTTCCAACATAGAAGGGCACCAGAAAGCTCTCATTGAAGAATGATGTAATTTTGCGTAAATGGTAAAAGCATCAAAAACACATTTACACCGAGCAATACCGAGCCCTAGCCTTCGTTGTACCCTGGTGTCACTGACACCATTTTGTGTCCCATGGGGATTTAAAGCAAATGCATTTTAGAGGGAGACAAAATGGCCACCATATAATGCCCTCATGGGATTCCACTGGATATCAAAATGTATGATTCTACCTCTTGGGTCTGCGAGAAAAGAGCGTCCATCTTGGATCTTGCGAAGGTTGTTTCAAGGGGAAGAGTACAAATGAAACACGCATATGAATTGACAGCCTTGGCTTGAAGTAAAATGACGAAGGCAGCTTCGTGAGATAGTCTCCTCCTCGACGCTCTGTCTGATACCTGTGGAGTTACTCCATCTGCTTTCCTCTCTTGCCACTCCTCCACAACTCTCGGTTGCATTCTCGTTTTTTTGTGTGTTTTCTCACATGACATCAGCTCGTTTGTCCCTCACTTTGTTCCGAATTTTTGTCCTGGCCTTGAAGGCAGCTGAGTTGAATAGATGCTATTGGAAGGTGAAAAACAAAAAAAACATTAACATCTCGAACTCTTGAAGCTGTAACAGTACCTCAACAGGCCCCTTTTCCACCAAAATAAATTTGCTTCCAGAACTGGTTCCGTTCTTTCATGGAACCATTTTTTGGTTCCAGTTCTGAACACATTTTTAGGCTTCTGAACCAATTCATTTTCAGTGGAAACACTCTGCACTGGTTCAATATTAGGCAGGAAAAAAGAACTGAACCGGTTCAACCCGGGTGGAAAACGGGCCTAAGTGGAGATTGGAGAACCTACTTTTGTGAGGTGTTCCATGTAGTGCATGGGTGTGAGGTGTTCCATGTAGTGCATGGGTGCACAATACCAAAAGGCAGTTTTTCCTAATGTGGAAACAACACTTAGCCTGTTCTCCAGCCCCTAAATCGCTAGCCACATTAAAAAATTATGTTCAGGCGATTTAGGGTCTGGTGACGCTCCCGAAGGAGGTCTCAGACTCGGTTGGAAATCCAACCGACGAATCAGCGTCGTTTCAACTCGATGACGTCAAACAACAGAGCCGTCCAGACACAAACAAACATGGCTGCCCCCACTGCGGTAACTCACGGCCGTATCAATCTGGCTATTAAATCGACGTATGATAAATAGTTTCTTTGAAGACACAAGAGGTTTTATAAACATCATCATCCGACATATTTTACCGCTTTTGTTTACATACTAGTAGCGCTCGTTCGCTGTGTTTGTTTGGTTAGCAAACGGGTTAGCCATAGCCACATGATTGACACAATGCCATCTGCTTTCCTACTATTCTGATTGGTTGGTATGAACCAATCACCGAAGACTGCCTCTTTGGCAACGCCCATCCCAGAAACGGTTGTAGTAGGGAGGGCGTTCAGACTGAATAATGGAGTGAAACGAAATGAAAATTCAGGCTGAGTGTCAGGCTAAACAACACTGGGAACTTCTTTTAAAAGCAGCAGTAAAACATTTATATTACTTACACATTCTTTTTCATTTTCAGTTAATCAGTCCTAAATGGACCATTGTGTATATATATTTTTTTGTGAACACAGTGAACCCCAATGCCCCATTTTCATACAGCTGTATGAATGTTAAGTATTGCATGAATTTATTCATTATTAAGTATTATCATCACCTTCTCGAAGCGGGAGATCTTAGTGCCTTTGACGGTTGCGTCCAGGATGAGGGGAGGGCCCAAGCCAAAGATGTCTCTCAATAGAGGATTGAACTAGACAGAGGAGGGTGGAGAGGGAAGGGAAAGAGAGAAAGACAGTGAATGGACAGGAATATGGATAAAGGGAGAGTGAGACATATTAATTCAAACCAGGAACAAGTATGACAGCTTGGCCTGGAATTAGTAGCCTTTTATCTAGACTTCTAGAGGGTCTCTGCAGGTTTAGGCAAGTCAGTTTTAAGACTTTTTAAGACCAGTTTTCCCAAAAATAAAAGCACAAAACAACAGTGTAATTCAGTCAGACATCTCGTCCCATCATTAAAACTAGAAACATGCACACAGCTTGTTGCCTTGCTAACAACTTGGTGATGGCCGCTTCTGTGATGTACGCAGAACTGCCTCTCACATGAGCGGACCTCGTTAAATAACTCCCAAAACCGCTGAAATACCAGATATCTCCGTGGCGGGCACCGTTAAGCACTAAACTTCCAATCCTAGCGCCTCTGGATCTAATCCCTCTCGCGTCCAATCCTAGTGCCTCTGGATCGAATCCGTCTAGCCAACCCCATCTAAAATCTGTTGCACATTATTTTATTGGGAATTAGGCATAGTTTTTTTCCCGCCTCTGGCGAGTCGAACCCCCCACTTGGTGAGAAAAGACTACAGCAGTTAGGCAAAAAACAGTTACAACTACAAAGTTGGATAGCAGTGTTTGTGGGTGTATGTACACATCCTAACCTGCAGGTGGTGTCTAACTCCTGACTCCAAGATCTCCTTGAAGGCATCATAGATTCGTCTCCTTATCCAGCTGTCGATGTACACGCCCTCCACACCAAACCTGATCTTCTCCACTGTAAAATCTTCATTCTGGAGAGGAGGGACAGAACAGTAACTAAAGTAAATCTTCATTCTGGAGAGGGGAGGGACAGAACAGTAACTAAAGTAAATCTTCATTCTGGAGAGGGGAGGGACAGAACAGTAACTAAAGTAAATCTTCATTCCGGAGAGGGGAGGGACAGAACAGTAACTAAAGTAAATCTTCATTCTGGAGAGGGGAGGGACAGAACAGTAACTAAAGTAAATCTTCATTCTGGAGAGGGGAGGGACAGAACAGTAACTAAAGTAAATCTTCATTCCGGAGAGGGGAGGGACAGAACAGTAACTAAAGTAAATCTTCATTCTGGAGAGGGGAGGGACAGAACAGTAACTAAAGTAAATCTTCATTCTGGAGAGGGGAGGGACAGAACAGTAACTAAAGTAAATCTTCATTCCGGAGAGGGGAGGGACAGAACAGTAACTAAAGTAAATCTTCATTCTGGAGAGGGGAGGGACAGAACAGTAACTTTAAATCTTCATTCTGGAGAGGGGAGGGACAGAACAGTAACTAAAGTAAATCTTCATTCCGGAGAGGGGAGGGACAGAACAGTAACTAAAGTAAATCTTCATTCTGGAGAGGGGAGGGACAGAACAGTAATTAAAGTAAATCTTCATTCTGGAGAGGGGAGGGACAGAACAGTAAATCTTCATTCTGGAGAGGGGAGTGACAGAACAGTAACTTAAGTAAATCTTCATTCTGGAGAGGGGAGGGACAGAACAGTAACTTTAAATCTTCATTCTGGAGAGGGGAGGGACAGAAGAGTAACTTTAAATCTTCATTCTGGAGAGGGGAGGGACAGAACAGTAACTTTAAATCTTCATTCTGGAGAGGGGAGGTACAGAACAGTAACTTTCATGTCCGTGCCTGGAGTTCCACCCGGAGAGAGACTCCACGAGAGTGCCAACATTTTTACTGTTGTGCAATAATGGAGAGTTCATTTGGGAAGGCGAGTAGTTTCCTCTTGACTTTCATGCAATACTTCATGCAATAATAGTTTTTATGTATATGATGTATCACCATGTTTTGTTCTTGGTTAATTAATGTAAATCGCTCTCGATTAAGAGCGTCTGCTAAATGCCTAAATTTGTAATATTGTATTGTATTGTATTGTATTGTACAATTCTGGTAAAATCAGAGCTGGTAAAATAACACACCAAACGTTGTGTGGATTGCAGCTATACTAGTTGGGTTTGAATGAGTCTAGATTAAAAGCTAGCAGTTTACTGTTGTGTGATTTGTCTTCCATTTTACACAGAATACACACACACACACACACACACACACACACACACACACACACACACAAAAAACATTATACTGTACGACAAACACCACATCGGTCTCACTTCTCAGGTATAATCCTGCATTTCAAATGCAAAACACTCATACACACATTAATTTAAAGAAGCCCAGACCAAGAGCATGCTTAGACTGGCAAAGAGTATCTCCTCTGACCCCTTACATGTTTTAAATAAATGATGAATATCAACTGTTGTCCTCCATGAGGCAGTTTATAGTCCCTAAATATAAGAAAAACAGGCTCTTTTGTACACCAGTCTGTTCTGGCGGGAACCCCTTTTGGTGTCTTACCCCCTCAGGCCGGGAACCCATATTTGGGTTCTGTACAGTATGTACAGTATTCAAAAATTACAAAAAATTGATGCTGCTATTTACATATTTGAAGTTTTTCAGAAAACTTAGGTCGTAGGCCTAAATGGGTTAAACCAAAATCGTAATGTAATGTATTGTGTATGTCTTGGACGCAAAACAAATTTCAGTGCAAGCCGACAATAAAATTGTATCGTACATTTGAAAGACACCGTGCGTGTGTGTGTCTGTGTGTCTGTGAGTACCTACCTCTATGTAGTGCAGGACCTCTCTGAAAATGGAGCGCTGTTTCCTCCGGTCGTTCTTGGCTCTGTGCTTGTTGCCGTCTGTCGCCAGGCCCTTCAGACACTCACACAGACCCTCACTGTCAGCCACCTCAAATTCCTACACACACAGACACACACACACACACACACACACACGTTAGAATCACATGAAATATTTGAACATGGCAAACACTGTCCTGTAGTAATCCCACATTAGTACAGATACAGTAGCCACACACACACAGGACTGAAATATTCCACAGGTTCAATAATAAATGATATACTCCCGTGCAACACCTCATGGCAGTATATTATTTACCTTTATCACACCCTCTCATTACATTTAACGGAGTACATGATGTACAGTCCACTGTTACATTAATAACAACACCTGTCCAAGGGGCTTATTTTGTCACTTTAAGTGATTATGATATTATGCTGTGATGCAGGTATAACATGGCGTTTCTGATTTAACAATTGCATATCATATGAGCATGCATGTGAACCTCTATGTGTATTTACACTGTCTATGTCGCGTCCCAGTTCCACTAGCAGAGCTATGGTCTCTCCAACAGCAATCCTGTAGTTGACGTCACTGCTCTCCAGGCAGGCCTGCAGTTTAGGGAGGTGACTGGAAAAGAGGTCGGGCATGGTCACTGAATGTAAAGTTACAGTTTCATGTTGGGCAATTTAATACAAATATTGTATGTACTCAATCTAGAACTCAGCGGAACAACCCAACAAATATAGTAATACGAACTGTGTGGATGTCTTAACCCATTAAGAGCAGAGACACGATTCTACAAACAGTTTTCTGAAACAACCCAGTGGCGCTCAATGTTTTTCCATGTCAAGGACGCCCCAAAATTATATGTATTTGGCCGCTGACCCCATCTCAAAATATTTGAAGCCAGAAGCAAAGATTTGAGTTAAAAAGATTCACTGGGAAAGAATATATAATATATTCAAAGATTTGCACACATTTTCAAGATTAAAAAAAAAA
Organism: Protomyctophum parallelum; assembly: GCF_964188405.1. Classification (NCBI taxonomy): domain Eukaryota; kingdom Metazoa; phylum Chordata; class Actinopteri; order Myctophiformes; family Myctophidae; genus Protomyctophum; species Protomyctophum parallelum. The sequence continues at coordinate 26,574,786 of NC_139705.1, read as the reverse complement.
CATACTGATCTACAAGCTAGTAGTGCGGCACCCACGCTATGAGCTCGTATATCTGCTATTTTTCAATAGCTAAAGTTTAAATAATGGTTAAAGTGTTTAACACACCGCACGCGAGCGATTGCCTCAGCCTGGTTACCTCTGACGCTAACGCTGATAGCACTGGACGACCAACCTATCTTTTCTTTTTTTTTCTTCTAAATCTTTATTTAATCAAATGAACTATAAAAAAAATATAAAGTATTTTATAATCTACATTAATTAACATAACATGTATCCAATTATCTAAAAGATTACCCTTTTTTATCATCATCATCATACTATAATTCTAACAATGTCTGTCTGTGTGTGTGTGTGTGTGTGTCTGTCAGAAACATCGCCGTAACTCCTTACTGCCTGCACCAATCACTCCCACTTTTCACACAGGCATTGACCATATGAATATGGAGGGCGTAACGAAGCCCTTTTTTTCGATTTGACACATTAATGATTATTAATTAATTTATTAGTCAATTACAAACGCACCCGGGCGCAGTACCCCCCACGGCCACAATAGTATATATAAGCGATATAACACCATGGTAAAAGGATGAATGCATTTTGCCTTCCTTGATTCCATCATTGTATACAGAGGTTAGCAGATCTACGAATTTGTTTGTGCAAGAGAAATAAAACTCATTAGGCAGGCCATCAGGGCCTGGAGATTTACCCTTAATCAGCTGGACAATTGCCTCTCTCACCTCTTGTTTGGTGATTTCCCCACCCAATAGAGTTACGGCCAACCTCCCTCAAATCAACTGAATCAAGGAAAGCATGCAATTTATATTCATCAATCGTAGTTTTCTGGTACATTGTTTCACAAAGATTTTTAACAGTTTCCCTTTTCATCTTCTCCCATATCACCATTTTCATTTAAAATTGCGCCGACATGTTTACTTTGGAGTTTCTTTTTATACATATTTATTAGACAGTGTACATTGCTGGATGCATTTTGTCACCACTGCCTGTCTGTAGGCGGATACCCTGGGAAACATCGTTCAACCAACCTTTCCCAAGCCCGACAGCAAATGTTCTCTTATACAGTAGCGAGAAGCACACCGCATACCTCAAAAGAAAGCTTAATTTGTCCACTCCAATTTTTTTATTTTACCATCTTCCATTCTGGAGATATTTACCTTTATGTAACACCTGCTTTTGTAGTAACGTGCTCTTCTTGAAGAGAACGCTTAGTTAGGGACCGTTTTATGTCAGATGTTGACAGGCAGTTATAAAAATGAACACAAAAAATATCCTATACATACTATACTTTTACAAGGAAAAAAGTACACATTGATCCCATCTACCCTTCGTCGGTAATTGGCTTTTGTGGGCTACGTTAGTACTGTTTTGTTTATTTTTCATGATGATGATGATGATCATGACGGATCAGGCATACGGGCAGATGAAACGATGCAAAGACGTGTTGTCATTATTTATCTATATATAATATCTATATACGTGTCTGTCACTGGCTAGCCGAGTTCGCAGAGGGACGGTGGTGTTGCCGTTTTCCTCCGAGGTGGAAAGACTGGTGTGAGGCAAGGTTAGTGTTGCTGTGCCCCTCCAGTAACACAACAGTACGTATTTGAATTGTTCCATCTGACCGATGATCAACATCATAAAAAAATAACCGTCCAACGTCCCTCTCCGAGTTCGCCGAAGGACGATACAATCCATGATAGTTTTCTTGTTTGTTCGAGTATGCAGAAGGAAAGGAGACATGAATCTGACCGACCATTGGAGCCAGAACATGTGGGAACATGACACTAGTACACACAAGATCCCCTGAAACAAACAGGACGGGAGGCCCCTGAAAGCAGGGGAGGGGAGGAGGGAGAAACAGGAGGAGAGGTGGAGACAAGCCGATCGGATGTTATACAGTGTGATTCTGTTGACTGTACTGACTAGTTGTATGTACGCTCGCATGGGCGCCGCCATTACGTTTACGGAGAAGACTCTACACAATGCGAATCTGAAAATGTGACGCAAATCTTTGAATATATATTCTTTCAGAGCGGACATTTTTAACTCAAATATTTGGTTCGGGGGGCCCCAGAACAACACATTTTCAGACGGGGGTCCGCGCCTCGGCCAAATACACATCATTCTGTGGGTCTTTGACATGAAATATTCAAGAACCACTGAACATAAGGTTTTTCAGAAAACTGTCAGAAGACATTTGTAGAATGGGCCTCAGTCCTATAAATGGGTAAATGTCTTAACTCACATGTCCAACAGTACAGTCAGTCTGGATGCAGGACACAGGGTGACCAGCAGAGCCCAGGCCTGCAGGGCAGCGCTGTGAAGGCCAGGGTTGCCAGGTTTTGGTGTGGGCAGTATTCCTTCTCTGTTGGGGTAGGAAGACATGAAGACGCTCTCCAGGTGGCTCATTGACTTGATCAGATCCTGGATGAGAGAGAGATGGAGCCATGTAAGGAGAAAGTCACAGAGGCATGTGCACAATTATAGATTTATTAAAATTATAGCACACATGGAGGGAGCGATGCAGGGGATTACAAAATCACACCCGTGTGAAGTGAGGGGCGCTCTTATCTTCGTACATTATGACGTAAAACAAAAACAATCACACCCGTGTGAAGTGAGGGGCGCTAATATATTAAAGTCTATAGTCATGTTGATGTCAGGTGATGTCAAAACAAACATTAAATTATCTTTATTGTTAATGGCATTTAATGTTTGTGTTAGGGACAAGATGACGTACATTTTCCCTTGAATCATTGTCAATGGCGTTTTTAAAACAAACATTGAACTAAAAGACAAACATTAAACCTGTATATAGGAGCCCTCAAAAAAATGAAAATAAATATCAATAAATGAACATTTAAAATCTACACTATAGCTGAATATAGGAGGGGGTAGCGCCCCTCATAAATGTGCATAGAGGTGTAGAGACAGGAAAACAAGTGAGAGAAACAGGAAGGCAAAGTATAGAGGACATAATGTATTAAATAAACTCATGAATTTACACTTATACCAATACCATAGTACATTTACTTACTGTACATTCACTAAATAAGTACACACCATCTTGTCGATATAGAATTAAATGCTAAGTAAGGGCTAGTTCGATCAGGCCATTAAGGTTTGTCTCACCTCTCCTTCTTCTGCAGCAGAGACATAGCAGCAGATCCCCAGAGCCCTGGCACACTGACACACACACACACACACACACAATCAAATAATTAGTATAAATTCACATTAACTCACGCTGGGCAAGCCCTACGCTATAGAGTGCATTGCTGGAATTTGGCGGAAGTAGCGGGATTTTGGCGGAAGTACCGCTCAAGGAAATGACGTTGACGCTTTACAAATCTGTTTACATTCTGTGTATGAAACAAGTGTTGTGATTGGTCGGAAAATATCGTATCTGGGGGAAATACATCTGACGGATGTTGTGGCCCGACACTTCCGGCTATGCACTCTGTGCCTTAGGTTGTGCCCAGGCTTTTCTCTTTGCAGACGAGTAAGGCTGGGACCGAGGCTAACATTAACTTGCATCTATGGGTGAAGAACAATCTGTTTTATTTAGTGGTGTATCATGTACAGTTTTGCTATTACAACTTCACACAAATGGGAATGCTTGTCTCTTTGTTCCTTATTATATTTTCAGTGTTTTTGTGTGAGAATTTACCATTATTTTATACTCCATCATTATTACAATGTATTACTGCTACTATTTTGCATTAAAAATAAACAGATTATGAAAACAATCATTAGGTGAAGTCCTATCCCCAGCCCTTCTACACATCTGCTATACATCATCTACAGAATCCTCTCTTAATAAGCTATACAATTACAATGCATTTGTTTGGCATCAAACATGTTGTCCTGACCAGCATGAGCAGCAGCTTCAAAGTGTGACAAGGGTTCATCTTGTCCTGGCACATCAATGCAAAAAAAATCACACCCGTGTGAAGTGAGGGGCGCTAATATATTAAAGTCTAACTCATGTTGATATGGTGATGTAATGGTGATGTAAAACAAACGGTGCAAACACAAACATTCAACGCCATTAACAATAAAGAGACAATATGACGTAAACGTAAATTTTCCCTTCATTGTCAATGCGTTTACAAAACAAACATTGAACTAAGACAAACATTAAACCTGTGTATAGAAAAAATATTACATTTAAAAACTTTAGGCTGTGTATTATGTGCACAGGACAGCTACATCAGTGGTGCTAGTAAGAACACTTGGTGGTTGGACAGTGGAGCATGGTGTGACCATAGAGGGTGTGTTTGTGTGTGTGTCCCTTAAACACAGAAGACAGAACAACAGTGTTTGTTTTTAAAACAGATAATGGCAGCCAGAAAGGGTCTAATTAGAGTCAGGACACAGCTGTCACCACAGAAACTGAGAAATGGCCTGACAAGAAAGACGGAACCTACCAAAATGTGACCAGCTGAGCCCAAAATCAGCTGCGATGTTCACGGCTCACAACTAAAGCGCTGCGGGTCACGGCCACAAACTTCATGCCTCGGGTCACTGTCCGGTGACTTCGAAAATGGTCGCTGCTAAAATAGCCTACGCTTTTACTTCCGGGTTCCGGAAGTGGACAAGCCCTACCATCTGATGTCATCCGATGGAACTTCCAGCACCTGAGCTGAACTGATTTGGAGCTCTTGGTTTTGTTTGTCTGATCATTATAGCACTGACGAAGGTCCCAGTGTAACAGTGTTATATAATTACACAAAATATGATACAAATAAGTGCTTTTACCCGACTTAATTCTTCATGGTTCATGTGTATAAGAATACAACGTGCATGCATTGGTGGTCACAGCTCCTTTAAGTCTCCTCCTTATGCCCCGGTATTTATGCTCTGCCACACCTCCACCTCTTCCTTGTGTGTATCCGTATTGGAATGAGGTGGGTGCCTTTGTTGTTCTCTGTATACCAAAATAAGTATTGTACTTGCAAAATGATTTATACAGTGTTTATTTAACTCTATTTAGAGAGGAGTCGTTGCACACTATGAAAATAACTAACTGGAGACGTGATATTTGTTATCTCTTGTCAGAATAAATGGAGGTTGTCACCAACCTAAGGCAGAGAGTGCATAGCCGGAAGTTTCGGGCCGGAACATCCGTCAGATGTATATCCCCCGAAATACGATATTCTTTTGACCAATCACAACACTTGTTTAATTCACGGAGAATGTAAACTGATTTGTAAAGCGTCAATCCTTGAGCGGTACTTCCGCCAAAATCCTGCTACTTTCAGCAATTTCAGCAATGCACTCTACAGCGTATATTGTGCCCAGCGTGCTTCCAAAATCCAACCATACTTTCAGACCTGGGTTACAGCGGGCCACTCACACTCTGGCGTGCCGATATGCTGGCAGAGCCGTCAATCAGGATGGTGCTGAGGATGGGGCGGAGCATCTTAAAGCCCTCCTCCCCCTCATCTCCTCCTCCCAGCTGGACACACAGCATGGAGAACACTGTGGCTGCTGCTGCCTGCTCCTCTCCTCCCCCTAGACAGAGACAGAGAGATATTTGCTGTTGACGCTCGAGTTCCCATTTCATGGTAAAACAAGAACAAAGTGCAATAAATCGAAACAAGATATTTATAATATATGATACAGTAGCTAATTTCGGCTGTTGATGTGTTTTTTTCTTCTTTAGAAGACGGATAGAACGAGAATTTAAAGCAGGAAGGCACAACTATGTGCACATTCTAACACCATCCATGTGTTTTGTACAGACTGTGCTCATATCTGCTTTCGTTCCAAAGCAAACAAATACAGCCGTCTCTCCCGCATCTCTCACCTTTCTTGAGGCTTCTCTCTAGGCAGTCGCTGATGGTGAGGCGTCTCTCTATCAAGAAGTCATACAGCACTCTGGAGCAGAAGACCTGACGCAAAGACTCCAGGGCCACAAGGCGAGACTTGGCACTGACAGAGAAAGAATTTGAAATTTAGTACACTTTTATAAAAGAAACAAAAGAAAAACACAATTCTGTGGTCTCTTTTAAACTCAATTACTGCAAAGGATTTTATCCCAGTGGACCTGACTGCCAAGGACAACTTTTTGGGGGTTTTATTGATTCGGTCAGATCACGCTCTTCGATCGATAAACAGGAAATGAACCGGGAGTGAAAAAGTGATGTTAACTGAAAATGTTAAATCCATTCATCTTTGATTCTTTATCCAGACTGCGTTATTCACAGCTCATAACTAAAGCGTTGCTGGCCACGGTTACACAATGTATGTTTAATCTACTATAATATCAACCACAAGACTTAATTCCTGAGCCTCCTAATGCAATACCACACGTCCACGACGTAGCTGGACTACGGTCTACAGCTGATTAGATTAGGCTAAGATGCACCTCTTATCCATCAGGTCTTCAATGCACTGCTTGAGTTTGTCTTCGGTCTCCTCCTGGGCAGTCTGCTCGTCCACTGGCTCTCCTCCCCCTGGTACACAGTGAAAACACAAGGCAGCCATGGTCAGACTACAAAGGAAAACCACCAGTGTTCAAATTTCAGGCTTCTGTGGTAGAATTGATGTCGGAGAACACCACCCCCCGCCCCCAAAGTTAAATTTCATGACATAGGCAGGGGTTGACACCGAATGAACACCGGGAGAACTCGACGGTTTGCCTCAGCAAAGAGTGGAGAGAAACAAGGTTCAATGTCTTCATCGTTATGCAAACATGCTGTCTTCATCAGTGTAGTATGTCAGACCCACAGATGTTCTAGTTCATTAACATGCTGTCTTCATCAGTGTAGTATAGTCAAACCCACAGATGTTCTAGTTCATTAACATGCTGTCTCCATCAGTGTAGTATAGTCAAACCCACAGATGTTCTAGTTCATTAACATGCTGTCTCCATCAGTGTAGTTACAGTATGTCAAACCCACAGATGTTATAGTTCATTAACATGCTGTCTTCATCAGTGTAGTATGTCAGACCCACAGATGTTCTAGTTCATTAACATGCTGTCTCCATCAGTGTAGTATGTCAGACCCACAGATGTTCTAGTTCATTAACATGCTGTCTTCATCAGTGTAGTTACAGTATGTCAAACCCACAGATGTTATAGTTATGCTAACATGCTGTCTTCATCAGTGTAGTTACTGTATGTCAAACCCACAGATGTTATAGTTCGTTTCCAAAGTGATCAAATTATTTTGTGCAATTAAATGGTCAGCTACAGTAGATAATGATAAAAAGGTAAGTGTCAATGATATTTCAGGCTATAATGAATTACATTGTTTCAGTACTTTGGTGTTAACTCTAAACAACCATCCTCTCTCTCTCTCAATTCAATGCAATTTAAATAAAGGTGAAGTAAAACTAAAATGCACTAAACCGCAGGTTACCTTGACACCAACGGTTGCCCGACTGACAAGTAAATAAAACGTTTGGGCAAACAGAGTTTGCTTTCAGGCAGCCCGATGGGCAAGTGCGTTTGAATGGGGAAGCAACAGTCTTCATTACATACTATTGGTTATTCATGAAAGAACAAATAATGCTACCGGTTTTACAAGTAGCAGTTGCAATCATTCAGATTTGCAAAGTGATTATTAATCCCTTATATATTTGAGTGTGTATATTTGTACGTGCCTTTTATTTTAATTTACTTTGTTAATGGTATGAGATACCAGGGTTGTGGCTCGTTCGGAGCGGGAACTCTGTGGGTGGGAGGGGTAAAACACTCAATAACATTTTAATAAAGAAACTTTGATCAAAAGGATTTGAAAAGTGACTGTCACCACTCGGCAGTTATCGATTGGATTTAACATAAGTTTAATGTACTTTTCGGGCAAGAAGAACATGACCTGTACTTGCCCGATGGGCAAGTGCCTCTGAGACACTAATGTCAACCTGCATAGGGCCTTTAATATTCAAAGTTATAGCATTCCGTATGCCGTATCAGCATTAAATCGGTTCAATATTAGTGTGTCAAGTAATGTATGCATGTACTGTACTGTATGTATGCAGTGTGTGTGTGTGCAGTACCTACCTGTTCCCTCCTCTTGTACAGATGCAGTTTCACTGGGACTACTGTAGTGGCTGAGAACGTCAGAGGTCAGGTCATCATCGCTGGCTCCAGACTCTCCCTTCACCCCATTCTTACCTCCTACAGGACACAATCAGAGGTCCATGGTCAAGATAACAGACAAGGAGATAAAATGTCTCCCAGAGGAGACTGTCTCATAGCACCAAAAACATATATAAGGACTAAAACAAGTTTTCATTATCTGGCACGGTCCAGTGGCTGCGAGAAATTCACAACATAGAGGTTTAAGTGGCTGGCTAGAGAGCATTGTTACTGGACAATGGGGTCGTGGCCTAAAGCCCAAACCTGGCTGGGCGTCCTGAGCGAAACAACGGTTTATCCAAGCATCTGAACATTGCAATCTAAAAGTAATGGAGGAATTCATCACAAACTCACTGTATTAATGTCAATGATTCGTTACGAGATTTAAATGCAATGTTGGTTAACGAGTATCTAAACTGACTGATTATCATAGCGAATTTACATATGCACCTGTAGAAATGGGAACATTGTGTAACTTAGAACATCGAAGTTGTGACCTCATCTCATTGAGAAGTAGCAAACACAAGCAGAGTACCGCCAATTCTAGCAGACAGCCTTTCATCATTTTTCAACCAAATTGAACCTTTATGAACAAATGCAGTTGGTTATCCACCTGTCAAATTAAAGGACTTTACCAACCACAACCAAAATGTCCCAGTGCCATTTCCCAGGAAGCCGTGTGTAATCAGGGTGAAGGAAGGTGACTAGTCTCACTGTACTGTTCAGCTGTTTGGTTCTGTCAGTAACTCTACACCAGCAGAGCACTCTTTATAGAAATGTAAACATACACACATACACGAGGGACTAACTGGGAGCAGTTTGTCGTGTGCAAAGAACTGGGCAGAGCTCATGTGAACGGCTATTACGTCCCACAAAGCAAGTAGTTATTCATAAAGACATAAAATATTTAAAGGTAGATATGACCAAATAAGGAGTATCAGTCGGACACATTTCCGATCCATGTATTGGTATCCGCCAGACAGCTCTAAAAAGCACATTTAAATTGTAAGCTATTTAAGTATTTCTGAATTTGTTACAGTAGTACAGTGTTTATGTATGCAAATGTACATGTGAGTCTAGGTCTATTTTGGGAGCTTACGCATGTACAGGTTTGCAATGCTGGGGGTGGACATGGACATAGTATACATAAGCTACAACAAGAGCTAGGCAGGCTAAGCTAAGCTAGGCTAACTGACAAGCTGTGGTGTTCCTGCTGGCTAAGGGCTTTCTACTGTTGCTGGGATTACTGAAGACTAGCGAGACCATTCATTTATTCAGGTTGTGTATGTCCAGAAGGGGCATTCATTGTGCGCATGTGTGTGTGTGTGTGTGTGTGTGTGTGTGTGTGTGTGTGTGTGTGTGTGTGTGTGTGCGCGCGCGTGCGTGCGTGTGAGGGTGAGAGAGAGAGATAGCCATTCACTCTGTATGTTTGTGTAATTGTGTGTGCAGAATAGGCATTCATTTTGTGTGAGCATGTTTTGGAAGGTCAACAAGGTCCTGCCAGGGTGAAACAGAGTTCAGTGATTTTTGCAACAGTGGAAGTGGGAAATGCAGTGTAAATACTGTGCACTGTACACACTGTACAGGGGTAGATTGCTACTGGGTTACTTGCAATTCATGTATTCAAGCCTTCAAAGTCACTAGAAGTAACTTTCTCAGCCTATTCAAAAGAACACTTTGTTGAACTCCTTTCAAAGTGTATTTGAATAAAGGGATAATTTAAATGCCTATTGCCTATACAGACAATGTAGCGGCCGTTATGGAGATTTTTTATCCATTCAATTCTGTAATCTTTCCTTCAGGGACAGTGCTACTCTACTGTAATTGTATTGTAACTAACAGCAAGCTCATTTGAGAGGATACCTCAGCCTACAGGCAGTGGGCGATGGTAAGAAAAAATAACTCCAATTCCGTGTCCGTGTCTTGATTTTAGGGATCATGTCTCATGTCTTGCCATCTGTGTTGTCAACTTGTCATCTATTGTTGCTACACTGCCAGTCCTCCAGTGCCAAGTGTAGATCTGATTTTCAGATCTGATCTTTTTTGCAAGTGGCACTGAATCAATGCAAAGGCAGATTGTAGTAGAGACATTTTAATTGTTCACAATCTATAACTCAAATGCCACACGCCTAACTCAGCTTCGCTGTCAAGTGTCAATACAACTCAAGTTTTCCTGGATCGATGAAGGCTGTGCCCAGGGCTGTAGATTAAGGAAATATCAACTGAGCCAAGGTAAAGTAATTGAATCAATTCCATTAGCAATTAAAAGCCTGAGCTGTGTGCAGAGTGGGCTAAAATTCTGACTTGATTGCAGCTAGCTGTAGCCTAGTAGTCTGAATTTAAGATTTGTTTCAGGGGGTTTCCGATTAAAAAAAATTATAATTATGGCCTTTATTTTATATTTTTGAGTGGTGCAACCACTCAAAAACCAACCAGCAATGTCCGTGTACCTGTGTACCTGTATCAGTGAGCACGAGTATGTGACTTATTAATACCAGTAGGGGTCGCCAGAAACAGAGAGAGGGGTAGTGCTGTGTCTGCTGCCTGCTATTAAATGAGAGAGAGAGAAAGAGAGAGAGAGAGAGAGAGAGAGAGAGAGAAAGAAAGAAAGAAAGAGGGGGGGGGGGGGGATTGCACCACTCAGTTCACACGTGTGTGATTTTTTATGGAGGGACAGACAGTAGGCTGACAGGAAATGGGGAGAGAGATGGGGGGGAGACATGCAGTAAAGGCCGTCGGGATCGGGAGTCGAACCTGCGGCACACTGCCAGACTGGATTACCAGTCAAGGTGCCTGGACCACTGAGCCATGGCCCAGGCCAGGGTTTCCCATTTCTATTAGACAAGGAGTAAAGGAGCGAGAAAAGAAGGTGGGGTAGCAAACTAGCAACAGATGACACAATGCCATACAGTCAGTAGTCATGAACTGGATTTAAACTTGTGACGTAGCTAGCAAATGGGTTTGCATGTACATGGCTGAGCCAACGTTACTTCTTACGACATGTTGAGATTGTATATCAGCGGAAAGTCATTTCAACTAACTCAGATCTATTACACACACACACACACACACACACACACACACACACACACACACACACACACACACACACACACACACACACACACACACACACACACACACACACACACACACACACACACACACACACACACAGGTCCTGTATGATGTAAGTGCTGCTTGTAAAACATCCCTTTCTGAGAGTAAATGCTGAGCATGCAGCATGACTGCTGTTGGATGCAGAGAAGGTTATGGGATACCAGACTGGTAGTGGTTTAGAAGGGGCTGAGAGGGGCTCTGCTCTGCAGCTTTCAGAGGGAATGGAACTGATGTCATCATGGGCTGGAAAACCCCGTTCAGATTGTTGTATCACTGTTACTGTATGGCTCAGAGAGAGGTGGTTGGGTAGAAGTCCCAACTAACGTTACACTGTAGTACAGTAAATAGTCAAGTCAACTAAATGGTGCCCCTACTATTTTGGTTTACTACATACTAGTCACTAATTATTATAATAATTATATTGCAAAATGTGCTTATATTCTGCTAAATTACATAATGTTGACACAGCAGTCAAAGTATTTTCAGCATTGTAATGCAGTGGCTGGCCAATACCGACAGCCGGTCAGCAAGTGGATTCATGAATGTATGTACAGTATGTATATAGACAATATTTTAGGCCAATAAAAAGACTACATAATACCAAATTCCCCACCCGGGCATCCACCTCGGCTGCCGGACTATAATAAACTAAAGCATTGTGTCTTTCTCACTTTCACGATAGCTGCTGAAATCAAACCTATGACCTCCAGTGTTGTTTTTGTCGACTAAAACTAAGACGAACTAAATGTATTGACAATTTCGTCAACAGATAAAAACTAGACTAAAATGTTAGGAAGGGACTAGTGGACAAGAGATCCAGTATATGTCATTTTACACTTTGTTGCATGACGGAAATAGCAGATCTACAAGCACACAACACGTCATGCTGCGACGCGTTGTGAGCTTGTAGATCTGCTATTTTCAGCAAGTGTAAAATCAGCCATTACGACGGCATCAAGACCCGCCAAAATTCCCTTTAGTCGACTAAATCAACTGTAGATTTAGTGGACTAAAATCTCATGACATTTAGTCGACTAAAACCAGACTAACACAAAAACATTCCAGGTGACTAATGTGTGACTAAAACTAAATGAAAACTATTCAAGAGACTACGACTAAAACTAAAATCAAAATGTGTTGCCAAAAACAACACTGAGTGACCTCTTGGTTACAGGACAGTCTCTGAGCAGCATGCCAACCAGCCTGCACACACAAACACACCCCCACACACTACAAAGTCTACAATGTCCTCACATTTCCTAGTAATCAACCTTGATCTGCATTAACTCCCTAATACACACAAAGTGCACTTCATAAAGTGAGTACAACACGTCACCTCTCACGTGTCAAAGACTTCCAATACATCACACTATCTTTACACAGCGTTCACTCACTTATTGTACAGATCAAGGAGCCATTCTGGGAGGAATTGCTTCAGTGACTGACAAATCATGGGTGGTGCATCGCCCATTCATTTTTCCCCATAGAGATTTCTGAAATGATGTATTAATTATTTTAAGCCTGGGACAAAGCCATCCAGGTTCCTGGTGAATCATGACCATAAAACATTTGATTCTGTGTCAAAACATATTTGAATATTTAATGATATTATACACTATATTTAATAAATACTTTTTTGCGGTTTTCAAATATTTTATGATAAATGTTTTATGGTTTCAAACTTGAAGCCAATCTTATCCAATAAGGATGGCGTATGAAAAATCTTATAAGTGTTGACATGACTATAGAGACAATGGCCCTCATTTATCAATTTATGCAAGTTAGATGCTTAAGCCATTTAAACAGTGTTTTGCATATGTGCATAGGCATACATGCGAGGATTTGCGCTGCCTATAGTTTCATGACATGGAGAGGCATTGGAGGGATCTGCTGCAGCTGGATCAGTCAAGTCTCCCAACAGGTACAGTAATCTACAGCTGGCCCATGTCTTTCTGGAGTTACAGTATGTGCAATCTTGTCGTCTCGTCCTCGTTTAAGGATAAACCCGACACGTCGCTCGAATGCCAAATGTGCCGAGACAGCATACAGTAAGTGCGGGGACCGCATCCGCAGGTAACCCAGCCAGCCCACCACCACCAGTACCACATAAGGTTTAGGCTGCGCATTCATTGACAGCCCAGCCACTGCAGCGAGGCAAACTAATATAGACTGTCATAAACGTGCATGGTCACGGTGTCACGGACCACAGTGACAGAGACAGACTGGACAGGAGAGGGAGGAGGAGATGCAGCTATTTGCAAAACATCAGCGTGTGCCATGTGCGGTTGTCACGGGCTGTGCACGTCCAAACTCATTCCAATGACATGTGTTTCACAGGTTCAGGTTTTCGTTCACCAATATATCTTGTTGTAGCCTATATAGAATAAAGAGTTTAATAATTTAATATAGGTCTACAACTAACAAGTAACAAACAGTGACCGTTACTTGCAAGTTATGTGCGTGCGTGCATGCGTGCGGGAGTGGGGAGGGTGAGGCAGGCAGCGAGGCGAGCAGGGGAAACTTTTTTATTGGCTTAAGTTTCCATCATGTAACTATGGTTTCCATATACGTTGTTTGGTTGCATTGCAATTGTTGGTGGTGGGAAAACAATGTTTGCGTTTACAAGGTGGACATAGGAGGGGATAGCGGTTCGTGTTTGTGCACACTGTTTCAAGCCAGTCAGTGCAACAACGCCGAATATTAGCTGTTCATAGACGGACACACACTGGACATCTACTAGATGAATGCCATTTTCAATGTCAGCCAGAGCAATAATGCAAGGAAGATAAGATCATACTATTGTATTCAAATGAACAAGATGACAGCAGCACTGCAGGACATGATGGACAGTGATCAAATAGAACCAGGTCATGGCAGCCATTTGCAGATTAAATTAGCTGCAAGGATGAGGAAGGTAGGGAGTTCACACATAAGAAGAATGACCCTCCTTCATTGAAGTATTGTTCAAGATTAGTTTGTGAAGGAGCTTCAATTCTAATATGCATTAGAACCAAAGTGAAATCTGCAGCAAAGGGATAAACATAATACTGCACATAGTAGAGAAAATGCGTCATTACATTAAAGTCCATGTAATGACACATGACCAACTAGAAAAAGTGCCCTACTGGGCACAGGTCTCCACCAGGATGAGCAGATGTGAAGAATTCCAGGCAAAGGTTTTTCCTTGGCCTCTAGGGAGTTGGCATACAAAGTTATCCACAGATCCGTGCAGTTAGAGGTAAAAACACTTTTCGGCCAGTTATAGCGCCACCTTGAGGCTGAGTTGAAATTGTTCATGTGGCATTTCGTCCTCTGCCTAGTGGGAATGTGGGTGCACAATTTCACGGAAATCACGCGATGTGTTCATGATTTGCAGCATTTTGTTTGAAACTGAGCACTCCTGTGAACTTTGGAAGCCAATCTTAACCAATCAGGATGGAGTCTGAGAAATCTGAAAGACCGGTTTCGTTGAATGGCTCTAGAGAGACTGTGTACCATTTTGCGTGATGTTTGGACAAAATCTGTAGGTGTACTGTGCAAAAACTTGTTTTGCACAAAGCGGCCTCCTGGTGGCGCTATAACAGGCCGTTCTGGAAATCTGAAAGACTGGTTTCGTTGAATGGCTCTAGAGAGACTGTGTACCAATTTGCGTGATGTTTGGACAAAATCTGTAGGTGTACTGTGGAAAAACTTGTTTTGCACAAAGCGGCCTCTTGGTGGCGCTATAACAGGCCGTTCTGGAAAGTTTGGGGCAGAGGTTCATCGTTGGCATCCAGGGAGTGTGTGTGCAAAATTTGGCATCGACCGGGTTAACGGTGGCCGAGATTAGCTGCTCACGGTCACATGGACGGACGGACACACACACGGACACACGGACGGACGGAGTGCAAAACATACTCTCCCCCTAGGCCTTCGGCCTGGTGGAGACAATTAATAATGTAAGGCATAGAAAATAAAGGAGGAATTGGGGTGGTGTGTGAGATAATAAAGAAAGCTGAGAGCAAGCCAACGTTTGTCATATAAATGGTGCATTTATATAGCGCCTTTATCCAAGGCGCTTTACAGAGATTGTGCATTACATTCACCCATTCATACACCGATGGCGGCGGAAACCATGCAAGGCACCAACCAGCACATCAGGAGCAATTCAGGGTTCAGTGTCTTGCTCAAGGACACTTCGACACTAACTCTGGGGGAGCCCGGGTTCGAACTGGCAACCTTGACAGGTCACTGGGTTACCATCCGGCCACTCTACCCCTGAGCCACCGCTGCCCCATATAGAAGTCGGCAAGCAGAACTCCCGGTCCATATAAGAAAAGGAGTCGACAGTATGTCATGGTTTGCATGTGAGGATACTAGGATTCCAAAGTCAGTCAGGTTAAGTATTCAGCCAGAAAGGGAGGAGTTCAACCTTCAAATGTTGCAGTTAAATGTTGAACATGGTGGGGTTTGATGTGCTTTCTTGGTGCTGGGCATGTAGCCCAGGGGTTTCATGACTGACAGTACTGAATACTGAGTGTTCTTGTACCAAAAGATGACATGTGCCAGCATGGGCGAGTCGGTAATGTGCCTAATTAATGGCTGATTCAGACACAAATTCAGCACGATGATATGTGCCATGAATGATTCAATGACAACATTTCCTGATCCGCTTCCCTAATTTCATGCATAAATGAGGATTGATTGGTGTGTCATACTAGTGTGGCCACTGTCGCATAATCTGACATGGCGACCATTGTGAAAGACAACAAAGTTGTGTAGTCTGACTGACTCTGAACCTGGTTTAAGTAACCATAACCAAATTCACTAGGATGGAAGAGTAAAAGTTCAATCAATGAATACAGTTCAGGTTGGCATAATGGGCTATATTAGCCGTGTTGTATGCCATGCAAGAGCTGTTAACTATACAAGTATAGTAAAGTTTATAAAGTTTTAGTTATTATTTTGGTAAAGCGGTGGCCTAAGGGTTAGAGGAGCACCCTACTTGCCGAAAGGTTGACGGTTTGATTCCCCGGACAGACAGGAAAGATCTGGGTCGGGAAGTGATTGGTCATCACTCACCCAACACCGCTGAAGTGCCCTTGAGCAAGGCACTGAACCCCCAACTGCTCCAGTGGAGCTGCTTAGTGGCCAACAGTATAAGACAAAGACAGTGGTTGTACTGGTCAGCTCCCAGGTTTTAATGTGTGTGTCTGTCTGTGTGTTTCTATGTGCAGGGCGTTGCTAAAAATGAGCACAAATGAGCTACTACCCTGGGTAAATAAAGGGGGGGGGGGGGGGGGAGCATGCAGGCGAAGCCAGCAATGCTGAAAAGGAGGAATCCAGCAAGTAAAATGCAGTTGTTACAGCTACATTTGGAAGGAACACAGTAATGTTCAAGAAAGGGATCCAACTTGTAAAATTATTAAAACTACTAAGTGGTGGACTAGGCTTGCCGCGGTTCATCATGCAACAAAGTGGGGTTAGCCTAAGCAACTGATATGATCAGGTCTACTGGTTGTGCTGCATGGGAGCCAAAGATATCATAGTACAGCATTTGTCTCTTCTTCATGTGGAGGCCGGTGTGGCACGTGCAGGGATATCAAAGCTTGTTGTGCACAGTGGAGTTCTGAGCGCAAGTCAAGTTGTGCCTGGAAAGGTGGAGCAGGGCCAAGGATTGGATGGGGGGGGGGGGGGGGGTACCTTTCAACGGAGTTTTAGCCGACAGCTGCAGCTGAAGAACCTCCTGCCGTAGCGAGCCTAGAAGAGGACGGACGCAGGGAGGGAACAACGGAAGGTGGGTGGGTGAAGGGACGCAGGGATGGATGGAGTGGTGGAGTGAGGAATTCATGAATGGACGTTTAGATGGATGAAGGAAGGAGGATGGAAGCATAGATGGGGGAATGAATGGATGGATGGATGGATGGGGATGAAGGGATAAAAACATTGGTTGAAATTAAATGGATGCGATTAATGGGGTGGGTGGCCATGAAGGAGAGAAGAAAGCATCAGTATTCAGTACAGGTATGAGCTCGACTTAACCAATAATTCCATTTAAAATACTTCCATTTCAAATACTTTTATGGTTGCAGTGCTATAATTGCACCATAGATTTACAAGCCATACAACAAATGAAAATAAGCCATAAGTTTATAGATGTACTGTACACATGTTCTACTGTAGAAACTAAGCAAGCATTTGAGTCACGACTTGATAGCACTAACCAACCGGCCTGTCTCTCCCTCTCATACTGTGAAGTTGCCTCCCAATGTCAGGCATCCGAGTGAGTGTGTTGTAAAATGTAAATCATGTAGGCGCTACACGTGATAACTGTCTTGTGTGCTCCCCCGCCTACGTCATCCCATACCGCGTGGAGGCGACTCCGAACGATCAGCCAGGCACATGCATGACTGGCAGTTGGCACCATTGGCGGGTGACCAGTCTCTCCATCACCTATTATATATACTAGCGATATGATTGCATCAAATACAGATGTAAACTAACAGGACATTTAAAAGGCCTCTATGCTTATTCACATTTTGGGACCGGGCCCTGCTATAGTACACGATTTAAATTTTTTACCCAGCTCACATGCATCTATGCTCCTTTCAGTGACAGAATAGGCCACTCCTGCTCAAAATAGCACGCACCTCTGCGGTTAACATGTGGCCCATTTCTGCAAGTTAAGCTCTTCTCTCCTGCATGATCTATCTATGATGAAGTTGAACTATACGATTACAAGTATGTTGCATATCTCTCTCAAAATATCTTCAAGTTGCGATCGTGTAGCAAAGTTATTACACAAAGTAAATCAATTGTTAAGGTATAATGTAACTACGTGTATAGTGTAGGTGTCGGTAGCCTACACTCCCACTCGGGGTTAAATTTAGCCTGGGATCAAGAGTGACTATCATAGTCTGCATTTGTATCGATTTTGACATGCGCATAGCGTCATAGATAGCCTAAAGTGAAAGTCAGCCTCGATCAATAAGTCTCTTGATCCGAGGCTAGGTTAAACTAAACGAATCAACACTGAGGATTTACTTTGCATGTTTTTACACTACAAATATTGCCATACATTCAAAACTTCCAAAGCTAGTAAATACAAAACAAAGCAGGGTACTTATAGGGAAGCTAAACTGACCTAACTAGCACATGAGCAGATGAGCCGATACTTAATCTTTGCTGCCATATGGAATTTCATATTATATTATATGAAATCAATGGCATGATGGAAAAAGCCGGCCGGTTAGGTGTGGCGCGTAATAAACAGTGTCCTGTAACGGTCACGTTTATAGAACTTTAAGAAGTCGTCGCGACGCTGAGCCATTGTTGTGAATGTTGTCAGTGTCAGGGGGATTATGAACCACGGTCACACAGCCATAACGGCACACTTACCCGGCTTAGTGGAGCCACGTTTCCCCTTCTTACTCCGTGGCATGATTCTGGAGACACGAACGTAGTTCTTCTTCACCCAAAGTCACACAACAACAAGCTAGTTGAGTACAGTACACACCACGGCTATTATGCTAGCTTGTTGGTTGTTGTTATCAGCAGCAAGTTTGACAGTTGTGGCGGAGCAACAGGCGACGGACGGGTCGACAGCTGAAAAAACTTCCAAAACTTCACACCCACCACCACCCACACACTTTGTGTTTACACTGTCTTCACCACACGACGACAGTAGTCAGCTTTATTGCAAAAGCGAGCCAACCAACCAACACGTTTCCAAATTCCACCTCTTCTTCTTCAACAATAATTCTTCTTTCTCTCTCTCAGACAGTCAGTCCTGTCGCTTGCTTCCGTCTTGGAATTTTGGAGTTGTCACGAGAGGACTTAAACGTCTTCCCACGACGTGGGTGTCGCCGTCTATTATCTATAGATGTCCCCGGGTAATCTATACCTAGTTCCAGGCTGAGAGGGTAAGTCTTTGTCGAAGTGTTTAGGACGGAGTTCGGAGCACGTTGTTGTCGACAAGTCCACCATCTTCTCAATACGGACCGGTAGCCCGGGTTGCCAGGTTTTGTTTCAACCCGCCCCCGGCATCCCCCTTCTCGAGATGCCAAAAACAGGGAATTTAGGCCCTCAATTTCCAAAATAAAGCCCTGACTGTCCCCCATCTCTATTACATAATTATTACTATTATACGTGAGTAATAGAGGCCTTTATTGGACCAAATTTAGATAGGTTTGTGAAAACAACAAAACGAGCTATTGTCAGTAGTCTATTCAGCAAATATGAAATTGCAATAGCAAAACAAAAACAAAAGTCACAAGAAACAGTTTAACAGGAGTGACAGAAACAGACATGCAATTCCATGGTATGGGAGGGGCATGCGGTGGGCATCAAGGGGCATCGGCCTAGTAAACCATAAAACATCAAAGAAGGTCCACAAACTGTAGCTCCCTTAAGTGCGATTTATTGGCACATTCACCAGATGTGCACAACTACCTGGTATTGTTAGTTGAAAGACAACATCATTAGATTAAAGCAAAATAATAATAATCAAACAACATTTCAGTAGTAAATAACACAGAACAAACTTAGTCAACATGTCATGGCGGCTACCTCTTCTCTGTGGTACAAGGTACTATCAACTCAAGATGTTCCTATCATTAAACAGGATAACCAGTTTGACA
Source organism: Protomyctophum parallelum (assembly GCF_964188405.1). Classification (NCBI taxonomy): domain Eukaryota; kingdom Metazoa; phylum Chordata; class Actinopteri; order Myctophiformes; family Myctophidae; genus Protomyctophum; species Protomyctophum parallelum. Next base: position 26,554,938 of record NC_139705.1, on the reverse strand, counting down.
CTATGACAGATATTAGACATTATATGACTCCAAAACACAGGATAAGATGTCAATATCCTTATCATGCAGTTGTGACTATTATGAATTGATGATTTATGTTAAATTATTGGAATCACCCTGTAAACCCCAAAAGGTAAATGTGGCTATACATTAAACTGAAGTTTGATTCCATACCATATAGTAGTCTTAATAACACAACAACAGACAAGCTGAGACGACGAGCCATATGTAACAGCATTGATTTGGTCTGGTGGTGAAAAATTTACACAGTTTCCTTAGAAAAGTTACAATTGTTATTATAAGCGTCATTAGAAAAACGTATTTTAAGTACAATTCTAAAAGACAAAAAAATATATAATTCACATTTCATGTATATTACAAATGTGTGTAACCTGGATTTGTTGGTCTTTTTCACTGACATTGGTCAGTTAGAGAGTTAAACTCTCATTGTAAAAATAGTTCTACTATATTTGGATGCCCACATATCCATTTACAGAGCACTTTCCCTCTCATATTTCATACCAATTATGTCAATAAAGGAAAGTGGAGGGCTGCACACTTCTTATTAAAACTCTCATGACAATGACAATATTGACAACCATTCACCGTCGATCCGTTCAATCTCATTCCAGTCAACATGGCATTTATAAGACCATTGCATTACAGACCATCATACACATACACACTCTAACCCACTTGTATACCATTATGTTTGGCTACACGTGTAGAAGTCTGAATGCATACAGATAGGGAGAAATGTATATAGTCTACCTAGTATTCTAGCAATAGTTTTCTCGCAGTGTGCCTTTGTTTGGCTAATTAGGCCCTGTTGTCATTGTATGAACTAACTGTCAGACTGTTCTAGTGTGTGTGTGTGTGTGTGTGTGTGTGTGTGTGTGTGTGTGCACGCGTGCAATGTGCATACGCTACCAGTGTCTTAACATAAATTCCTGTGCATTTATTGCACTTGCTGAATAACATGATTCACTAACATCCATAATAGATCATATATATATGCTGCTATGCTCACGCACCTGTAGGTCTTAGGTACCATGTGTAGATCTTTTTTTATGTATTGTTTCATTGATTGATCTCTCTTCCCCTTGCCCCACCCCCACATTCTTCTTCCGTTTATTTTTTATGGAAATAACAAAAACGATGGAGCTTGCACAAAAACGGCCACAGTTTTACACCTGTAAAGTAAACCTGTGATGTGACAATCAAGTTGATTCTGAACTCTTCCAGCTCTAGTATTAATGCTGCATTGCTGCAGGTAAACACAAGGGGGCAGCATTACTATGGGAAAGTGGGGAAAACTATTTATTTTGCCCCTACAGAGGTGTACTGTAGGGGTTACTTTTGAGGTTACTTGTGTGCATGTGCGTGACTGTGTGTGTGTGTGCGTGCGTGCGTGTCCCCTTCTATCCAGAGTAGTAGTTGGTGGGTACAAAAGGCATCTTGCTGATAGTAGCCGGCACTGCCTTCTTCCTTACTTCCACCTGCACGGCCGTCCCGTTTTTGGTGAACGCTGCATCCACGTAACCCATGGCAACGTTGTGCTTCAGACAGGGGGATGGGCATCCGCTGGTCACCTCACCTGAAGACACAAGCCAATGAGAATGACACTCACCACCACATTCACTCACACCTTCCCTCTCTCAATTAAATAAGACAGTCATTAGTCTCTGACCTATGACCTTTCCTTCGGGGCAGAGTATGGGAGTGTGTTGTCTGACCGGAGGTCCATCAGAGATCAGGCCGACTCTCTTCCTGGCCGTCTTTGCCTTAATCTGAGGCACAATGATGTCAGCACCTGGGAAATCCATCGCTTGACGACGACGCTTCCCTTTTGTGAGAGGAAAGGAAATGCATAATGGGAGTAATAAAAAAAAATCACACCCGTGTGAACCGAGTGGTGCAACTCCCCTCTCCCCAAAATACAAAAAAGTATTTCAAATACGTATTTCAAATACATGTATTTCAAATATTGCCCATCTTGTGTAGGTCTGCTATTTTTGAAAAACCCGTGAAAATGTGCCTCTGTGCAGGTCCCTGGAACAACATATTTTCAGATGGGGGGCGGAGGCATATTACATATACGGTAATCTTTGGGGTCCTTGACATGAAATATTGAGCACCACTGATACAGAAACATAAGGTTTTTCAGAAAACTGTCATGATTTAGAAGACATTTTTAAAATTTTCGATGTCAGGCCTAAATGGGATAACAGATAAAAGTAATGGCTCACCTATAGTCCAGACTAGAGTTGCCTCCACAGGAGTCGTGGTCTCATCAATGTCATTGCCGTAGAGACAAAGCCCCGCCTCTAGCCGTAGACTGTCCCTGGCGCCTAGCCCTGCTAACTTCACCTCGCTGTGGCCGAGTAACTTCTCTGTTAGCTCCACCACCTTGGACCTGGGCACTGAGATCTGACAGAGTGGTGGAAGACATACAATGGATTGTTTAGAAAGCCTGCTGGAACCATTGTTATGTGTTGTTTTTGAGTGGTGCAACCACTCCCTTACGGAGCTATGTGTATGGGTGGGTGGCTGGATGGGTGCGTCTGAGCACGAAAACAGCATGGTTGTTTTTCACCACGTCTGTGTGCAACCTAACACACACACAAACACACACGCACATATTAACTGCATATATGGTGATTTAGGGTGTGCCAGTACAGTACAGTAGAGGGACCCCCACACGGTAACTGTCATTTCTCAACCGCTTCGGACGAGGGGCGGCTCGCCAGAATCAGGCCGGCACCCTGGGTAGATAGATAGATAGAGGTGCTCACCTCCACCCCGTCCTCTCCAGTATAGCCACAGCGGGTGACTCTGCAGTCCTTAATGCCAAACACTGTGGTCAAGGTGGAGGTCATGAAGGTCAGTTTACTGAGGTCATCCTTTAACCCTTCCTGGAGTACCCGCGACATGGATGGCCCTAAACACAACACATAGAGATTGTTAGGCAGTCAGTCAATTAATTACATGGCTCAATTAATGGTACGCATGAGGCTGGTGGTAAAGCAGGACATAATTCATAAAAATGTCAGAAGAAAGCAGAAAGAAAGAAGACCTTGCAGAGCGATAAGAGATTCCTCCAGGAACTCCAGATCCACATCAAGACCCGCTGCCTTACACTCTGCCACTTTGGCCTACAAAATACACACACACACACACACACACACACACACACACACACACACATTAGACCGACAACCTACCTCAAACCTTAACCTAACCTTAACCGCAAGCACGGGAGCAGCGCATGTTCGGCCGCATGTCCGACCGTTGTTTCTGCATGTCGGTCCGTTGGTGCATCCCACTTTAGTTGTCTCACTGCCTTTGCCTGAGAGCAATCTGCCGTTGCCTTATAAACGGTCTGAGAGCAATCTGCCATTGTCTTATAAACGGTCTGAGAGCAATCTGCCGTCGCCTTATAAACGGTCTGAGAGCAATCTGCCGTCGCCTTATAAACGGTCTGAGAGCAATCTGCCGTTGCCTTATAAACGGTCTGAGAGCAATCTGCCTTTGTCTTACAAATGGCCCAGAGTGTCTTTACTAACGGTGCCAAAATTGTAGTTGCTCAAATTATTTTTCTTTTTCAGTTCCACTGAAGTCTGCTTCAACCAATCACGCCCACCTGTCAGTGGGTTGTGTTGGCTGTGAGGAGGAGTAAGACTAAGGCCCTATACGTCCTCTCGGGGTTGGGGGGGGGGGGTACTACCTGTCAGTGGGGAGTGTTGGCTGATGAATGAATATCAACATCATAATACATCCTAATACTGGGGGGTCAAATTATGACAGTCAAAAAAACACTTTGTTTGAAAGACACTCATGCTTTCCAAGGTGTGATTTGGGGTCCTAAGGATGAATACAAAATGAACATCACCATTTAAAAATTGAATTGTGGGTTTGAGCCACAATTCCCCCCCGCCCCCCGCCCCTCTTCCTTTTCTGTTTTTCCTTTTTCAGCAGAAAAAAACACTGTCCAGAGACAATGTTTTTTCTTCACACTTCCCTCTCTGTCTGTACCTTCATGTGAGCGGAGTCTTTATCAGAGCAGCCAGCGTTAGACACAACATAGAGGTAGCCCTGGTCTGTCTTGGTGACGATCAGGTCATCCATGATCCCTCCCTTCTCATTGGTGAAGAGGGACAGTGATCCCTGGGGTTGAGAGAGAGAGAGAGAGAGAGAGAGAGAGAGAGAGAGAGAGAGAGAGAGAGAGAGAGAGAGAGAGAGAGAGAGAGAGAGACAGACACAGAGACAGACAGACAGACAGACAGACAGACAGACAGACAGACAGACAGACAGACAGACAGACAGACAGACAGACAGACAGACAGACAGACAGACAGACAGACAGACAGCTTTTACATAATTAGGAATAAGATAGGTAGTATTACATAGAGAATGAGTTCCAATTTGATCTTCTATTGCCCCTTTGAGCTGCACCAAACAGTATTTAACAGGTGTAAAGACTTGATATCCATGGATTTTTGAAAATAAGATATTCAACACTTATATATATATATATTTAGAGAAAGCATGGGACAAACAAATCAAACAGATGTTTGGTTTCAACCTGGTTGTCCTTCAGCTCTGCTACGTCCGCCACCACCAGAGACTCCATGAACTTGATCCTGTCTCTGCCATGGACTTTGGACTGACAGGAGACACAGACAGACACATACAGAGTTAAGAACTTAAGAATGGTTAGTCTCTTGGTCTCTAGGATGACCTAGAAAGAGACATGTACAGTTAAAGAAATAACCATATACAGGTTGAGAAGCACGCATAGCAGTAGCAGCAGAGTAGAAAGTAACGTGAGCCCTTTGATATTACTCAAGTCACTATAGATACTGCTTACTTAAAACAGTACCTGACTCAGTCTACCTCATCCTATCCACTAAGACATCTACAATACCCTTACTTTAAAACCCCCAAAATCTCCAATGTGGTTGGGCGTAGGTCTTTCTCCTACAAAGCCCCATTCGATTGGAACAACCTCCCTCTATATCTTAGATCCATCTCGTCATATAGTTGCTTCAGGACCTCCTTACATTCACATCTAGACTCAACTTGTCTATGCTTCTAACCTGACTGTAACCATTTATGACCCTGAGATATCTGCACTGTGACCTTATCTACACTGTGTATTATGTGGTGGTTGGTGGTGTAGGTGGAAGATGGTGAGCAAGCTATTTGTGTATATATGTATGTATTTGTATATCTGTTTGTATCTGTGTACTGCATATTCTGTGTATTTGTGTACAGTATGCTTTTCTGTATTTTGTTTTTTATGGGTCCCTCTTGAAAATGAGATGCTGCATCTCAAGGGGCTGTCCCTTCAATAAAAATCTGAAATCTGAAATCAGATACAGTAGTCCAAATTGCGATCATAATATCTGAGATATCTTCAATATCGCACAGATTGTTTAAATCTGGCCCTTTTAGAACCATAGTGTAGTGCAGTGATTCCCAACCTGTGTGCCGTGGCACCTTAGTGCGCCGTCTGAAACCTAACTTTCAAGTACAGCACTATTACTGATCATAGTGATCATACCAGCACTGTTGCTGTTAATACTAGCTATAAGCGGCTATTTTAGCCTCTGCCAGCAGAGGGGGCAAGACTTTTCCATGAGCGGAAAAAATTAAAAACCACTTATTCAGTCATGCGTATATGACAATAACAAATCATCAGAATTCAATAAATAGACTAATTAATCAATTAGTCAGCAACGAGTTGGGAGGGGGGGTATTGTGTGTTGCGCATAAGTGTGCACACCAAGGTGTGATGCTCTGTGCATAACGTGTATGACTGTATTATGTAATTTGCTCAATGTGCCCTCGCTCAACCCTCCTGGATGGATATGTGTAGGTTACCTGTTCACGGGGTCTCTCACCTGTAGCATGTGGCTGACATCAAAGATGGAGCAGTGCTGTCTGGTGTGCATGTGTGAGACGATGTGACTGTCTTTGTACTGTACAGGCATACTCCAGCCTGCAAACTCCACCATCTTCCCTCCATGTGCCCTGTGGAAGTCGAACAGAGGTGTCTTCTGCATGGAAGCCTGAGGTGTAGAGAGATTAGGCAGAACATGAACACCAAAACTATGGAAATAACCCACTGGAATAAGTGATTTCAGTGATTTCAATCATTCATCTGTCAATTCCTTAAAAATGGTATTGAAATAATTGAATTCAGCAAACCTCAAAAAATAATGCACATGCGGGCTAAGAAAACGATCATTACTTGTTCAAGCAGAGCGCGCAAGTACTGTAATCGGCTGCATATGTCGATGGCGTCGCTCAGCCAATCAGGGACAAAGTATGTATAGGCCTATGTCGGTGGAGTCACTCGGCCAATCAGGGACAAAGTATGTATGTATGTCGGCGTTGTCCACCGGGCCAATCACGGACCAAGAACAGCGATCGGCTGGGTACTGTATGTATGTCGGTACATACCACCAGCCAATGAGAAACCACTGTTCTCGATGACATAACTAAAGTACGTTTCAAAATTGGTATAAGGTCAATTGGTATGTACCGTATCGGCTGGGTATGTTATGTGTGTATGTCGGTGTACTCCACCGGGCAATGAGGACCACTGACCACTGCTGTATTTCAAACCTAGACAGCAGCAGAGAGCTTTAGGACTCAGAGCAGCAGTCGTACCAGCAGTGGTGTGAGTGCACCTCATGGCCCGCTCTGCTTGCGCACAAGTAGGTCATAGCAGCTCGATAGAGTCCATTTCTAGTCGTCTCCTGCAGTCTGTCTTCAGCATGTGCATGTAAAGACAATTTTACAGTGCAGAATCAAAACTAAGCATTATAGTAGTGATGCATCGAATATTCGGCCGCAGAAAATATTCGGCAGAAAATGGCTAAAAATGCATTTTCGGCCTATTCAGTTTCGGAAAATATATCACCGAATATAGTGTATGCAATTAATGCATTCAAAAGAGCTGAATAAATGTTTTATTGACCCATAATAGTGATTAATATTTAAGTTAAGTTTTGCCATAACCATTTATTTTGCCATAAATCAGGTAGCTTTAAGGTACAGCCATGACAGCAATGGTAGGCCAACTGTTTCCTATATTCGGTATTCGTTTCGGCCAAGAATTTCCCTTTCGGTGCATCCCTACATTATAGTCTCATTTGTCCCAGCTGCCACGAGACGAACACATACAATGTGTGCAATGAGAGAAAGGTCAGGATATAAATATAATCAATTAATTTACTGTGTTCAACAATCTTGCTATACTATGTTGCTATTTTTAACTAATGTTTTATAACTTGTAACCAACTAATTTCTTGTGGTGTTTTGCTTTTCTACAGTTGTATCCTGAGTGTGCTGCCTGGCAAAAAAATAATTTTCCCTTGGGGGATAATAATGTTTGCTCAACTCAACTGTATCCTATTTTTTATATGCCGAACTTGAACCTTTGCACCAGACCATGCAGGGGGCTTATCGGTGTCTCTGCAGTGCATTATGGGAAGGTGTTATGAAAAGGGCCGACAGTCGTCCCTTTTCAACAGGTCTGTCTATTTCAACAAACTATCCAAGTTCAAAGTCAGATCTCTAAGTCTGAATGAATGTGTGTGTGTGTGTGTGTGTGTGTGTGTGTGTGTGTGTGTGTGTGTGTGTGTTATCTTAAGAAGACTGATAATTTAGTACCCACAATGTGCGCGCGCACACGCGCACACGCACACGCACACACACACACACACACACACACACACACACACACACACACACACACACACACACACACACACACACACACCTCCTGCACATGTAGCACTCACATAGGCTGCCAAATGTGAATGAATTTAGAAATGTTTCTCTACATCTTAAGCCATAAAGTCTTATATAGACTGATATTATGCAGATATGCTATACAGCATTTATCTACATTTTAACCATTTGCAATTATCACATTAAACTAGACTTGAACATGATCTTAATCAAAGCATCACAGAGATATATTATTATAATCACCTCACTCTAAAAACAAATAATAAAAAATATTCATTTTCAACTATTTAACTAATAGTTATTAGTTAATGAATTGTAATTATAAACATATGAGTAACATGAGGCTTTAACGGCCTGCCAGTAATCAGGAGTCAGTCACTCGTGTTCTTAATAAAATCATCCTCTCTAGTGAAGCAAACAGAGTACAAGAATCATGGTCCTCACACATACTGTGTGTGTGGGGGGGGGACAGATGTAGCCTACATTAAGTTTGCATGAGCAAACTGGAGAGGGAGACAACTGAAAAACGAATTACAGCAACAAATCTAGGGCACTTTTATGGTTGAAAAATATGAATTGTAGTTCATTCATTGTGGTTTGAATTGAACCTTGAGCCTCAGACACCTTTGATTATAACAATCAATCACAATCACATACAGGGTTTAGGCATAAATTAAAATACATTTTTAAATAGGCATATGTTCTAAATACCCTTTGTTCAAAATATCATTTAGGCTAAAGTATATTTTGCCCTATAGGTTGCATGCATTGCATAGAGCCTACCTCTGAACTCGAAGCATGCCTCTGTTGCTGAGTGACCGAGGCTACCCGTTCACACTCTTTCGGAACCCGCACCCTGGTTCCCAGCCCTCCGCCCCGAACCAACATCCGAGTCCACATCGTTCAGATCTGTCGCCAGCTGAGCTCCAACACAAAGTCCTATAAACGTTGCGCTAACACTTTGTGGTCAACTTGTCGCAAAACTCTTATGGACTCCGCACTCTCAGGAATGTCTGCTTTCACTGCAAAAACATCAAAATAACCGACCGTGAGCACCACATGAGCAAGGAATTGTGGGAATTGTAGTTGATAAGGTGACAGTTTTCTTCTCGTTCTGGACCTGTCAGATTGCTGATTAGAAACTATAAAGTCGTAAATACACAGGCTCAGCACAATGTGGATGTGTTTAATACATTTAGATTTTTTTGTATCTGCTTTATTACTTGCTCTATGTTTGTAGAAACAATGCATAGCCTACATGCACCAGAAATATAATTGTGTTTGTGGGGTTGAAAGTTAAGATATTCTGGTACTATTTATGCTAATTCAGTAATGAGTAGTAATCTAATGGTCTCTCCAGCAGCTCTACAGCAATTTTACCCAGTCATACTCAAGATAATTTATAGCTTCAATTTTATAGTGTGACAGTCCAATGTTATTATAGGCTACTGTATGTAGGCCTATTTATTTATTTATTGTTTCTTTATTTAAATGTTTATTATTTATTTATTGTTTCTCAATTTTACATGTTTATCCTGTACAATGTACATGAGTTCTACAAAAAAAATCACTAACACCCCTTTAAGAAAGTCAGCATGCAATATGAGTGTGAGACCCCATTGCTCAACAGTGCCACTTTAGGACACCCAGCAGTATTGCAGGTGTTGCTACTCTAAACATAGGGACATGTACATAGGGACACACAAAGCCAGTCAGTCATAAGAAAGGGCTGGAGCGTGCGCGCGCGCACACACACACACACACACACACACACACACACACACACACACACACACACACACACACACACACACACACACACACACACACACACACACACACACACACACACACACACACACACACACACACACACACACACACACACACACACACACACACACACACACACACACACACACACACACGTCATCTAAAAAAAAAACTTTAAACAGGTGACAAAATGACAATAGTTAGTTACTGACATTTTGACAGCACATCCATGCAGTGGGAGGATTGTCAGGAATTGTCTTTGCACAGGTCTATTGAAGGTTTTAAAATGACCCAGCTCTTTCCATTTTGATGCTGCAACCATGCTTATAGTAGGTTTTAGCCCATACCCATGTCTAAACTGTCTCAAGTCTCAGCAACCCTCATTTGTCATTGCAAATGTGGAAATGGACTGGTTTTAGGCCCATAAACTTTCTCAAGTCTCAGCAACCCTCATCCCTGGGTTGATAATAGCACTGATTATGTGCAAAATCTTATTATGGTTCGTTGTGATGACACGTTCTGTGAATGTACCGTTTTATTTTTCTATTTGACTATTGCCTATTTATGCTTTAACCTAGTGTTCTTTTCCTTCTTTTCCATTTTCCATTATATGAAATACCACATGTATACACACTATGTACAATTTGTCACACCTTCACAAAGTCAAAAGGTGAAGAATGTACATTCGGAATTGTACAGTTACTAGAAATATGCAACAACGTGTCTTCACAAATTGAGCAATGCTATTTGGGTGTATGTTTACCTCTAGTTAGACCACGTCAGTGATGAGACAGTGAGCGATCCTTTGGCCCAGGACCTAATAATACATCCATGGTTTCTGTAGCTATTTTAGGCCCTGGGGTCTGCAGGGTGGGGACTGGGGAGTGGAGAGAGAGCAATGGGTTATGGGACTCTCTCTCTCGATCTCTCAGGGTGGCAGAGTCTTGGGCAGAGGAATTGGGAAAACACACACCCACACACACTGGACGGTGGAAAAGGAGGAGAACGTTTGGTGTTAATATAGTTTCTCACAGACCCACATGCACACACCACAAGAGTCTCTAGGAAGGACTGGAACTTTGTCACAAAACTTTGGAAGTGTCTGTTTTTCTGACAGTTTAACCAGGAACCTTGTGGAATATCTACTCGGAATATTCTGAAGAAGAATTGAATACATTTTGGTGACAATGTGACTCGTGTTTCCAGAGTTTTACGTGTGACCTCGGATTAATTACTGTAGTCTGGAATTGTTAGCAGCACATGGTTTCAGAGATACAACTACTGAAAGACAAAGACAAGGCGACACCCACCCACTGGTTTGTTTCATGGTGACAGAAGGTAAGTAAGTGGCACATTTTCACTGCTTATTTACTTATATCTTTTTTGGCCATTTTATAGACACGTCTAAAATGAATATGAGAGAATTGACATGCAAACATTGCATGTGAAGTGATCACTGGGATTATAGACCTCAGCCTACACTATCACAAGCACATACCAATATCCTGGCCCAGTGACCCACCAGGACAAAACAGTCATACTCAAGACAGGTCAGTATAATTAGTAACGACAGCAAACATAATAGCCAGTCTAACTAGTGAGTTCAATGGACACTTCACCCGGGGTTCATGTGATCTTCAGATGGTGGTTCACCCGGTAGTAGTCACATTAAACAGACCACCAGTTACTCACTCTCTTAATACATGGATTAGTCACTTATTCAATCACAGTCAGTCAGTCAGTCAGTCAGTCAGTCAGACAGACAGACAGACAGACAGACAGACAGACAGACAGACAGAAAGCCAGTTATGGTTTGAATAATATTCAAACCATCAGAAAATGAGACAGCCATGCCGTTGGTCTGAAGGAGTCTGTAAGTATCCAGTCAACTGTCCTTTGGCTGTGAGTTCAAATTCCAGCAGCTGTGTAACATTATGGGTTTGATGGCACTAATAATAGCACTGATAAACAAACTGGTCATAACTGGTATTATGCTTTGTCTATGTTCACACTGGTCACACTTTAAGCCTTTATGCATGTGTCTCCTCTCTCACTCTTTCTGTGTCTCTATTATCTCTTTCACTGTCTATGTCTCTCTCTGATTTCCTATTCCACTCTCATACATAGACAATATTTTACATATCTGAACGGTTTTCCTTGTTTTCTTTCTATCTATTCTTTTCCCCTTTCTTGAAAACTACAAATGATGGGAGCTTGTACGACAAATAGTTTCTACCTCTTTGTTACACCTGTAAATCTGTAACATGACAATTATATTGAGGTTGAAGTTGAGAACAGCATCTTTTCATCCCGCGTCCCCACATATCTCCTTACAGGAAAGACAATAAAAGCTAACATGAACTCATAACTTCTTGTGTCTCTCTCTGTGCAGCAGCAGCAGCCGTAGCAGACATGTCACGACCCCCATCCTCCTCTCAGACAACCCCTCCCTTCTACAGAGTCAGCGAGAGAGATCTGACTGAGATAGAGCTGCATTCTGTTGACTCCATCAATGACCTGCACCGCACACACCCTGACCACAGCCACAAAGGTACTCCACCAGTGACCTGCACCTCACACACCCTGACCACAGCCACAAAGGTACTCCATCAATGACCTGCACCTCACACACCCTGACCACAGCCACAAAGGTACTCCACCAATGACCTGCACCGCACACACCCTGACCACAGCCACAAAGGTACTCCACCAATGACCTGCACCGCACACACCCTGACCACAGCCACAAAGGTACTCCACCAATGACCTGCACCGCACACACCCTGACCACAGCCACAAAGGTACTCCACCAATGACCTGCACCGCACACACCCTGACCACAGCCACAAAGGTACTCCACCAGTGACCTGCACCGCACACACCCTGACCACATCCACAAAGGTACTCCACCAATGACCTGCACCGCACACACCCTGACCACAGCCACAAAGGTACTCCACCAATGACCTGCACCTCACACACCCTGACCACAGCCACAAAGGTACTCCATCAATGACCTGCACCGCACACACCCTGCATGACCACAGCCACAAAGGTACTCACTCTCCAACACACTGTCTCACCCACCCACCATGGGACTGGAATTTGTAGTGGTATAGAAAAAGTACTATTTTCTTTTACGTAATTAAAAGCATCAACAGTGAAAGGTAGAAACACTCAAAAGTGTTGGCTTTGGCATAAAAATATACTTAAATTACAAAAAGTAAAAGTACTCATTATGCAGAATGTCAAGTTATAATGAAATAATCCATAAAAATCTTTTGAAACTAGCAGATCTAAAGCAGATTGGGGGCTTGTAGATCAGCTCTTTTTAAATAGACACATTTTAAATAGGGTAGTATGTTATGTAATACTAATCAAAATGTATCTAAAGTTTTCAAATAATTGTAGTGGACTAAAATTACAATATTTGGCTCTGAGATGTATTGTATTGGAAGTAAAAGTATAGAAAAATTAGAAATACTCCAGTAAATGAAAAGTACCTCTACTTAAGAACTTGAGTGCATGTACTTAGTTACTTTCCACCACCACTGGAAATGTGTAAATGAATAAAGCACCGAGACACCTACGTTACCAATTCTCTTGTCTTCCAGGTGTGAGGCCCCCCCGCTCACCTGCTCAATCTCCCTCGCCCAATGGCAACGTCTACGTGCAGGACACGACAGCTGCCAAACACAAAGGTCAACCAATCAGCAGCCAATGGCAGGGCCATCTAAAGGACATGTTAAACTCCAGTTCATCCCGCACCTACATGGTGACCTGTGGCGTCATCACGCTGCTACTGCTTATAGTGCTGCTCATCTTCTACTTCCTGGGTGAGACATAGGGATAGGGATGGAGCTTGTTAATTCTATTGATAACGATCACCTTATCGAGCCCACTATCGAGCATTTTCTATAATTTTGTGGAAAGATTGGAGACAATAAATTCTGAACAGAACCAGTATATTTTAGGGCCTTCAACTACAGTACTTTTCTAACAGACAAAAAAAGGCAATTGACCTTTTTTACCAATAAAATAATATTAAAGGAACTATTAACTGGTTCATAAAGTGTACAGACAGTGACTTTAAAAGCATAATGTTGTTTACTCGGGCTGCACTGGTTGGCAGGTATCAATACACTTTTAGACATGTTTGTGCCAGCGTGGGTGATTATTTCTTGATCGCCTCTTGTCTTGATTGTTTAAACATGATGTCATGGGCCGCTATGCTCGATAACAGGCTTAAGCCCAAAGCTTATTCATAACGGCCCGGGTACTCAATAAGCTTGTTATCGGATTTTTTCGGGTATCGATTATTGAGCTCCATCCCTACATAGGAATCATTTGCTCACTATATAGCGGAGTAAGCAGGTCTAGCTTGTCCAAAATAGTTTACACGTTATGATTTGTGTAACAGCTGTAGTAGCCTATACTGTGTAGCTGGATATGACAAATGTGGACTGATTTAAAAAAGTCTTGGTGGTGCTAGACTTAAAAGACAACTTCATCCTCATAATAATATGGTAGCCTGTGTCTCGTTCAGACTGTGGACCGTTCAGAAAACCTGCCTATGGCAGTGACACTATCGATGGGGAATCCAACCTAACAGAAACTAATAGAAGGCTTTCTATTCCTGGAAAGTTAGCATTTATGGAAGCTATTGTTCTCTCATTAATAAACACAGGCTGAGTAGGAAGAAAATGTCCTAATGTACTAGATATTAACCAGACAGATTTCGTCTTCCTATATTGCATGGGGGAGATTTGCAGTCTTGCACATGCTGTCTACATTTGTTTATACGTCTTCTCTGTCTGTTCCTCCCTCCTCCAGTCGAGCAAGGCAACGCTCTACGAACACTGACCGAAGCGGTTAGAGATAAACACACCGTTTCCATGGAGATATCACAGTTGATCCAGGAACTACAGGCACTGAGGCACAACCTGACAGCCATGAGAGGACCATGAGGCGCGCACACACACACACACACACATGCATGCAAACACACATGTACGCACACGCACGCACATGTACACACCTTACTCACTCACTTTGCTTACTAGTGTGTTACACTACTAGTAACACTCGTATAAACACGTCACGCACGCACACACACGGGTCACAGAACGGACCCTGTGACAAAATGTGACTCTACACACATTGAAATTGACAAGAGCTCAGCAGCATCTTACATACCCAGACCTAGGCTATGTTCTCCTCAGCCTCGGAGCTCTGAAGGTCTTTGGGGAGTTAAATAAACAAATAAAGAGGACTTCTGACTCGCATGCTCGCCCAGAGGCAGCACAGCAGGGGAATACCACTCATTTTCAACATTGAACTATATGTCATTAGTATACCTTATAGAGTTGATGTGTGGAAATAATAAAAAAGTCCCCCCCCCCCCCTTCTGTTAAGCCTAGAGCTGGAGGTCTAGAACTTGGGGTCATGCGAGGTCAGAAAACAGCGCTCGAGCACTGTTCATGGTAACAGGTACGGTCGCCCCAATTCCATCTCGCCCCAGCTTTTTTCCGCCGACCTCACGCCGACAGCTCAGTGCGGCGGTTCTTGTATTCTTCATTTTGTTTTACTGAGAATAAGGTTAGAAATAAGTTTATGGTTAGGCATAGTTTTACTGGGGTTAAGTTTAGGTATAGGGTTAGGTTTAGGCATAGTTTTACTGGGGTTAAGGTTAGGAATAAGGTTAGGTTTAACTGTTTAAGCATCATTTACTTAGATTACTTTAGGAATACCAGGCCGCGCAGTTCCGCCGGCTGTACGCCCGGGGCGAGTTGGTAAAGGGGCGACTCGTTTTGTATTCCTGTTCATGCAGCCCTGGAATGTGACAAGCTTGAAATACAATGTTTTCAACAAGGGCGGCGCAAATATTTGATATAATATACAGAAGTACAAGCTTGAATGATGTTGAGTGCTGCCTGACTGCAGTCACAAGAAAATGGCTGTAGTTAAAATGATGAAGTATTGAAAGTGTGATTTTAACAATATAGCCATATAGGCTACGGTTGATGATAATTGCACACATTTGATTGAAAAGTGTACACGGAAAGAAAATGCTGCTCAATATTCCTCAAAATACAATTTAATATGTTTAATGTTTAAATGAAAATTATGTGACATCTTTGTGCTCATATTACTTGGTTCATTAAAAATGTAAATGTGTTGAATCCTAACTTGTGACACTGACTTGTATGATTTAAATTTATATTCTATAAAAATAACAATGCCTTACAGAAAAATACATAAGGTGAGCAAATATTAAGCCATTTATTTTTTTTATATTTTTTTATTTTAGTAACTGCAGAACCCTACAGGTTGGCAACTTTATACAAGAGTCCGGATATTTCCTTTTTCCATTGGTTACTCAGGTCACATGACCAAGGTTAATTAAATAAGGTTAGGAAGCAAAGGTGGACTCCATGTTGCTCCCTGGAAGGAAAGAAACATGTGCAATGGGCTATATGCAGCCAACACTTCCGCGTTCAGCTTCCTTGGTCTCAATTGCGCATGTTTATTTCCCTCCAGGGAGCAACATGGAGTCCACCGTCTTCGCTTCCTAACCTTATTTAATTAACCTTGCACTTGACCAGGAAACAGGTAGGAAGCAGGTAACAGGTAACAGAAATCTTTAGAGACACCCAATGTTATGTAACGTAACGTTATTGAGATTGGCCGGTTGAGAGGAGCGTTCGTTATACTTAAATAAAGAAACCAGCGCTTCTTTCACATGACAAATATCACTATGTGATCATTTATTGGGTTTTTTTTCTTATCAACTTAGAATCTGTTCTGTCCCTCATCCTCCTCCTTCCTCTCTTCACATCTCTTGCCACTCCATCCGCGGTAACAATGACACTGGAAGTGCTTGTGGAAAGGTGTACGCTCTCCGGAGGGGTGGTTGATGACGTCATCGGTGTTCATCATGTGTGAGGCTGAGGAGATCATGTGACGGGAGTTGGGGTCGCGTCGGACGCAGCGGCCGTTGCCGCGGCAACGCCGGAGACTGCAGTGCTGGGTGTCAGACCTCAGAGCTCTAATGTAGCGCCCCAGGACAGAGTGGATGTAGTCTCTGAGGAGCTCACACTGATGCTGAGCACGCACACGCACACGCACACACACACACACACACACACACACACACACACACACACACACACACACACACACACACACACACACACACACACACACACACACACACACACACACACACACACACACACACACACACACACACACACAGTACTGTAACCACAGATACGGTCCACTAGAAATTGAACGATCAAATGTACAGAAAGACTCACTCACTATTAACTATAATTCTATTTCCTACACACAGAGGAAGGTAGTGTATACCTTTGACTTGGCAAACGTCATCTCTCCCCACAGCACCACTCCGGCTGCGCCCAGCGCTGCACTCTCTCCCAGCGTGCTTTCCAAGTCTGTCTGTAGTGGGACACACATGCAAACAAAGACACAGGCACAAAACGCATGGTTAATCTTACACACAGTGGTTGTCAATGTTATGTTATAGGGAAAACGGTGTGACTTGAATATACTGTATGTGATGACATTCTGGCACCGTTCATTTAGAAACAAACAAACCCTGCAGAAGACTTTGCCGAAAACGTTGGTTTCTTTTCAAAATAAGAAAAAGTTTTGCATTGTGGCTCCGAGCTCTGCGACACTTTAACAACACTCATACAGTATTAACAGCACAAAATATATTCAAATAAATATACATTTGGGGATCCACCTTAAACATGAAAAGCGTTGAGAACCACTGCACACACAGCAGTACAGTGAGTACCTCATCAAGGAAGTGCAGGGTGTGTCTGAAGGCCAGTCTGGCGTAAGGCAGGACAGGCGTGGCGTGTTTGGCACGGTTGCCACCATGGCGCCAACGCGATGCCACTCGCAAAGCCTCCAGCAGTCGGTATCTGTTGGAAAAGACACATCTGATCAGAGGGCTCAGCTTCACATTGTCATTCCACAGTGACATGCAGTAAGAAACGTCCTTAATACTCATATCAAGATTGAATTACTTGACTTTATTGTACTTTACTTTATTTGTTAATTTTGACGGGACAAGGCATATTCATGAACATTACAAAAAAAATCAATGTAAATAGCAAAGATGCTAAATTCCATCCGCTGTCCCCAAAACACAAAACATATAAACGAAACAGGCAAGCAGTGAAGCACATTACGATGAGACAAGGCATAACATACACAGGAAACAAAGTACAAGGTATAAAGTGCATCTATATGGTTTAGCAGCATCTTTAAAGGGCAATACAGAATTGTAACCAAGGTAACTAAGCGAATTATTGCTTTCAAGTAATGCAGGATACGCTGTCAAGGTGCACTACTATACTGTAGACTATTAGACTATACAGTACATGGTCACATGGTCACTACTACTGTAGACTATTAGACTATACAGTACATGGTCACACTACTACTGTAGACTATTAGACTATACAGTACATGGTCACATGGTCACTACTACTGTAGACTATTAGACTATACAGTACATGGTCACACTACTACTGTAGACTATTAGACTATACAGTACATGGTCACATGGTCACTACTACTGTAGACTATTAGACTATACAGTACATGGTCACTACTACTGTAGACTATTAGACTATACAGTACATGGTCACTACTACTGTAGACTATTAGACTATACAGTACATGGTCACAGGTTTGGTTGTCGAGTAACCATTTTGTTTAGGTAGAAGAAATGTTGAATCCACTGTAATGCTACCAAAATTGTTTGTGTGCGCGTGTGTGTGTGTGTGTGTGTCAGAGAGACAGAGATAGAGAGACAGAGATACATAGATGTGTTGTGTGAGTGAATACATGTATATATTTATACAGACTAATAGCTGGAATGATAGGCTGAGCTAGAAGGCTGGGTGTGTGTGTGTGTGTGTGTGTGTGTGTGTGTGTGTGTGTGTGTGTGTGTGTGCATGCGTGCGTGCGTGCGTGCGTGCTTGCGTGTGTATACATCTCCATACTTGACCATGTGTCGTGTGTCGTTAGTCCTTGTCATATCCTGAGACAGATAGATGCTGGGGTAGAGGGCAGTAGACTGACGCCACAGCCATGCCAAGCGGTCATTACGCGCCCTGGCCCTGGGGTGGCACTGCCCTGTGTACCTGTCCCCTGAAGAAAAGACACATAATTATGCTAATAAACTTCAACACAACGTTTTTGTTTGCCCTGGGTGGGGGGGTTGATAAAAGGACAGAGAGGGCGATATGCTTGTACTGACTGGTCAGCTGATGTATCAGCCCTAGGGGTAATATGGCGGTACTGCAAACGTGGTTGCAAGAGTTTAAAAATAAACCAAAAGAGCGGAAAACTGTAACCTTTGATGGGTCAGCGAGGCAATCCCAGCTGGACTTCAATACCATTTTGTTTGCCGGGGCAGTTAAGTACTGTTAATCTATGTAATTTTAAATGTATACTTTGACCGGAGTCCCCCTGGGCTCTGTATAATAGGCCTGCTCCTATTCTCCCTACTTGTAGATAGATTTTCTTTTATCACCGGATGTTGACACTAGGGTTCAAGTGGTTAAAGTGTTGTCCACATGCTATTTTCTCAATGTCTTTGTGAATGAATAAACAATAAGAATAGTTGGAATCTATCTTTATCTGTAGAGCATCTATCAAACAAAGCAAAGTGTGTGTGTGTGTGTGTGTGTGTGTGTGTGCGCGTGTTGTAGTGTAGTGCATTCCATCCTAACATTACCAGTCTCTCTCCTGTATTGATTGTAACAGTAGGGGAACCCGTAGAACCCCCAGAGACCTCCAGGACGAAGTGTGACCCCCAGACTCAGCGTGGCTTCCATGAAGTACTTCGCTGCCTTGTCAAACTGACGGCGTGCCGTCGCTCTCACCTCCTCCTCCGGCAACTCCGGTCTCTCCTGCCTCACCAATGCTTTAGACATTTGCCGGTACGCCCTCTTGGCTCCGAAGTCGGTCTTCCACAGAGGGCGCCACTCCTCCCAGTCGATCACTGCCAGGCCCGTGAAGTTTGGTTGCAGCAGGTTGGAGATCTGTGACTCGGCAAGGGAAAGGTGGCCTGCCAGGTCGCCAAGCTGAGGTAGGCCTCCGTTCACAAACCTGCCGTCGTGGGACAGGTACGGGTATTTCCCCAAGTGGTTACGATAGAAGATGGTCATTTCCTGAAATGGATGGAGGCACGGGAGGAACGATGGAAGGATCAGAGGGAAAGAAAAGAGGGTTGGTAGGACAGTTGCTAGGTGACATCATCATCATACCAGGAAGTTATGCGGGAATGCCTACAGAGTGGCAAAAAACTACTTTCTGGCCTTGACAGCCCATACATCCAAACAGAAAAGTCCTATTTCATTGCATGAAATGACTTTAAACAACATTTAAATTCACTTTGCCACTCGATCTGCCATTCACTATATGCATGCGCATACCCTCTATTAGTGTGCAGGAGGATGCTATATGCACACCAGTCTTAGTAGTGGTGCCAGCCCACGGCAGAAACATCTAAAAGGTTTAGTCTTAAAAAGACAAAGGAGTGGCCGCACACTGGTAGCCGCTTATTTATTAGGACGCAGAGAATGAAATATGAGAATGAAATAATCTGCACTTTGGCTATCAGTGTGTGCGGCCACTCCTTTGTCCTTTTCAGTAACTAAATTAGAACATGAATTACATGAATGCTCAGAAAGCCTTCCTAGAGAAGATTTTGACTTTGTGAACTTCAAATCCTAATCCACTCACCTGTCCTTGGAAATGTTGCTGTTGGTTGTGTACAATGTCAAAGTCTCTCAGGTCCAGGTGGACACCGTAGTGTTGGTGGCAACGAGCGGTGGGCATGTTCCAGACGACCACGAATGGCCGGTCCCTGAGGACGGGCTCTGCCGCGGCCAGGGAGCCGGGGCGGAGAGGAGAGTGTTCCTGGGTGATGGAGGCGGTGCACAGTGGAGGATACGGGAGGACAAGGAGAATGAAGAGGAGAGGGAGGTGAAACAGCACCATGGCTGTTTAGGCAGGGATGTGTCCTTCCTGAGCAGAGAGGGAAAAAGATCACACCATAATGTGAGTGGAGTGGTGCCTTTGGAGTGAGCGGTGCCTTTGGAGTCAAGCACAGTTGTTGACTTACGAGAATTTTCAACTTCTGGGTTTAACGGGTGGGGGGGGGAAATAAATATATAAATATAAATAATATATTATTATACCGCTACTCCAAACGGACACACATACTGTAGGGACAGACGGACACACATAGCCATGTAAAGTAGCGGTGTGCTCCATTCAAGAAGGCATCAAAAGTCACATTATACTGCAACAGGTTTGCTGTAAAAGCAACAAAAGACCTGAGTAATTGGACATTCTGTAAATTCTGATAATAGTAATTGTACCGATTACAGGTACTAGAAATTTGTATTGTATTGTTATCTAAATGCTATTCATAATATGTCAAGCATGATTCTTGCTTTACATAAACCAAGAATTGCCCTTGTGTATGATTATGCTATTTACAGATAAAATATAGCAAAGCAATATCCTACTATAAATGCACCACGTCTCTGCGTGCGTACGTGCGTGTGTGTACGGTTGTAATGCACGTAACTCGAGAACCGTTTGACCCACCGACTTCACATTCGACACACGCGTTCCACACCCCCACAGGGAGTGCAGTGCCAGGTATCGAGTCGGTCGGACCTACGGTTCTCCAGAACCACCACAAAAGGCTCTGGTCAGGCTCTGCCAGTGGGCCTAATCAGCCTAAATCCCCTCACCTGTGCAATTTCCAGCCTCTGCCTCAGCCAATTGATTGCCATGGAAACGACACAACCAGTCTACTTTTCACTAGCCTCGGAAACCCAGACATTTTTATTTCCAGGGAGAAAAAGAAAGTCTGGGGCACTTCAATACGGCATACAGTAGCGCAAACGTCGATCACTCTTTGCTAATTTCTGATCGTCTGCACCTCTGTTACATTGACGCACACATGTAACACACACACTCCTCTCTCTCTCTGTCGCTCAAATTAATTAGTCTCATGTCACACAGCTGTGTCTAGATTCTCCCGGCGGATCCTGCCAGGAGCTGCCTATGCCATAGAAAGCATTGGTGGACCCCAGGCTAACTTTTCACAGTCAGTTTGCACTCTTCACACACAGGCAGACAGACAGATACAGAGATCTCCGTGTGGGACACAGACACAGTGAAAATGGGTGCTATGACAACAGGTATTGCATACTGCAGATATCTCCATATAGGCCTACAGTGTGGGCATAAAAGGGACACCGACAGATAGTTAACTGATATTATTAGGTTCCCAAGTAGGCCGGTGGCCGACGGGCACGTACAAGTCTATTATAATGAATTTCAGTATTTTGCTAAATATTGCGTGTACCAACAGCAAAAGCAGTCACAATTTACCACAATTTGAAAAAACATGTAATAATCGGCTGTTAATGTGAATTAATGCAAACATCAGAGAGTTGACCTCATAGCTTATCATCATCGATTAATTAGAGCTGAAAGAAATATAAAGGAAACAGGACTCAATGTGTTACTTTATTGTTTTTAACCACCTCAATATACACTTCTTTTCAGTTTGATTCAAAAAGATATTCTTCTTTCAGAATTCACTACTGGTATTTCAGTAAAGGCACATTCAGGTCCAACATTTCAGTACTATTTGTTCTTAAGGTGTAGTTGCAGAATGTCTCGTCAGTCAGAATGCTGACCTGAAGAAGTTAGACCAGTGGTTTTCAACCTTTTCAGGCCACAACCCTCCAATATAATATATATGCTTTGCTACAGGGGGGGTCCCTGGAACATCTTTTCAGATGGGGTCCGTGGCCAAATACAGAAAATTCTGGGGGTCCTTGACATGAAAAAGGTTGAGAACCACTGACATAGAAACATAGGTTCAGACAACCGAGGTCTAAATGGGTTAACTGGGGATTTGAGGCATTACATTTGCCTCAAAGAGGCACATTTTGTTTGACTCGGTTCCACAGATACATGAAAATTGCCGATCTACAAGCTCACACGAGGCTGAGAACCACTTAGATTGGATTAGTTAAGACAGCCAGGCTTTCACCAACATTACAAGGTGACTAGACAAGCAATGAGTTCAAGCCATGGTAATCTCCTAGTCACACAAACCCATTTCTTTATCGTCCAAACCTAATCACCAAGAGATGGCGTGGTATTGCTGCACTAGTGCATACCGGCTAATGCTACCCGGCTTCTGGTTGGCCAAGTAAGTCAAGAGACATAAAAAGAACCATACAGCCTTTTGCAATATCCTGACTGTAATCAGCAAGCATCCTGTTTTTTGACTGTAGTACATGTCTTTAACACGTGTGCGTGCGTGTGCGTGTGTGTGTGTGCGTGTCAGATCTCCTTGTGCATCCAGAAGATGGGTGTCCCCTTAGCATCTCTGTATGGCGTCTCGGTCAGAGTCTGTACAATCTGCTGCACTTTAGACTTGAGCGAGGGAATGGGGGTGGAGGAGGGAGGCATAGGAGGGGGGAGGAGGCCTGGAGGGGGAGGTGGAGCAGGAGGAAGAGGAGGAGGAGGAGGTAGAGGAGGGTGGAGAGGAGATGGGACGCCACAAACGCCTCCCCTCTGCGGCCCCGTCCGTCTTTCCGTCCCCGTCGCTTCGCTTGCGTCTGCGTCCTGCACAAGCGCCATCCCGGAGAACCTCAGGAGCGTCTCCATGGGGACGAACGCGGCCATGGCGCCGGCGTTCTGCACCGGCGTGGACAGCTCGTAGCCCAGGTGGGCGTAGAAGTGCTGCTTGTCGTGCGTGGTCAGGCACAGGCGCCTGAACCCGCGGCTCTGCGCGTATCGCTCCACCTCCGCCATCAGGGTCCGCCCGTAGCCCTTCCCCCGCTCCACCTGGGACACCACCACCGACTCCACGAACAGGCTTCCGCCGTGACCTACGACCCTGGAGAGGCGGGCGTGGCCCAGGAGCCGCTCTGACTCGAGTCGCGCCTCCCCCCGCAGGAGAACCAGGCACACGGGAAACTCTGCGCTGGACTTCTGGAGGGAGTGGACCCGGGCCGCCTGGCTGCGCCGCCACTCCGTGTTGACCAGGTCGGCACACGCCAACAGCAGGTCCGGGCGGTGGTGGATCGGCACCGCTCGCAGCTTCCCTTCGTGTTCTTCCCGGACTGAACCTGGCTGGTCTGAACGGGCTGGTTCTGCTGGGATTGTGTCCGGCGTCCCTGCGGCTCCCATGTTCGATGCAGCTTCTGTGTCTCTCTTCAAAGGCTCTGAGATGAAGGCTGTTGGTGATGGAGCCACATCATGCACAGTCTCAAAGACCACAGCTGGCCTCGGTGGTGTTGTTGGCCCGTTGCGCTGAAAGTCCTCCGTCCCATCGTCGCCAGCCTCTGGTGTGAACTCTGGTGGTACTGCTGATGATGGTGATGATGCTGTGGACTCACACCTGTGATGATTTAGTGGCATCAGTTCTCATTTCCTCCAATGAATGAATGAATGAGTTTAGTGTGTGGGTGGGTGCATGCGGGTTATTGAGAAGCGGAATTTGTAGGAGGGGAAACATAGCCAAATATATCTAACAAACAATTAATTACAAATAACAGAGACATGGAAAGAACACATTAGTATTAGTGTCATGTTAATAACTAACTAATGCTATGATGCAGGCACATGACAAAAAATTGACGTGCGGCTTTGCAGATACACGGAGTTGACTATACGGATACATAAAACGGAATGACCTCACTGAAAATAATCCAAACTAGAGTATCAATTTGGTTTACATGTATGTGGTAATCTATGTATGTGTCCATATATAGACAGCGTCGGAAGCTGTATGTGCAAGGAAACATGCTGTGTAGAAAATATAGCATGTGCTCAGTATACTTTACTCTTTACTCACTTTTTAAATCCTTTTGTACACCCCTGTATACCGCCCACCTGTGGTGTCGTTATAAACAAGCCAGTATTAGACGATTGACAGTGACCTACAATGACTGTATGAGGCTGCTACTGAGAGCTCCAAGAAGCTGCAGTGCAAGCCAAATGTTCGTCAGTGTTGAGGTCCTACTCTGCTGTGCTACGCAATCTTATGTATAAATTTATGTGTAGAGTATGAAGTATCGAAACTGAACATGGTGGAACTCTTTTTAATGTATATTTCTTTCTATATTACTATTTGTATCTATTGTATTGTTGTTTTGTACTGTGATATGGATTCCCCTGAGTCTGAAGATTGAATTGAATTGAATTATGTGGTTTAACGATTTTGATCAGTTGGGTAACTTCTGTCTTGTAGATGTCCCGTATTCGTTTTGGGCTTCACACTGCAAACTAAATCTCTTTTGGACCACAGAGACTTCACCTGAAACCAGTTTAGTGTAGTGTGTGATTGTGACTGAAGAAACTAAACACACAATCTCGTGACCGAAACATTGGAGTCAACTTTGGTAGTTCCTCTGGTGGAGACCTGCATTCAGACGTAGTCACTGACAACCCCTGAGCTTGTGGCAGGACAGCTAGTCCTGATCTCATTCTAATCCATCTGTCACCGTCTATATCCCTCTCTATTCCTCTACAACCCCCTCTCCTCTGCACTAAGCCAGGGTTTAGCTGGATGGACTTGGGGTGTCTGTTCCATGACCGAGGGGTCTTTGCTGTATAGCCATGCATGGACAATGTCCATGACTTGGCACTGGCAGGGGAGGAACATTAGTGCATTAGTTCATGCAACTTGGGTCACACTGTACTGTACTGTACACTAACCTATAAATATAATGTGGAACAGCTAAAAGAAAAAGGTTCAGGTTACCTATTCAGGTTCTGGAAGCAAAGCAGGTTAATGCTGTCAGGATACTATCTACAATAAATGTTATTTTTTGTGTGTCTTTGTTTCACTAACTGGTCACTTACAGGTACACTCACTGAAATCAATTTTTCAAAAAGGCCATCAATTGTGAATAAATATAATAATATATATATATGCTTGCTTTATATAAGGTGGGGCTAGCCCCGCCTCCTTTACAGGAATGATAAAGATTTCTAAATTGTCCCTATTGCCAAACAATCTTTATTTCAGACTCCAATACTGGTAGATCCATATATAAAAGACAATAGAACAAAGGAAAGAGGCACATCTAAAAACCAGACAGACACTACAATGTCTGAGACAGCTACAATATCTCCAGGGACAAGAAGAGTACCTAATGGTGCTCTTCATATGCTGCATTCACACGGGCAGTTGCAAAAGATGCAAAGATCACAGCATAATTTGTCACATTGTTGCTTTGTAAAAATCAGTTACTCACACGGTCGTGACGTCAAGCGTGCATCCGTAGTGACGTGTCTAATTGGAGCTACAGTTGTAGCTTTGTAGCTGGAAGTTGAACCCAGCTCAGCTTCAATTTGTAGCTTTTGCAGCAGCTACTACAAAGGTCGGATGCATCTTTGTATCTTCATGTCGCTGGCTTCCATTGACAATGAATGGTAGACTGTATCTTTGCATCAGCCTGTGTGAACGCAGCATTAGGCATGCCAATGTCACTCAGTGACATCGTCACCGCGGGGACTGTGAGATGTCACTCAGTGACAGATCGTCGAGATGTCACTCAGTGACATGTCACCACTAGAGGACACTATGAGATGTCACTCAGTGACATGTCACCACTAGAGGACACTGTGAGATGTCACTCAGTGACATCGTCACCACTAGAGGACACTGTGAGATGTCACTCAGTGACATGTCACCACTAGAGGACACTGTGAGATGTCACTCAGTGACATGTCACCACTAGAGGACACTGTGAGATGTCACTCAGTGACATCGTCACCACTAGAGGACACTGTGAGATGTCACTCAGTGACATGTCACCACTAGAGGACACTGTGAGATGTCACTCAGTGATATCGTCACCACTAGAGGAGACTGTGAGATGTCACTCAGTGACATGTCACCACTAGAGGAGACTGTGAGATGTCACTCAGTGATATGTCACCACTAGAGGGGACTGTGAGATGTCACTCAGTGACATGTCACCACTAGAGGACACTGTGAGATGTCACTCAGTGACATCGTCACCACTAGAGGAGACTGTGAGATGTCACTCAGTGACATCGTCACCACTAGAGGAGACTGTGAGATGTCACTCAGTGACATGTCACCACTAGAGGAGACTGTGAGATGTCACTCAGTGACATGTCACCACTAGAGGAGACTGTGAGATGTCACTCAGTGACATGTCACCACTAGAGGACACTGTGAGATGTCACTCAGTGACATGTCACCACTAGAGGAGACTGTGAGATGTCACTCAGTGACATGTCACCACTAGAGGAGACTGTGAGATGTCACTCAGTGACATGTCACCACTAGAGGAGACTGTGAGATGTCACTCAGTGACATGTCACCACTAGAAGGGACTGTGAGATGTCACTCAGTGACATCGTCAGTTTCGTCACCACTAGAGGGGACTGTGAGATGTCACTCAGTGACATCGTCACCACTAGAGGGGACTGTGAGATGTCACTCAGTGACATATCGTCACCACTAGAGGGGACTGTGAGATGTCACTCAGTGACATATCGTCACCACTAGAGGGGACTGTGAGATGTCACTCAGTGACAGATCGTCGAGATGTCACTCAGTGACATCGTCACCACTAGATGGGACTGTGAGATGTCACTCAGTGACATCGTCACCACTAGAGGGGACTGTGAGATGTCACTCAGTGACAGATCGTCGAGATGTCACTCAGTGACATCGTCACCACTAGATGGGACTGTGAGATGTCACCACTCGAGGGGACTGTGAGATGCCACATTTGGACAAAATGTGCTGCCTGTCACTAAAGGGAAGTAACTGGAAGTGGAAATGGCATACCACATGCAATAAGGGAGTGACATACTGTACATACAGTACTACACCCATTTAAAAAATGGCTTATCATCATTATCTTCATCATCATTTTAACATGAAATATCGTCCAATGCATTTTTGTTTCTTGATTTTCTTTTCTACTCGTGTATTTGTACATTTGTTTTTCGTTAATTTCATGTTAAAACTAACTTAAACATACAGTATGTCTGTCACCCTGCAAACCTATGTAAGATGAACTACTAACATTTCTGAGTTGTACATAGATGCTAGTTCATGTGTGTGCACGCGCACGTCGCACACACACACACACACACACACACACACACACACACACACACACACACACACACACACACACACACACACACACACACACACACACACACAGGCTGGTGGGGAAAGTGAAATGATTATTCAGGCTACACTGTATCTCTGTACATTCCCTTTGGTTTTTGAAAGATCTGGTTGGTGGTAGGGTTTTTCAGTAAAATGAAGTAGAGGGAATTTAAGAAGAATAGTTAGCAATAATTGTAAGTAGGAGAAGGAAAGTACCAGCCCTAGGCCTTACTTTTTAATATATTGGCCTGGCAGAATTGGCAAAACTGTAATTATAACACTCTCGCCATTCAACGAGAGTAAACTTGATACCTCCTTCCCATGACTGACAATTTGTAATATATCATGACCAGGTACAGCATCACTTGCACTGTGAGAATAAATACCAGCACTCACGTTGTGTCCTTTTAGGATTCTTGTTATATTTTCCGTTTTCCCCCAGCATGGCAACAAACAAGACAGATGGATGTTTAGAGTTAGATTTAGAGTTGAAGAAGGCCACACGGCCGAAACGTCCATCTGTCTGTTTGTTGCCTGCTGGGGGAAAAATAAAAATAAAACAAGAATCCTAAAAGGATACAACGTGAGTGATTTATTCTCACAGTGTATATCTTCCTGAACCGTGCACCCGTTACACCATTACATGGAATTATTCAACTGAGTGCTTGCTCTCTCTTTCTTCTTTACAGCATCACTTGCACACATATCACAACAAAACCACAGATGAAAATGGAACACACTTTATCCAGCTATAAAATGTTAAAGCTAAAGTTATAGCTAAAGTAAATAAAATAAATGAAATAGTTTTCCAAACTATGATGTGAGCTCACTGAATGCAGCATTAAGATAAATAGTATTGATCCAAACTTACCAACGCAGAACAGCCAAGAGAATAGCGAACAATGATATTCATTGACAACTGACACTCGCTAACTGCCTGACACTGACTATGCATGTTCAATTATTATCTCTCACACACACACACACACTCCAAAAAAGGGATGTTAAGACAAATGCAACAGGAAACTGGTGTTTGGCTGATAATCAGGGACATGATGTGACAGAAGCCTGGTTCTCTTGTCTATGACTGGACATATTATATCCGTCACACTTGGAGATAATGCTGGGCCGCGGCCCGCCGCCATGGCAAACAACTAGAGAAGTTTAAATAAAAATGAAAAACATCCTACACGATCATATTCCGATACCCGTAACTTAAGTAAGTAGGGCTACGGTCAATACAGAGTACCAATCCAATGCATTAAAAAAACCTTTGAATAAATAACAATTCCGTTATTGTTAAAGTGCAGCCAAAATATGTAAATAGTATAAATAGTATTAAACAGTGAAATGAGTTTTCTCTGACGGGTGGCTGGCATCTCCCTTTGAGATAGGGTGAGAAATTCAGTCACGCGAGAGAGACTCGGAGTAGAGTCGCCTGGAAAGGAGCCAGCTTAGGTGGTTCAGGCATTTGGTTAGGATGCCTCTCAGGCGTCTCTCTAGGGGGGTCCTCGAGGCACGTCCCACTGGGAGGAGACCCGAGGCAGACCAAGGCGCAGTTGGAGGGATTACATCGACTCACTGGCCTTGTTACACCTCGGGATCCCCCAGGAGGATGTTACTAATGTTGCTCTGGAGAGGTAAGTCTGGAGCTCTCTGATGGAGCTGTTGCCCCCACGACCCGACTACGGATAAGCGGTTGAAGATGGATGGATGGATGTCTATTAGTTATCAATGTGATAAATTACACGGTATCGGATTGACTATAGACTCGCCATATACTGAATACCAGCATTTTAGGCAGTATTGGCACTGGCAGCTGATTCCAATACTAGTATTGGAACATCTCTACCAAATACCTCAATATTGATCTTTTGTCGATAATATTGCATTGTGCCGACCATATTAATCTTCTTTTTAGGTTATATTGATGGGTTGTGAGCTTTTAGATTGGGAATTTTTGCTTTAAACACTTTTGCTATAATTGCAATATTACAACTTGCTAAAAATCCAACAATATCTAGTCTCAAACTCAGTATGGATATATTGTCCAGCCCATTCAATGGGCCTTTTAAACAAAGCCTGGTCTTTCCTTATCTGCACCTGTCCTGAAAGGAGAGACAGCACTACATTCCTCCTACTGGGCAAAATCCTCATTTACATTTGACCTCCATGTGGACATCAACAGATGATCATGAATGACTAGGAGGGAAAATGCAACTTCATGACATATTACCTGTACACTAACTCAGCTATACTATACTGCCTACATATAATAGGGTTTTCTAGGAAAAGATTGTCATATACTGTAAGTTGTAATAGGGAAGATAATTTAGACAGACAGTATCATAAATTTAACATACCCTTGTCTCTTGACTAAATGTACAAAGTTGTATTATTTTCCTCTGTGTACAGGCTCAGTTTACATAGTGTGACTTCCAAAATGAGTACAAAACTATTTGAGTTTAATATTATTTATTCAGATTCCCATTAGCTTGTGGTCGCTATAGTCTTCCTGGGGTCCACTCCAAAACATGTTCACAGCTATCTGAAATTAATCAACAAAGCACTCTTTCCAATTCTCTAAATTATCCATTTGTTCAGTCTCACAAATTGTCATTTACCGTGTGAGATATTTTGTTACAAACTTACATGTACACTATACTGTGCATGTACAGTACGTGTAGTGTACATGTAACAGTGTGTACTGCAGTACACTCTCAGCTCAGGTCTCAGCCCCAGACGCAGACCACGACTGTACACATGTTGTGCATTAAATACAGTCTACTACACAACTACAGCACTGAACTGTTTTGAATGTACCGGTTACTTTTTGAATCGGTAGGCTACTGCATGCATGCTCCCCCTGACAGCGTCACTTCCATATAAGGTCAGACTACAGAAATAATAAACAAACCACCCCACGGGACGTCCTGAATCCTGATACAATTAATGTGACACACCGTAACGTTAGTTAGACTTTTTAGACAATCTACGTCTATCAATTTATCAACGTCAGTGATATAAATACACAACAATCGTCTGTCATTCAATATGCTCATTCATTGTTAACTGTTCTGGAGTTTACTATGTAGCACTCAAGCACGAGCACATCACACAGACTGAGTGTACTGAGTGAACGGTTACACGTTAGCCTACTGTATGTAGTGAACTGTAGCTGCAGTGGGTGTCTTTTTAGATTAGAAAAGAGCAAAAACATAATATCAGCTAGCGGTAGCCATGCCTATATACCTACATTTTTACAGCTTGACGCCTGGTCCAGAGAACTCTTCTTCGGAAGGATTTGACAAGCTGAAGTTGAACTGTGATCAGGTTTAACTTCTGCACACGTATAGATATGATGGGAACACAGTTGTTTTACCGGTCCAGGGTCAGCCCTTGGAGAAAGAGGGAGAGCGTTGCCGAAGCCACGCGGTGCTATTCTGCCATCTTTTGTGCGGAGGCGTTACTACAAACACAATTAGATTCAGTGTGTTCAAAACAGTTGTCTGTCAAAAGTGTACTTGAGCAAAAGTAACTGGAGTGTTTGCTTTTATAAATTCCCAAGTATTCAAATTAGCTTAAAATACTTAAGTATTGATTTTTATATCAATGCATTGCTGTATTGAAATGTAGACATAAAAAGCTATGATTTTTCTACAAGCTGCTATTTTCACTATGGGTGCGTTCGGAAATGCGCACCGGGAGCGCACTCGCCTATTAGTTTGCATTGCACAGTGCGCTCAGTGCGCTATTTCCGAACGCGCCCTATAGTTGAAGTAGGGTTAATTCAAAATGTACTTTGTGGTAAATGCAGAATGTACTTTTTTCCTAAAATAAATAAATAAAAATACATAAAAAGTCAAAAGAACAATGTAAATGTCTTTGAAATGTAGTGAAGTGAAAGTCATAAGTATCCAAAAATAAAAATACTTAAGTAACATATACTCACCCGTTACTGTCCACCACTTTTAGTTGTTGCGTCTGGCTATTGAATTCTTCCCACAGGATCAATACATGTATACAGGTATCTAATAGGATAGGTTTAAATTGACAAGATAAAGAAACATTTATATACCACACAGAAAGGTATACAACTAGAAAATTCGCAATTTAAAAAAATTGCAGAGTGTGGTTGCCGCAGTGGCTTACATATGCCCCTCCCACTAATATTGCCAGCCAATTACAATTTCAAGTCACGCCTTAGATCATGCGTAAGTAATTCAGAGGGGATTTAACCCCCGAAATTCATGTTTTTGCGACAAACGGTTACATTTCTCGCATTTGCGGCGCCCCCTATGGATGAAAATGGAATTGCTTTTAGAACTTGGTTGATTGAACCACCCCGGACATGTGATTAAAAATTTGGGATGGATTGGACATTCCGTTCGTGATTTATGGCAATTTTGTGATATAGGCCCCTCCTACTAACTTCGGAAGACGATTACGGCCGAACGATACGCACTACCAAAATTCTGCATTTGGTGTTTTAATCGGATATGTCCAGAGATCATGTGTGCCGATTTCTGTGAGATTTGTACAAAATATGTAGGAGGAAAAGCAAAAAGTTTGTTTTGGACAAAATTCAAAATGGCGGAAAATCTATCATGGCGGAAATGGGCGTGACCTACGGTTCAAGAGTTATAAGCCAAAAGGTAAAGTGGGCTGTTATAGCGCCACCATGAGGCCGACCTATAAAATTATAATTTTAATTAATTTTAGTGATAATTATGAAATATCCCTAAAAGTTTTGTAACAGTCTCCGAGGAAAAAATACTTGAATGTGATTTTTTGCCTTTTCCCATTCATGTCAATGGGGAAATTTAATTCACTAATAAATTCATATCAATTAAACTATACAACATTTCTCTTAACAAAATACAAGCACACGATTCCCGATTTTTCCGGTCAATTTGACATATGGCTCAAGTGCGTACAGTGTACAGTGTGGGAGGTATAAAGCGACAAAAAAAAGACTACTCCCGTGAAATAATAATAATAAAGTGTTACAGTCTGGTTGCCCATTCGGGCAACCACACTAATAACAGCAGGAAGGCATGGGCCACAATCCACCGTCTTGGCAAAGACCACACCACCCATAATTCACAACGGTCACAGCAAACTCTATTGCATCACAACTGGTGTAGTTATTGGATGGAGCCCGCACACCACCAAAAAAAGAAAAACAACATACTATAGTATGCCCTCCGTGACCATGGACTTTAGCCTTTCGCTTTTCTGCGATTTAACCTTTTTTCAAATCCTCAACAATGATGAAGAATCGTGCACTATAGCGTGCCACTTAATGACCTTGACCAATATCAATGACCTTGAGCAGTATAAATTACCTTCAATAAGACTAGTAAATGACCTTGACCAGTATAAATGACCTTGACAAGTACAAATGACCTTGACCAGTATAAATGACCTTCACCAGTAGAAATGACCGTGACCAGTATATGACTGTGACCAGTATACATGACCTTCATGAGACTAGTAAATGACCTTGACCAGTATAAATGACCTTTATAAGACTAGTAAATGATCTTCACCAGTATAAATGACCTTGACCAGTATGCGGTCCGTGACCATGGACTATAGCCTTTTGCTTTTCCTTGATTTTCACCTTTAAAAAATCCTCAACAATGATGAAGAATCGCGCACTATAGCGCGCCGCTCAATGACCTGAGACCATGGACCAATGAATGAAATACAACACATTGAGCAGGGCACTGCAGGGAGTTGAACCCTGTTCCGGTAAACCAGAAGTCCGACACCAGTGCCTTAGTTTTTGTGTTGTTGTTCATTTAAAGGTCCAGGTGTGCATACGCATGTGCGCCTGTGCGTGTGTAGGTGCATGTGTGCATGTGTGTGTGCACGCTTCAATGACCACTGTTGGACCCAATGGCGATCAAGGACCTCAGGGAGCCACCCATAATTCACAACGGTCACAGCAAACTGTTGCATCACAACTGGTGGCCAACAGTCGTAACCAACACCGCCGCCGACCCACAGGAGAATACCATCGCACAGTGGTATCAGACCAACCACAATCAGCCAGCCCTCAAACCAAACCATTCGACCTAGAAGAACTCGAAACCCGGAAAAGCAGCAGGGATTGATGACATACTGGCAAAAATTATACAGCACCTGGAACCTAACGCAAAGACCTGGCTCGTGGGGATGCTGAACACATGCATGGCACAGAAAACCATCCCTTCTGTCTGGAGAAAGGTCAAAGTGGTTGCAATCCCCAAACCTGGCAAAGACCCATCATCCTCAAAGAGCTACCGACCCATTTCCCTCCTCTGCATCACCTACAAGAGAGGCTGCTACTCCAACGCCTCATACCACTCATAGACACCAAGCTGACTAAAGACCAAGCTGGTTTCCGTCCCGTCCTGTGCTGGACAGAGCTCAACCTCACCCAACACATTGAGGATGGGTTTGAGGGAAAACAAATAACTGGAGCAGCAACTGGAGGGCGAAGCAAGCACGCAGGCAGCTTGTGCCTGCCTGCGTGCCTGCCTGCCTTCCTGCCTGCCTTCCTCATGTGGAAACTGCATAGTTGACTTTGTGTGTGTCTTTCTTTTTCTGTCTGTCTTTCTTAGGATGAAGATCAAGGTAGACGCCGTTGGAAGGCTCAACACAAGCCGATGCCCCTAGAGATCCATCCCAAAGCTTCCCTCAGGGAGCCCAGCAAGCCAGCTAGCCAGCAAGCCCGCCCAGTCAGCCAACGCAGCCAGCCAGCTCCGCCAGTCAGCCAGTGTAGAAAGTCAGGCTGACAAGCCAGAGCATATCAGCCCTTGCAGTCCGCCATTGCAGCCATACCAGCCTTGCTCAGTCAGCTCAGCCAGGCCTCTCTCGAGGCCTGGCTCTCTGTCTGCCTGGCCCGGTCTGCCCTGCCCTGCCTTGCAGCAACAGAACCAGCCTTGCTAGCAAGCCAGCCAGCTCAGAATACGAGCTCAGCAAGCCAACGCAGCTGGCAAGCACGCAGTTAGTCTAAACCAGTTTCAGACAGGCAGGCCAAGGCAGACAGACAGGAAGACCGAGGCGCCTAGGCAGGCAGACAGGCCA
Source organism: Protomyctophum parallelum (assembly GCF_964188405.1). Lineage (NCBI taxonomy): Eukaryota > Metazoa > Chordata > Actinopteri > Myctophiformes > Myctophidae > Protomyctophum > Protomyctophum parallelum. The sequence goes on along the minus strand of NC_139705.1, from coordinate 26,520,071 downwards.
GGAAGGCAACAAAGTGCAGGCAGGGGGACTATCCGGCCTAAGGCTGCGCTGCAAGGGTTGGAGCCTGGCCAGCTCCTGCTGGTCTTGGCTGAGTGGCTGTGGCTGCACAGTAAGGCTGCGGTAACCTAGTCTGGGCTTGCTGCTGCACTGGCTTGCTCAGCTCGCATTCTGAGCTGGCTGGCTTGCCAGAAAGGCTGGTTCTGTTGCTGCAAGGCAGGGCAGGGCAGACCGGGCCAGGCAGACAGAGAGCCAGGCCTCGAGAGAGGCCTGGCTGAGCTGACTGAGCAAGGCTGGTATGGCTGCAGTGGCTGACTGCAACGGCTGATATGCTCTGGCTTGGCAGCCTGACTTTCTACACTGGCTGACTGGCGGAGCCGACTGGCTGCGTTCGCTGACTGGGCAGGGTTGCTGGCTAGCTGGCTTGCTGAACTCCCTGAGGGAAGCTTTGGGATGGATCTCTAGGGGCATCGGCTTGTGTTGAGCCTTCCAACGGCGTCTACCTTGATCTCCGTCCTAAGAAAGAAAGACAGAAAAAGAAAGACACACACAAACCCAACTATGCAGCTTGCACCTGAGGAACCGAGACGCGAAAAACCGCCACCGACCCACAGGAGAATACTATCGCACAGTGGTATCAGACCAACCTCAATCAGCCAGCCCTCAAACCAAACCCTTCGACCTAGAAGAACTCGAAACTGCAATGGGAAAGTTGAAACCCGGAAAAGCAGCAGGGATTGATGACATACTGGCAGAAATGATACAGCACCTGGGACCTAACGCAAAGACCTGGCTCGTGGGGATACTGAATACATGCATGGCACAGAAAACCATCCCTTCTGTCTGGAGAAAGGCCAAAGTGGTTGCAATCCCCAAACCTGGCAAAGACCCATCATCCTCAAAGAGCTACCGACCCATTTCCCTCCTCTGCATCACCTACAAGAGAGGCTGCTACTCCAACGCCTCATACCACTCATAGACACCAAGCTGACTAAAGACCAAGCTGGTTTCCGTCCCGTCCTGTGCTGGACAGAGCTCAACCTCACCCAACACATTGAGGATGGGTTTGAGGGAAAACAAATAACTGGAGCAGCAACTGGAGGGCGAAGCAAGCACGCAGGCAGCTTGTGCCTGCCTGCCTGCGTGCCTGCCTGCCTTCCTCATGTGGAAACTGCATAGTTGACTTTGTGTGTGTCTTTCTTTTTCTGTCTGTCTTTCTTAGGATGAAGATCAAGGTAGACGCCGTTGGAAGGCTCAACACAAGCCGATGCCCCTAGAGATCCATCCCAAAGCTTCCCTCAGGGAGCCCAGCAAGCCAGCTAGCCAGCAAGCCCGCCCAGTCAGCCAACGCAGCCAGCCAGCTCCGCCAGTCAGCCAGTGTAGAAAGTCAGGCTGACAAGCCAGAGCATATCAGCCCTTGCAGTCCGCCATTGCAGCCATACCAGCCTTGCTCAGTCAGCTCAGCCAGGCCTCTCTCGAGGCCTGGCTCTCTGTCTGCCTGGCCCGGTCTGCCCTGCCCTGCCTTGCAGCAACAGAACCAGCCTTGCTAGCAAGCCAGCCAGCTCAGAATACGAGCTCAGCAAGCCAACGCAGCTGGCAAGCACGCAGTTAGTCTAAACCAGTTTCAGACAGGCAGGCCAAGGCAGACAGACAGGAAGACCGAGGCGCCTAGGCAGGCAGACAGGCCAGGAAGGCAACAAAGTGCAGGCAGGGGGACTATCCGGCCTAAGGCTGCGCTGCAAGGGTTGGAGCCTGGCCAGCTCCTGCTGGTCTTGGCTGAGTGGCTGTGGCTGCACAGTAAGGCTGCGGTAACCTAGTCTGGGCTTGCTGCTGCACTGGCTTGCTCAGCTCGCATTCTGAGCTGGCTGGCTTGCCAGAAAGGCTGGTTCTGTTGCTGCAAGGCAAGGCAGGGCAGGGCAGACCGGGCCAGGCAGACAGAGAGCCAGGCCTCGAGAGAGGCCTGGCTGAGCTGACTGAGCAAGGCTGGTATGGCTGCAGTGGCTGACTGCAACGGCTGATATGCTCTGGCTTGGCAGCCTGACTTTCTACACTGGCTGACTGGCGGAGCCGACTGGCTGCGTTCGCTGACTGGGCAGGGTTGCTGGCTAGCTGGCTTGCTGAACTCCCTGAGGGAAGCTTTGGGATGGATCTCTAGGGGCATCGGCTTGTGTTGAGCCTTCCAACGGCGTCTACCTTGATCTCCGTCCTAAGAAAGAAAGACAGAAAAAGAAAGACACACACAAACCCAACTATGCAGCTTGCACCTGAGGAACCGAGACGCGAAAAACCGCCACCGACCCACAGGAGAATACTATCGCACAGTGGTATCAGACCAACCTCAATCAGCCAGCCCTCAAACCAAACCCTTCGACCTAGAAGAACTCGAAACTGCAATGGGAAAGTTGAAACCCGGAAAAGCAGCAGGGATTGATGACATACTGGCAGAAATGATACAGCACCTGGGACCTAACGCAAAGACCTGGCTCGTGGGGATACTGAATACATGCATGGCACAGAAAACCATCCCTTCTGTCTGGAGAAAGGCCAAAGTGGTTGCAATCCCCAAACCTGGCAAAGACCCATCATCCCCAAAGAGCTACCGACCCATTTCCCTCCTCTGCATCACCTACAAGAGAGGCTGCTACTCCAACGCCTCATACCACTCATAGACACCAAGCTGACTAAAGACCAAGCTGGTTTCCGTCCCGTCCTGTGCTGGACAGAGCTCAACCTCACCCAACATATTGAGGATGGGTTTGAGGGAAAACAAATAACTGGAGCAGCATTCAGAGATCTCTCTGCTGCCTACGACACTGTCCAACACCGCACAATGGTCAGGAAAAGCCTCCTCAACAACAGGCGCTTCTATGTCCAGTTAAATGACCAGAGGAGTAAATGGAAAGCCCAAAAGAACGGCCTACCACAAGGTAGCCTGCTCGCCCCCTCCTTTTCAATATCTACACAAACGTCCAGCCACTACCCAAAGTAGTAGTACTGGAATGAAATGATAGAACACCTCACACACACATAGTTTCCTTTCGTGGCTGTTTACATTCGAGGGTCGCCGGTCCTCTCGAACGGAACAGTTTAACGTCATGCCCAGGACGAAAAGATATAGAGAACACCAACATGACAAATAACAGCAGGAAGGCATGGGCCACAATCCACCGTCTTGGCAAAGACCACACCACCCATAATTCACAACGGTCACAGCAAACTCTATTGCATCACAACTGGTGTAGTTATTGGATGGAGCCCGCACACCACCAAAAAAAGAAAAACAACATACTATAGTATGCCCTCCGTGACCATGGACTTTAGCCTTTCGCTTTTCTGCGATTTAACCTTTTTTCAAATCCTCAACAATGATGAAGAATCGTGCACTATAGCGTGCCACTTAATGACCTTGACCAATATCAATGACCTTGAGCAGTATAAATTACCTTCAATAAGACTAGTAAATGACCTTGACCAGTATAAATGACCTTGACAAGTACAAATGACCTTGACCAGTATAAATGACCTTCACCAGTAGAAATGACCGTGACCAGTATATGACTGTGACCAGTATACATGACCTTCATGAGACTAGTAAATGACCTTGACCAGTATAAATGACCTTTATAAGACTAGTAAATGATCTTCACCAGTATAAATGACCTTGACCAGTATGCGGTCCGTGACCATGGACTATAGCCTTTTGCTTTTCCTTGATTTTCACCTTTAAAAAATCCTCAACAATGATGAAGAATCGCGCACTATAGCGCGCCGCTCAATGACCTGAGACCATGGACCAATGAATGAAATACAACACATTGAGCAGGGCACTGCAGGGAGTTGAACCCCGTTCCGGTAAACCAGAAGTCCGACACCAGTGCCTTAGTTTGTGTTGTTGTTCATTTAAAGGTCCAGGTGTGCATACGCATGTGCGCCTGTGCGTGTGTAGGTGCATGTGTGCATGTGTGTGTGCACGCTTCACCACTGTTGGACCCCATGGGGATCAAGGACCTCAGGGAGCCACCCATAATTCACAACGGTCACAGCGAACTCTGTTGCATCACAACTGGTGGCCAACAGTCGTAACCAACACCGCCGCCGACCCAAAGGAGAATACAATCGCACAGTGGTATCAGACCAACCACAATCAGCCAGCTCTCAAACCAAACCCTTCGACCTAGAAGAACTCGAAACTGCAATGGGAAAGTTGAAACCCGGAAAAGCAGCAGGGATTGATGACATACTGGCAGAAATGATACAGCACCTGGAACCTAACGCAAAGACCTGGCTCGTGGGGATGCTGAACACATGCATGGCACAGAAAACCATCCCTTCTGTCTGGAGAAAGGCCAAAGTGGTTGCAATCCCCAAACCTGGCAAAGACCCATCATCCTCAAAGAGCTACCGACCCATTTCCCTCCTCTGCATCACCTACAAGAGAGGCTGCTACTCCAACGCCTCATACCACTCATAGACACCAAGCTGACTAAAGACCAAGCTGGTTTCCGTCCCGTCCTGTGCTGGACAGAGCTCAACCTCACCCAACACATTGAGGATGGGTTTGAGAGAAAACAAATAACTGGAGCAGCAACTGGAGGGCGAAGCAAGCACGCAGGCAGCTTGTGCCTGCGTGCCTGCCTTCCTGCCTGCCTTCCTCATGTGGAAGCTGCATAGTTGACTTTGTGTGTGTCTTTCTTTTTCTGTCTGTCTTTCTTAGGATGAAGATCAAGGTAGACGCCGTTGGAAGGCTCAACACAAGCCGATGCCCCTAGAGATCCATCCCAAAGCTTCCCTCAGGGAGTCCAGCAAGCCAGCTAGCCAGCAAGCCCGCCCAGTCAGCCAACGCAGCCAGCCAGCTCCGCCAGTCAGCCAGTGTAGAAAGTCAGGCTGACAAGCCAGAGCATATCAGCCCTTGCAGTCCGCCATTGCAGCCATACCAGCCTTGCTCAGTCAGCTCAGCCAGGCCTCTCTCGAGGCCTGGCTCTCTGTCTGCCTGGCCCGGTCTGCCCTGCCCTGCCTTGCAGCAACAGAACCAGCCTTGCTAGCAAGCCAGCCAGCTCAGAATACGAGCTCAGCAAGCCAGCGCAGCTGGCAAGCACGCAGTTAGTCTTAACCAGTTTCAGACAGGCAGGCCAAGGCAGACAGACAGGAAGACCGAGGCGCCTAGGCAGGCAGACAGGCCAGGAAGGCAACAAAGTGCAGGCAGGGGGACTATCCGGCCTAAGGCTGCGCTGCAAGGGTTGGAGCCTGGCCAGCTCCTGCTGATCTCCGCTGAGTGGCTGTGGCTGCACAGTAAGGCTGCAGTAACCTAGTCTGGGCTTGTTGCTGCACTGGCTTGCTCAGCTCGCATTCTGAGCTGGCTGGCTTGCCAGAAAGGCTGGTTCTGTTGCTGCAAGGCAGGGCGGGGCAGACCGGGCCAGGCAGACAGAGAGCCAGGCCTCGAGAGAGGCCTGGCTGAGCTGACTGAGCAAGGCTGGCATGGCTGCAGTGGCTGACTGCAAGGGCTGATATGCTCTGGCTTGGCAGCCTGACTATCTACACTGGCTGACTGGCGGAGCTGACTGGCTGCGTTCGCTGACTGGGCAGGCTTGCTGGCTAGCTGGCATGCTGGGCTCCCTGAGGGAAGCTTTGGGATGGATCTCTAGGGGCACCGGCTTGTGTTGAGCCTTCCAACGGCGTCTACCTTGATCTCCGTCCTAAGAAAGAAAGACAGAAAAAGAAAGACACACAAACCCAACTATGCAGCTTCCACCTGAGGAACCGAGACGCGAAAAAAGAACTGAGCGTCACTTGGGATGGTCACAAACTCTCCAACCATACCCACCCCATGTATCTTGGAGTTACACTGGACAGGACACTCTTCTTCAAAAAACACCTGGAGAACACAAAAGCCACGGTCAACACCCACAATAACATCCTGTGAAAACTAGTGAAATCCAAGAGGGGCGCAGACCCACAAACAATCTGTGCAACTGCCATGGCCCTGTCTTTCTCTACAGCAGAGTATGCCTGCTCAAGCTGGAGCCGATCACGTCACACCAAATTGGTCGACACAGCCCTAAATGACACCTGTCGCATCAACACGGGATGCGTCAAGACAACACCTGTCCCGTGCCTTTATGCGCTAGCCGGCACCTCCCCCCGCACATCAGACGACTGTGTATCGCTCAAGATGAATGGAGAACACAGGAGATAGACAGTGAAGTTGGGAATGAACGAAGGAAAGTCTGGAATGAAATGATAGAGAACACCTCACACACACAGTTTCCTTTTGTGGCTGTTTACATTCGAGGGTCGCCGGTCCTCTCGAACGGAACAGTTTAACGTCATGCCCAGGACGAAAAGATATAGAGAACACCAACATGACAAATAACAGCAGGAAGGCATGGGCCACAATCCACCGTCTTGGCAAAGACCACACCACCCATAATTCACAACGGTCACAGCAAACTCTATTGCGTCACAACTGGTGTAGTTATTGGATGGAGATGAAGAATCGCGCACTATAGCGCGCCGCTCAATGACCTGAGACCATGGACCAATGAATGAAATACAACACATTGAGCAGGGCACTGCAGGGAGTTGAACCCCGTTCCGGTAAACCAGAAGTCCGACACCAGCGCCTTAGTTTTTGTGTTGTTGTTCATTTAAAGGTCCATGTGTGCATGTGTGTGTGCACGCTTCAATGGCCACTGTTGGACCCCATGGGGATCAAGGACCTCAGGGAGCCACCCATAATTCACAACGGTCACAGCGAACTCTGTTGCATCACAACTGGTGGCCAACAGTCGTAACCAACACCGCTGCCGACACACAGGAGATTACCATTGCACAGTGGCATCAGACCAACCACAATCAGCCAGCCCTTAAACCAAACCCTTCGACCTAGAAGAACTCGAAACCGCAATGGGAAAGTTGAAACCCGGAAAAGCAGCAGGGATTGATGACATACTGGCAGAAATGATACAGCACCTGGAACCTAACGCAAAGACCTGGCTCGTGGGGATGCTGAACACATGCATGGCACAGAAAACCATCCCTTCTGTCTGGAGAAAGGCCAAAGTGGTTGCAATCCCCAAACCTGGCAAAGACCCATCATCCTCAAAGAGCTACCGACCCATTTCCCTCCTCTGCATCACCTACAAGAGAGGCTGCTACTCCAACGCCTCATACCACTCATAGACACCAAGCTGACTAAAGACCAAGCTGGTTTCCGTCCCGTCCTGTGCTGGACAGAGCTCAACCTCACCCAACACATTGAGGATGGGTTTGAGAGAAAACAAATAACTGGAGCAGCAACTGGAGGGCGAAGCAAGCACGCAGGCAGCTTGTGCCTGCGTTCCTGCCTTCCTGCCTGCCTTCCTCATGTGGAAGCTGCATAGTTGACTTTGTGTGTGTCTTTCTTTTTCTGTCTGTCTTTCTTAGGATGAAGATCAAGGTAGACGCCGTTGGAAGGCTCAACACAAGCCGATGCCCCTAGAGATCCATCCCAAAGCTTCCCTCAGGGAGTCCAGCAAGCCAGCTAGCCAGCAAGCCCGCCCAGTCAGCCAACGCAGCCAGCCAGCTCCGCCAGTCAGCCAGTGTAGAAAGTCAGGCTGACAAGCCAGAGCATATCAGCCCTTGCAGTCCGCCATTGCAGCCATACCAGCCTTGCTCAGTCAGCTCAGCCAGGCCTCTCTCGAGGCCTGGCTCTCTGTCTGCCTGGCCCGGTCTGCCCTGCCCTGCCTTGCAGCAACAGAACCAGCCTTGCTAGCAAGCCAGCCAGCTCAGAATACGAGCTCAGCAAGCCAGCGCAGCTGGCAAGCACGCAGTTAGTCTTAACCAGTTTCAGACAGGCAGGCCAAGGCAGACAGACAGGAAGACCGAGGCGCCTAGGCAGGCAGACAGGCCAGGAAGGCAACAAAGTGCAGGCAGGGGGACTATCCGGCCTAAGGCTGCGCTGCAAGGGTTGGAGCCTGGCCAGCTCCTGCTGATCTCCGCTGAGTGGCTGTGGCTGCACAGTAAGGCTGCAGTAACCTAGTCTGGGCTTGTTGCTGCACTGGCTTGCTCAGCTCGCATTCTGAGCTGGCTGGCTTGCCAGAAAGGCTGGTTCTGTTGCTGCAAGGCAGGGCGGGGCAGACCGGGCCAGGCAGACAGAGAGCCAGGCCTCGAGAGAGGCCTGGCTGAGCTGACTGAGCAAGGCTGGCATGGCTGCAGTGGCTGACTGCAAGGGCTGATATGCTCTGGCTTGGCAGCCTGACTATCTACACTGGCTGACTGGCGGAGCTGACTGGCTGCGTTCGCTGACTGGGCAGGCTTGCTGGCTAGCTGGCATGCTGGGCTGCCTGAGGGAAGCTTTGGGATGGATCTCTAGGGGCACCGGCTTGTGTTGAGCCTTCCAACGGCGTCTACCTTGATCTCCGTCCTAAGAAAGAAAGACAGAAAAAGAAAGACACACAAACCCAACTATGCAGCTTCCACCTGAGGAACCGAGACGCGAAAAAAGAACTGAGCGTCACTTGGGATGGTCACAAACTCTCCAACCATACCCACCCCATGTATCTTGGAGTTACACTGGACAGGACACTCTTCTTCAAAAAACACCTGGAGAACACAAAAGCCACGGTCAACACCCACAATAACATCCTGTGAAAACTAGTGAAATCCAAGAGGGGCGCAGACCCACAAACAATCTGTGCAACTGCCATGGCCCTGTCTTTCTCTACAGCAGAGTATGCCTGCTCAAGCTGGAGCCGATCACGTCACACCAAATTGGTCGACACAGCCCTAAATGACACCTGTCGCATCAACACGGGATGCGTCAAGACAACACCTGTCCCGTGCCTTTATGCGCTAGCCGGCACCTCCCCCCGCACATCAGACGACTGTGTATCGCTCAAGATGAATGGAGAACACAGGAGATAGACAGTGAAGTTGGGAATGAACGAAGGAAAGTCTGGAATTAAATGATAGAGAACACCTCACACACACATAGTTTCCTTTTGTGGCTGTTTACATTCGAGGGTCGCCGGTCCTCTCGAACGGAACAGTTTAACGTCATGCCCAGGACGAAAAGATATAGAGAACACCAACATGACAAATAACAGCAGGAAGGCATGGGCCACAATCCACCGTCTTGGCAAAGACCACACCACCCATAATTCACAACGGTCACAGCAAACTCTATTGCGTCACAACTGGTGTAGTTATTGGATGGAGATGAAGAATCGCGCACTATAGCGCGCCGCTCAATGACCTGAGACCATGGACCAATGAATGAAATACAACACATTGAGCAGGGCACTGCAGGGAGTTGAACCCCGTTCCGGTAAACCAGAAGTCCGACACCAGCGCCTTAGTTTTTGTGTTGTTGTTCATTTAAAGGTCCATGTGTGCATGTGTGTGTGCACGCTTCAATGGCCACTGTTGGACCCCATGGGGATCAAGGACCTCAGGGAGCCACCCATAATTCACAACGGTCACAGCGAACTCTGTTGCATCACAACTGGTGGCCAACAGTCGTAACCAACACCGCTGCCGACACACAGGAGATTACCATTGCACAGTGGCATCAGACCAACCACAATCAGCCAGCCCTCAAACCAAACCCTTCGACCTAGAAGAACTCGAAACCGCAATGGGAAAGTTGAAACCCGGAAAAGCAGCAGGGATTGATGACATACTGGCAGAAATTATACAGCACCTGGAACCTAACGCAAACACCTGGCTCGTAGGGATGCTGAATACATGCATGGCACAGAAAACCATCCCTTCTGTCTGGAGAAAGGCCAAAGTGGTTGCAATCCCCAAACCTGGCAAAGACCCATCATCCCCAAAGAGCTACCGACCCATTTCCCTCCTCTGCATCACCTACAAGAGAGGCTGCTACTCCTGTTTACATTTGAGGGTCGCCGGTCCTCTCGAACGGAACAGTATAACGTCATGCCCAGGACGAAAAGATATAGAGAACACCAACATGACAAATAACAGCAGGAAGGCATGAGCCACAATCCACCGTCTTGGCAAAGACCACACCACCCATAATTCACAACAGTCACAGCAAACTATGTTGCAACACAACTGGTGTAGGTATTGGATGGAGCCCGCACATCACAGGTATAAAAAAAACGTTCTGTATTGAAATACTGACAACGTTTCGATCTATTTGATCTTCATCAGGTCATGTGTACACAAAACATACACTTTTATACTAAGGGAGTGCCCCCATCAACCAATCAAAACACCACATTTTGGTGCCCCTCCCATCACTGCAGGTGTGACACGTCAACCCTGAGTGAGTAGGTGGGGACCCAGACATATTGATGTAAATATAGTCTGTTCAGAAATGTTAGTGCCTCTCATAGAGCTTGTAGGTGATGCAGAGGAAGGAAATGGGTCGGTAGCTCTTCGGGGATAATGGGTCTTTGCCAGGTTTATGGATTGCAACCACTTTGGCCTTTCTCCAGACAGAAGGGATGGTTTTCTGTGCCATGCACGTGTTCAGCATCCCCACAAGCCAGGTCTTTGCGCTAGGTCCCAGGTGCTGTATCATTTCTTCCAGCATGTCATCAATCCCTGCTGCTTTTCCGGGTTTCAACTTTCCCATTGCAGTTTCAAGTTCTTCTAGGTCGAAGGGTTTGGTTTGAGGACTGGCTGATTGTGGTTGGTCTGATACCACTGTGCGATGGTATTCTATGTGGGTCGGTGGCGGTGTTGGTTATGACTGTTGGCCACCAGTTGTGACCAAGACCGCCAACGATCAACAGGAGAATACCATCACACAGTGGTATCAGACCAACCTCAATCAGCCAGCCCTCAAACCAAACCCTTCGACCTAGAAGAACTCGAAACTGCAATGGGAAAGTTGAAACCCGGAAAAGCAGCAGGGATTGATGACATACTGGCAGAAATGATACAGCACCTGGGACCTAGCACAAAGACCTGGCTCGTGGGGATACTGAATAAATGCATGGCACAGAAAACCATCCCTTCTGTCTGGAGAAAGGCCAAAGTGGTTGCAATCCCCAAACCTGGCAAAGACCCATCATCCTCAAAGAGCTACCGACACATTTCCCTCCTCTGCATCACCTACAAGAGAGGCTGCTACTCCAACGCCTCATACCACTCATAGACACCAAGCTGACTAAAGACCAAGCTGGTTTCCGTCCAGGCCGCTCCTGTGCTGGACAGAGCTCAACCTCACCCAACACATTGAGGATGGGTTTGAGGGAAAACAAATAACTGGAGCAGCATTCAGAGATCTCTCTGCTGCCTACGACACTGTCCAACACCGCACAATGGTCAGGAAAAGCCTCCTCAACAACAGGCGCTTCTATGTCCAGTTAAATGACCAGAGGAGTAAATGGAAAGCCCAAAAGAACGGCCTACCACAAGGTAGCCTGCTCGCCCCCTCCTTTTCAATATCTACACAAATGTCCAGCCACTACCCAAAGTAGTAGTACTGGAATTAAATGATAGAGAACACCTCAAACACACACATAGTTTCCTTTCGTGGCTGTTTACATTCGAGGGTCGCCGGTCCTCTCGAACGGAACAGTTTAACGTCATGCCCAGGACGAAAAGATATAGAGAACACCAACATGACAAATAACAGCAGGAAGGCATGAGCCACAATCCACCGTCTTGGCAAAGACCACACCACCCATAATTCACAACAGTCACAGCAAACTCTGTTGCATCACAACTGGTGTAGGTATTGGATGGAGCCCGCACATCACAGGTATAAAAAAAAAACGTTCTGTATTGAAATACTGACAACGTTTCGATCTATTTGATCTTCATCATGTCATGTGTACACAAAACATACACTTTTATACTAAGGGAGTGCCCCCATCAACCAATCAAAACACCACATTTTGGTGCCCCTCCCATCACTGCAGGTGTGACACGTCAACCCTGAGTGAGTAGGTGGGGACCCAGACATATTGATGTAAATATAGTCTGTTCAGAAATGTTAGTGCCTCTCATAGAGCTTGTAGGTGATGCAGGAGGGAAATGGGTCGGTAGCTCTTCGGGGATAATGGGTCTTTGCCAGGTTTAGGGATTGCAACCACTTCGGCCTTTTTCCAAACAGAAGGGATGGTTTTCTGTGCTATGCATGTGTTCAGCATCCCCACAAGCCAGGTCCTTGCGTTAGGTCCCAGGTGCTGTATCATTTCTGCCAGTATGCCATCAATCCCTGCTGCTTTTCCGGGTTTCAACTTTCCCATTGCAGTTTCACGTTCTTCTAAGTCGAAGGGTTTGGTTTGAGGGCTGGCTGATTGTGGTTGGTCTGATACCACTGTGCGATGGTATTCTATGTGAGTCGGTGGCGGTGTTGGTTACAACTGTTGGCCACCAGTTGTGACCAAGACCGCCACCGACCCACAGGAGAATACCATCGCACAGTGGTATCAGACCAACCACAATCAGCCAGCCCTCAAACCAAACCCTTCGACCTAGAAGAACTTGAAACTGCAATGGGAAAGTTGAAACCCGGAAAAGCAGCAGGGATTGATGACCTACTGGCAGAAATGTTACAGCACCTGGGTCCCAACGCAAAGACCTGGCTTGTGGGGATGCTGAACACATGCATAGCACAGAAAACCATCCCTTCTGTCTGGGAAAAGGCCAAAGTGGTTGCAATCCTTAAACCTGGCAAAGACCCATTATCCACAAAGAGCTACCAACCCATTTCCCTCTGCATCACCTACAAGGCTATATGAGAAGCTGCTACTCCAACGCCTCGTTGCCACTCATAGACACCAAGCTGACTAAAGACCAAGCTGGTTTCCGTCCTGGCCGCTCCTGTGCTGGACAGAGCTCAACCTCACCCAACACATTGAGGATGGGTTTGAGGGAAAACAAATAACTGGAGCAGCATTCAGAGATCTCTCTGCTGCCTACGACACTGTCCAAAACCGCACAATGGTCAGGAAAAGCCTCCTCAACAACAGGCGCTTCTATGTCCAGTTAAATGACCAGAGGAGTAAATGGAAAGCCCAAAAGAACGGCCTACCACAAGGTAGCCTGCTCGCCCCCTCCTTTTCAATATCTACACAAACGTCCAGCCACTACCCAAAGTAGTAGTACTGGAATGAAATGATAGAGAACACCTCACACACACATAGTTTCCTTTCGTGGCTGTTTACATTCGAGGGTCGCCGGTCCTCTCGAACGGAACAGTTTAACGTCATGCCCAGGACGAAAAGATATAGAGAACACCAACATGACAAATAACAGCAGGAAGGCATTATAAATTACCTTCATGAGACTAGTAAATTACCTTGACCAGTATAAATGACCTTCATAAGACTAGTAAATGATCTTCACCAGTATAAATGACCTTGACCAGTATGTGGTCCGTGACCATGGACTATAGCCTTTTGCTTTTCCTTGATTTTCACCTTTTTTTTAAATCCTCAACAATGATGAAGAATCGCGCACTATAGCGCGCCGCTCAATGACCTCTGAGACCATGGACCAATGAATGAAATACAACACATTGAGCAGGGCACTGCAGGGAGTTGAACCCCGTTCCGGTAAAACAGAAGTCCGACACCAGTGCCTTAGTTTTTGTGTTGTTGTTCATTTAAAGGTCCAGGTGTGCATACGCATGTGCGCCTGTGCGTGTGTAGGTGCATGTGTGCGCACGCTTCAATGACCACTGTTGGACCCAATGGCGATCAAGGACCTCAGGGAGCCACCCATAATTCACAACGGTCACAGCGAACTCTGTTGCATCACAACTGGTGGCCAACAGTCGTAACCAACACCGCCGCCGACCCACAGGAGAATACCATCGCACAGTGGTATCAGACCAACCACAATCAGCCAGCCCTCAAACCAAACCCTTCGACCTAGAAGAACTCGAAACTGCAATGGGAAAGTTGAAACCCGGAAAAGCAGCAGAGATTGATGACATACTGGCAGAAATTATACAGCACCTGGAACCTAACGCAAAGACCTGGCTCGTGAGGATGCTGAATACATGCATGGCACAGAAAACCATCCCTTCTGTCTGGAGAAAGGCCAAAGTGGTTGCAATCCCCAAACCTGGCAAAGACCCATCATCCTCAAAGAGCTACCGACCCATTTCCCTCCTCTGCATCACCTACAAGAGAGGCTGCTACTCCTGTTTACATTCGAGGGTCGCCGGTCCTCTCGAACGGAACAGTTTAACGTCATGTCCAGGACGAAAAGATATAGAGAACACCAACATGACAAATAACAGCAGGAAGGCATGAGCCACAATCCACCGTCTTGGCAAAGACCACACCACCCATAATTCACAACGGTCACAGCAAACTCTGTTGCATCACAACTGGTGTAGGTATTGGATGGAGCCCGCACATCACAGGTATAAAAAAAACGTTCTGTATTGAAATACTGACAACGTTTCGATCTATTTGATCTTCATCAGGTCATGTGTACACAAAACATACACTTTTATACTAAGGGAGTGCCCCCATCAACCAATCAAAACACCACATTTTGGTGCCCCTCCCATCACTGCAGGTGTGACACGTCAACCCTGAGTGAGTAGGTGGGGACCCAGACATATTGATGTAAATATAGTCTGTTCAGAAATGTTAGTGCCTCTCATAGAGCTTGTAGGTGATGCAGGAGGGAAATGGGTCGGTAGCTCTTCGGGGATAATGGGTCTTTGCCAGGTTTAGGGATTGCAACCACTTCGGCCTTTTTCCAAACAGAAGGGATGGTTTTCTGTGCTATGCATGTGTTCAGCATCCCCACAAGCCAGGTCCTTGCGTTAGGTCCCAGGTGCTGTATCATTTCTGCCAGTATGCCATCAATCCCTGCTGCTTTTCCGGGTTTCAACTTTCCCATTGCAGTTTCACGTTCTTCTAAGTCGAAGGGTTTGGTTTGAGGCCTGGCTGATTGTGGTTGGTCTGATACCACTGTGCGATGGTATTCTATGTGAGTCGGTGGCGGTGTTGGTTACAACTGTTGGCCACCAGTTGTGACCAAGACCGCCACCGACCCACAGGAGAATACCATTGCACAGTGGTATCAGACCAAGCACAATCAGCCAGCCCTCAAACCAAACCCTTCGACCTAGAAGAACTTGAAACTGCAATGGGAAAGTTGAAACCCGGAAAAGCAGCAGAGATTGATGACCTACTGGCAGAAATGTTACAGCACCTGGGACCCAACACAAAGACCTGGCTTGTGGGGATGCTGAACACATGCATAGCACAGAAAACCATCCCTTCTGTCTGGGAAAAGGCCAAAGTGGTTGCAATCCTTAAACCTGGCAAAGACCCATTATCCACAAAGAGCTACCGACCCATTTCCCTCTGCATCACCTACAAGGCTATATGAGAAGCTGCTACTCCAACGCCTCGTTGCCACTCATAGATACCAAGCTGACTAAAGACCAAGCTGGTTTCCGTCCCAGCCGCTCCTGTGCTGGACAGAGCTCAACCTCACCCAACACATTGAGGATGGGTTTGAGGGGAAACAAATAACTGGAGCAGCATTCAGAGATCTCTCTGCTGCCTACGACACTGTCCAACACCGCACAATGGTCAGGAAAAGCCTCCTCAACAACAGGCGCTTCTATGTCCAGTTAAATGACCAGAGGAGTAAATGGAAAGCCCAAAAGAACGGCCTCCCACAAGGTAGCGTGCTCGCCCCCCTCCTTTTCAATATCTACACAAACGACCAGCCACTACCCAATGCCTAATGCCAGCATTTCATCTACGCCGACAACCTCTGCATTACGACCCAACAAGCAGACTTCCAGAAGATTGAGTCTGTCCTTGAAAGTGCCCTCCAAGAAATGTCAAGCTACTACAATACAACCACCTGAAACCCAACCCATAGAGAACACCTCACACACACATAATTTCCTTTCGTGGCTGTTTACATTCGAGGGTCGCTGGTACTCTCGAACGGAACAGTTTAACGTCATGCCCAGGACGAAAAGATATAGAGAACACCAACATGACAAATAACAGCAGGAAGGCATGAGCCCCAATCCACCGTCTTGGCAAAAACCACACCACCCATAATTCACAACGGTCACAGCAAACTCTGTTGCATCACAACTGGTGTAGGTATTGGATGGAGCCCGCACTTCACAGGTATAAAAAAAACGTTCTGTATTGAAATACTGACAACGTTTCGATCTATTTGATCTTCATCAGGTCATGTGTACACAAAACATACACTTTTATACTAAGGGAGTGCCCCCATCAACCAATCAAAACACCACATTTTGGTGCCCCTCCCATCACTGCAGGTGTGACACGTCAACCCTGAGTGAGTAGGTGGGGACCCAGACATATTGATGTAAATATAGTCTGTTCAGAAATGTTAGTGCCTCTCATAGAGCTTGTAGGTGATGCAGGAGGGAAATGGGTCGGTAGCTCTTCGGGGATAATGGGTCTTTGCCAGGTTTAGGGATTGCAACCACTTCGGCCTTTTTCCAAACAGAAGGGATGGTTTTCTGTTCTATGCATGTGTTCAGCATCCCCACAAGCCAGGTCCTTGCGTTAGGTCCCAGGTGCTGTATCATTTCTGCCAGTATGCCATCAATCCCTGCTGCTTTTCCGGGTTTCAACTTTCCCATTGCAGTTTCACGTTCTTCTAAGTCGAAGGGTTTGGTTTGAGGGCTGGCCGATTGTGGTTGGTCTGATACCACTGTGCGATGGTATTCTATGTGAGTCGGTGGCGGTGTTGGTTACAACTGTTGGCCACCAGTTGTGACCAAGACCGCCACCGACCCACAGGAGAATACCATTGCACAGTGGTATCAGACCAAGCACAATCAGCCAGCCCTCAAACCAAACCCTTCGACCTAGAAGAACTTGAAACTGCAATGGGAAAGTTGAAACCCGGAAAAGCAGCAGAGATTGATGACCTACTGGCAGAAATGTTACAGCACCTGGGACCCAACACAAAGACCTGGCTTGTGGGGATGCTGAACACATGCATAGCACAGAAAACCATCCCTTCTGTCTGGGAAAAGGCCAAAGTGGTTGCAATCCTTAAACCTGGCAAAGACCCATTATCCACAAAGAGCTACCGACCCATTTCCCTCTGCATCACCTACAAGGCTATATGAGAAGCTGCTACTCCAACGCCTCGTTGCCACTCATAGATACCAAGCTGACTAAAGACCAAGCTGGTTTCCGTCCCAGCCGCTCCTGTGCTGGACAGAGCTCAACCTCACCCAACACATTGAGGATGGGTTTGAGGGGAAACAAATAACTGGAGCAGCATTCAGAGATCTCTCTGCTGCCTACGACACTGTCCAACACCGCACAATGGTCAGGAAAAGCCTCCTCAACAACAGGCGCTTCTATGTCCAGTTAAATGACCAGAGGAGTAAATGGAAAGCCCAAAAGAACGGCCTCCCACAAGGTAGTGTGCTCGCCCCCCTCCTTTTCAATATCTACACAAACGACCAGCCACTACCCAATGCCTAATGCCAGCATTTCATCTACGCCGACAACCTCTGCATTACGACCCAACAAGCAGACTTCCAGAAGATTGAGTCTGTCCTTGAAAGTGCCCTCCAAGAAATGTCAAGCTACTACAATACAACCACCTGAAACCCAACCCATAGAGAACACCTCACACACACATAATTTCCTTTCGTGGCCGTTTACATTCGAGGGTCGCTGGTACTCTCGAACGGAACAGTTTAACGTCATGCCCAGGACGAAAAGATATAGAGAACACCAACATGACAAATAACAGCAGGAAGGCATGAGCCACAATCCACCGTCTTGGCAAAAACCACACCACCCATAATTCACAACGGTCACAGCAAACTCTGTTGCATCACAACTGGTGTAGGTATTGGATGGAGCCCGCACTTCACACTCACAGGTATAAAAAAAACGTTCTGTATTGAAATACTGACAACGTTTCGATCTATTTGATCTTCATCAGGTCATGTGTACACAAAACATACACTTTTATACTAAGGGAGTGCCCCCATCAACCAATCAAAACACCACATTTTGGTACCCCTCCCATCACTGCAGGTGTGACACGTCAACCCTGAGTGAGTAGGTGGGGACCCAGACATATTGATGTAAATATAGTCTGTTCAGAAATGTTAGTGCCTCTCATAGAGCTTGTAGGTGATGCAGGAGGGAAATGGGTCGGTAGCTCTTCGGGGATAATGGGTCTTTGCCAGGTTTAGGGATTGCAACCACTTCGGCCTTTTTCCAAACAGAAGGGATGGTTTTCTGTGCTATGCATGTGTTCAGCATCCCCACAAGCCAGGTCCTTGCGTTAGGTCCCAGGTGCTGTATCATTTCTGCCAGTATGCCATCAATCCCTGCTGCTTTTCCGGGTTTCAACTTTCCCATTGCAGTTTCACGTTCTTCTAAGTCGAAGGGTTTGGTTTGAGGGCTGGCTGATTGTGGTTGGTCTGATACCACTGTGCGATGGTATTCTATGCGAGTCGGTGGCGGTGTTGGTTACAACTGTTGGCCACCAGTTGTGACCAAGACCGCCACCGACCCACAGGAGAATACCATTGCGCAGTGGTATCAGACCAAGCACAATCAGCCAGCCCTCAAACCAAACCCTTCGACCTAGAAGAACTTGAAACTGCAATGGGAAAGTTGAAACCCGGAAAAGCAGCAGGGATTGATGACCTACTGGCAGAAATGTTACAGCACCTGGGACCCAACGCAAAGACCTGGCTTGTGGGGATGCTGAACACATGCATAGCACAGAAAACCATCCCTTCTGTCTGGGAAAAGGCCAAAGTGGTTGCAATCCTTAAACCTGGCAAAGACCCATTATCCACAAAGAGCTACCGACCCATTTCCCTCCTCTGCATCACCTAGAAGAGAGGCTGCTACTCCAACGCCTCTTGCCACTCATAGACACCAAGCTGACTAAAGACCAAGGTGGTTTCCGTCCTGGCCGCTCCTGTGCTGGACAGAGCTCAACCTCAACCAACACATTGAGGATGGGTTTGAGGGAAAACAAATAACTGGAGCAGCATTCAGAGATCTCTCTGCTGCCTACGACACTGTCCAACACCGCACAATGGTCAGGAAAAGCCTCCTCAACAACAGGCGCTTCTATGTCCAGTTAAATGACCAGAGGAGTAAATGGAAAGCCCAAAAGAACGGCCTACCACAAGGTAGCCTGCTCGCCCCCTCCTTTTCAATATCTACACAAACGTCCAGCCACTACCCAAAGTAGTAGTACTGGAATGAAATGATAGAGAACACCTCACACACACATAGTTTCCTTTCGTGGCTGTTTACATTCGAGGGTCGCCGGTCCTCTCGAACGGAACAGTTCAACGTCATGCCCAGGACGAAAAGATATAGAGAACACCAACATGACAAATAACAGCAGGAAGGCATGGGCCACAATCCACCGTCTTGGGGAAAAAATAGCTGATCAATAAGCCCCAAACGCGTTGCACTGCGACGCGTTTTGAGCTTGTACATCGGCTATTTTTGCTACAACAGTAATATGCAACGTGGCCCTCTGGAGTGAGAGTGGAAATATAGTGGACTGTGGAAATATAGTCTCTATCGTCAAAGTTGCCCACCCCCATTCTAAACACTACAACATGCAGAGGAGAAGTCATAACAGAACCATCTAAACACTACAGCATGCAGAGGAGAAGTCATAACAGAACCATCTAAACACTACAACATGCAGAGGAGAAGTCATAACAGAACCATCTAAACACTACAACATGCAGAGGAGAAGTCATAACAGAACCATCTAAACACTACAGCATGCAGAGGAGAAGTCATAACAGAACCATCTAAACACTACAGCATGCAGAGGAGAAGTCATAACAGAACCATCTAAACACTACAACATGCAGAGGAGAAGTCATAGCAGAACCATCTAAACACTACAGCATGCAGAGGAGAAGTCATAACAGAACCATCTAAACACTACAGCATGCAGAGGAGAAGTCATAACAGAACCATCTAAATACTACAACATGCAGAGAAGTCATAACAGAACCATCTAAATACTACAGCATGCAGAGGAGAAGTCATAACAGAACCATCTAAACACTACAGCATGCAGAGGGGAAGTCATAACAGAACCATCTAAATACTACAGCATGCAGAGGAGAAGTCATAAGAGAACCATCTAAATACTACAGCATGCAGAGGAGAAGTCATAACAGAACCATCTAAACACTACAACATGCAGAGGGGAAGTCATAACAGAACCATCTAAATACTACGACATGCAGTCATAACAGAACCATCTAAACACTACAGCATGCAGAGGAGAAGTCATAACAGAACCATCTAAACACTACAACATGCAGAGGGGAAGTCATAACAGAACCATCTAAATACTACAACATTCAGTCATAACAGAACCATCTAAACACTACAGCATGCAGTCATAACAGAACCATCTAAATACTACAGCATGCAGAGGAGAAGTCATAACAGAACCATCTAAATACTACAGCATGCAGAGGAGAAGTCATAACAGAACCATCTAAATACTACAACATGCAGAGGGGAAGTCATAACAGAACCATCTAAATAGTAATACTACGACATGCAGTCATAACAGAACCATCTAAACACTACAGCATGCAGAGGAGAAGTCATAACAGAACCATCTAAACACTACAACATGCAGAGGGGAAGTCATAACAGAACCATCTAAATACTACAACATTCAGTCATAACAGAACCATCTAAACACTACAGCATGCAGTCATAACAGAACCATCTAAACACTACTCTGTTCACCTCTAGTCGATTATTTATTCAGCCACGGACCACCATTGTGAGCATAGAGTATATTATGAATAGAGAAGGCACCCAGAGGAAACCCTGAGGCGAAATGGACATAGTGGCCGAATGAAGGTATTGCAGCCTGGCCCCAAACACATGAACGCGCTGGTCCGTTGACTATCATTGTGCACGTTCACGACGGCAGCACGCTAGCTAGCTAACGAACTAGCGTGCATCCCAGAATGCTTTGTTCCTACTGTGTTGTGTTCATATATGTTACTACTACTACTTTATATAACCATGATCCAGTAGCCGAATGGTTAAGCCGATGGTATGTGAACATCCGGGCCCGGGTTCACTTCCCAGTCGATGACCGAGTTTATTTTCTTCTTAACAAACACAACACTGTTTGTTTGCATCAAGTCGAGGTCCTTTATTCATTCCGTATCTGAGCCACGGGACCACCATTTTTAGGCTCAAATACTGAATGAATAATGGACCTCGACGAGAAAAGCTAAAACAATTGTGCTAGTTTGGTAAGAATGAAGCTAACTCTCAGTCCTCGATGGGGACTCGAACCCGGGCCCTGTTGTCTACTAGGCGCCGAGAGTAACCGATCGGCTACTGGAACACGGTTTTACAGAGTGGCACGAACATAATATATAAACATCACAACAAGTTAACATAAAGTGATCACAGATGTTTGAACAACAACAACGTTAAGTATTAAATAACATTGAACGTACCTGCTTGCTGCGGACACGACGACGACCGACATGGTGACGTGGCAAAACAACACTGAGCAAAACCCCCTCCACGCGTCTCTTCCGTATTTGAGGGGGGGCGGCACTTCCTTCCGGGTATGACGTGAGGCCACGCCCGCGAGGACGTGGAGCTTTCTTGATTTGAGGGGGGGCGGCACTTCCTTCCGGGTATGACGTGAGGCCACGCGAGGACGTGGAGCTTTCTTGAGTAAGACCCGGAAGCGGGTTACGTCACGGCTTATAAATAGTCAATACAGACATGAGTCCCCTTCCTGGCAGCGTCCTCAGTGGTCTAGCGGTTAAGACACCCGACTTTGAATTAAACTTTATATAACTTCACGGGTTCAAACCCCTCTGATGATTTTCTCAATCATTGATTCACAATACCAGAATGCACGTTTAATCATAGTACATAAAGCAGACAGCCCTGTGATTAAACCTTCAGCATTACATTACACTGCAACCCCACTGTGGCTATACCTTTTTATTCACAATGCAAAGTTATTGTACTCCTAATAATATATCATGGTGTAGTCTAGCTCTGGTTTGATTGATTGATTTATTAATAGTTTGTAGAATTACAGTACATTTCAAGCACAAACTCAATACAAAGACTGTTAACTGTGAGTGGACGACCCAATTAAGCATTACACTTGTTTTAGAGGGTCCACATTGTTCAATTCATCAAAAGTCCACATTGTTCAATTCATCAAAAAACAACATTATTACAAACCTACATTATGTGGGATCCTTTAGCTTACAAACGGAGTGACATTTCTGGCCACAACGTGGGTGTCGCTGGGCTGTGGCGCTGCCAACTGACTTTTGTGTTTCCCTCTGCTTCATGATCACCTTTTAGTTCCTTTATTACAGCGAATCAAAGGTGTGTGAAATACTTCTGTAATTAATGACTTGCTGACTATCTCGCGATTTTAGCCTGGATTTAGTGTTCACGCCACATAGGCTATACATTGAAGACCACATAGGCTATAGCCTACATGAAGACCCGACTCCAGCAGCAGAACTGACAGGTAGGCTACAGTACCAAAAAAAAGCCCTATCTTGACCACAGAAACGCCCCTAAAAGACACGGTATCCTACCGTCGGTATACGTGTAACATAGTGTGTATAAATTGGCAGATTTTATTTTGCACGTCACTTTCTGACTTTCCAAAGGAAACGTTTTAATGCCTTATTGCTGTGTTGTTGGTGATTTGTGGATTCGTTTTAGATCAATCAGGGATCTGTTAATAACGTAATACTGTACTGCAGTCTGCAGTTGTTCCCAAATCCACATTTGTTGAGCCCCCATTAGACCCCCATTAGACACTACTTGATATGTATCAAACAAATTTGGCTAATAATAAATTAATTAACATAATTTCAAACATTAAACCATTTAAACTTCTTCACCTGAACTGACCAGCTCTGTGAAATAACTCAGTACTCAAAACATGTTAATTTATATCAATTTTATTTATAACTGCCAATGTCATGTAAATGTACAACGCACAAAATGTATGTCACCATAACCAAACATGTATTTCTACTTGATAAACCTTATTTATTGGAAGACGGAGCACTTGCAGCATGTATAGATTTTGAGTCTATAATTTTGTTCTAAATACCTGCAAATTGACAAATTGTACATAACTCCTGTACTGGACGCTTTATCGTATAAAGTAAAGAAAATAAAGAACCAGACCACGTGATTAGACAAAAAGTCTCTGCAAAAAAAAAAACAGTTTCTTACCCAAACTTACAAGTGAAACTTCAGTAGTATTTAACCCATTCTGACCTGAGATCAGATTCATACGAGGTTTCCACATGGACACACACTGGTCTGATTAACACGGTTCTGAATGTGAAAATCTGACATAACATTTCTATGTTCCGCATCTAGAGCCATACTGTAAAATAGATTCCAGCCTCACAAGAACTATGCATACATTTCACCTGGGCTGGTGGTGATTCACATTAAATGCCAGCAAAGCCATCCATCCTTTAATCACTTGAAACATGTGAAATTATCCTTTACAAATGTTCAAAAACAGCCTCACAATGCTGTGTTGTGAGTTTGTAGATCAGCCATTTTTACAATTGAACATTGTTGTGCGACTAAGTGTATATATTATGTAGGACTTAAGAGGTTAATTACAAAATGATGTAACAATAACTGAACGACTTCTACAAACATCTGTCAAAGGCATCACAAATTTAAAAAAATTGCAGAGTGTGGTTGCCGCAGTGGCTTACATATGCCCCTCCCACTAGTATTGCCAGCCAATTACAATTTCAAGTCACGCCTTAGATCATGCGTAAGTAATTCGGAGGGGATTTAACCCCCGAAATTCATGTTTTTGCGACAAACGGTTACATTTCTCGCATTTGCGGCGCCCCCTATGGATGAAAATGGAATTGCTTTGACATGTGATTGAAATGTGGGATGGATTGGACATTCCGTTCGTGATTTATGGCATTTTTTGTGATATAGGCCCCTCCTACTAACTTCGGAAGACGATTACGGCCGAACGATACGCACTTTCAAAATTCTGCAGTTCAGTTTTAATTGGATGGGTCCAGAGATCACGTGTGCCGATTTCTGTGAGATTTGGACAAAATCTGTAGGAGGAAAAGCAAAAAGTGTGTTTTGGACAAAATTCAAAATGGCGGAAAATCTATCATGGCGGAAATGGGCGTGGCCTATATGGGGAGATGCGTCATGACCCAAGGAATCCAGGGAAAAAATATTTTTTTATTTTACGACCTATGGTTCAAGAGTTATAAGCCAAAAGGTAAAGTGGGCTGTTATAGCGCCACCATGAGGCCGACCGATAAAATTTTAAGGTTAAATAATTTTAGGGATAATGTGGAATTATCCCTAAAAGTTTTGTAACTATAGTGATTACAGTCTCCGAGGAACAAATACTTGAATGTGAATTTTTGCCTTTTCCCATTCATGTCAATGGGGAAATTTAATTCACTAATAAATTCATATCAATTAAACTATACAACATTTCTCTTAACAAAATACAAGCACACGATTCCCGATTTTTCCGGTCAATTTGACATATGGCTCAAGTGCGTACAGCGTACAGTGTGGGAGGTATAAAGCGTCAAAATAAAGACTACTCCAGTGAAATAATAAAGTGTCACAGTTACAAGAGTCTGGTTGCCCATTCGGGCAACCACACTAATAAAGTGTCACAGTTACAAGAGTCTGGTTGCCCATTCGGGCAACCACACTAATTTACAATTTAGGCATTTAGCAGACGCTCTGAATCCAGAGCGACTTACATTAAGCAAGAACAAAAAAGCATGGGAATACATCACAAAGCATTTATCATGAAACATGCGTAAGCTAAGAAAGTAACAGTGGAATATCTATATAATGAAACTATACATATAAACTATACATATATACTATACTATGCTATACATGACGTACTATGACGTGCTATGACTACATACAATGCAATTATAGTGCTGTCTACATAACATGCTATAAGTCTGTATCAAATGCTATCTAAGTCTACAGAAATACTATCTAAGGGGGTAGGGTAAGTGTTATGGGCCATGATGGAGTCTGAAAAGGTGGGTTTTCAGACTACAGCGGAAGATTGGGAGTGATGCTGCAGTTCTGACTGCAATGGGAAGTGCATTCCACAGTTTTGGAGCCAGAAGGGAGAAGAGTTTGGGCCGTGTGGAGCATTGTCCCAGCGTTTTTAGTGAGGGTACTTCCAGCTTCCCTGCGTTGGCTGATCTGAGTGTGCGGGAGGGTTTGTAGGGTTCCTACCAGGAATTGATCAAAATCTATGTTTTTCCTGTTGGTTATAACTTATTAGTCCTGCGAGCAGAGGGAGGACGATATTGTCGACCGGCCGGTCCACCCAACACTTTGGTTGGATTGTCTATTCTACAGATACACAATCATGCTTCCTTGAGGTAAAAACCCAACTTATTTTAGTGACCCCATGAAGCTCCCTTCAGAAACTGGGCAGCAGGGCAGTATTCCAACATAATGACCCCAAACACTCCTCCAAGATGACCACTGCCTTGCTGAAGAAGCTGAGAGTAAAGGCGATGGACTGGCCAAGCATGTCTCCAGACATAAACCCTATTGAGCATCTCTGGGGCATCCTAAAACGGAAGGTGGAGGAGCGTAAGGTCTCTAACATCTACCAGCTCTGTGATGTCATCATGGAGGAGTGGGAGATGATTCCAGTGGCAACCTGATGGTGAACTCCATGCCCAGGAGGGTGAAGGTGAACTCCATGACCAGGAGGGTGAAGGCAGTGCTGGAAAGTAACGGTGGCCACACAAAATATTGACATGTTTCTTTTGTGGCTTTCGCCTTTATTTAATATTTTTTATGGAGGGACAGAAAGTAGGCAGACAGGAAATGGGGAGAAAGACGTGCAGGAAAGGCCGTCGGGATCGGGAGTCGAACCCACGGCACACTGCCAGACTGGATTACCAGCCAAGGTGCCTGGACCACTGAGCCATGGCCCAGGCCGTTTTTTGTTATTTTGAGGGAAATACAGATATCCAAGCTGTACACTGAATACTTTACATTGTATCAAAGTATAATTTCTTCAGTGTTGTCTCATGGATATAATGAAATATTTGCAGAAATGCGAGGTGTACTCACTTTTCTGAGATACTGTATGTACAGTACACAGCGTTTATTTATTGCCCACGGGTCCCAAGTGTGGGGAAGGGGTTGGGTTGGTTGAAAACACTGCAGTTGTTACTGCTGGCTGCTATAATATAGCCATTCAGTGAACCATTGAATGTCACTGGTTCCTGATTTGTCCCTTTCGGACAGATAAACTCAGTATCTCTCCTTAGTCATGCATTTTTGACATGCAATGACTCAAGTTCCTTGAACAGTTACATTGCTTACCGCAAACTCAGAGTATGGTAGTAGCTTGTGATGATTGGTCAGATACCATGTCTTTGCAACGGCAGACAGACTAGTGCAAGCTTATTACCCTCTCTGTACTTAATGCACTTCCATCAACCAGGGCAAATTAAATAAAGGCTGGGAATGTGTCAAATATATACATACACAATGTACTACTGTATACTATTACAAGCTAGCTTTGCGTCACTAAAAAGACAGCATACATGCTTCAGAATATCACCAAACAAGACTTTTAACAAAAGTTTTGCTTTATTCTTTTTTTTTGTCATTTTTGTATCCAGGACAACTCATTCATGAATAATCAAGGAAAAATATGCACTAATGTTTATTTATTAATTGATTTTTTTTATTTATTCTGTTTTACATTTCTTCTGAGATGGATGGTGATTTATTTTTAAATATTTTTTATTTAATCAGAATCGGTCAAAGTAAACCCAGGAAAAAAAAGCTATAAATGAATATATAATAATGTTGGTAATAATACATTAATAATAATTAATACAATGATGTTGACAATGCATGTTGTTCTGTGACAGAATAACAATGGCCCAGAAACATAGGCTTCTTATTGGTTTTTAAACGTCTTCTGTGGTACTGCAATATTTACCAGCACGAACGCAACTCAACTCAATCAACGACAGTAGAAGAAACGGAGTGCGCTCACAAACGTCCGCACCTCCAACCTCCCAAAGAGGGAAAAACACTTTTTTTTTTCATTATTTATTTAAATAATATTTTATCAAAGCTTTTTTTTCTTGTTTATCTCATAAAATGTTTTCTAAAACCTCTCTCTCTCTCTCTCTCTCTCTCTCCCGTTTAAACTTTTCTTGCTTTCATTTTTTTTAACGTTTTTTTCCTTGTCCTTATTTTCCCCCACCAGGTGTCTCTTTTTGCAAATGCGGGTGCCTGTGTGTGTTTGAGAGTGTGTATAATATAGGTAGGTGTGTATGTGTGTGTGTGTGTGTGTGTGTGTGTGTGTGTTGTTCCGTCCTTGGCTGAGGCTTGTTGGGTGTTATCTGCTTGTGTGACAGCAAAGCCTGCATGTGGTAATGCATGTTTGTGTGTTTTTGGTGTGTATGTTAGTCATTGCAGCAGGAACACAATGAAGAGTTGAAGCTGGCTCAAACAATGACAATTTGATCTATGTCGTCTATAGTGCTGTGTGTGTGTGTGTGTGTGTGTGTGTGTGTGTGTTTGTATGTTAGTTCATGTGCGTGAGTTTGACTAAAGTGACCATACTGTGTGTGTGTATGTGTTATGTGCGCACGCGCATGTGTTTGTATGTTAGTTCATGTGCGTGAGTTTGACTAAAGTGACCATACCAATTACCAAAGCATGTGTTACTAGTATGTGCGTCAGAGTGAGTCGACCAATAAATACGTGTGAGAGTGTGTATGTGTGCGCGCGCGAGCGCACGGGTCCATGTAATGTAAATGACTACGATTTTGTCTATATGATAATGTAAATGAAAAATATCCATGTAAGCTTATCATCACTGCACCTCATCATCCCCCCTTATCTGTATGTCTTATGTGTGTGTGTGTGTGTGTGTGTGTGTGCGCGCCTATGCATTAACTTGGTCTGTGTAAAGCTTATTAAACAGATACAGGATCAGTGTGTATGATTAGCTTTTTAAGAAACGTACATTTGCCTGTATGCCCTTGAGTGAGTGTGTGTGTGTGTGTGTGTGTGTGTGTGCGTGTGTGTGTGTGTGTGTACATGTTTGTTTAGAAGGCACAGAGTGTTGTGTGGGTGGCTCAGTCTCTCAGGTCCATGCTGGAGCCAAACAGAGCCACCAGCTGCTCCTCGTAGTGAGCGATGTTCCTCTTCATGATCTCCTTACAGGAGCCCAGAAGACGCTCAAAGGCCTGCACATCTATGACTGAGAGAGAGAGAGAGAGAGTTAACATTACAGGCAGGGGAAGACACGTCTAGATCAGCGGTTTCCAACCATCTTCATATCAAGGACCATTGTTTATTCAGCAAGGGACCACCATCTGATGACATTTGACCTCTCAGAGACAGATGTTTAACAAGAATGTAACTCTTGAGAGAGTAACATGAAACCATCTTTTACGCTCTCAAGAGTTAAAGATCTATAAAGGTCCATTTGGTTACCAACTCTCCGTCATTTAGCTGGGGACCACCTGGAACCTCCTCAAGGACCACTGGTGGTCCCCGGACCACTGGTTGAAAACGACTGGTCTAGATCAGCGGCTCACAAAGTGTGGTTCTTGTGTGGTGTTTGAGCACCACTGATATAGATGTACAACTAGGTCATTTATATAGACGGATCAATACACCACAAACACTTTTAAGTCACAGAACAATACATTTTGAAAGATTATTGTGTGTGTGTGTGTGTGTGTGTGTGTGTGTGTGTGTGTGTGTATGTGTTTCCTTACCCAAACATTTGACTACACCCACAGCGTAGACCGACGCTGCCCTGGGCTTGTTGGTGACCAGGGCCAGCTCACCAAAGTATTGACCCCTACTGCAACGAGTTATCTCCACCTCCACATTATCTGCATGGGCGGCCTTTGTCTGAAGACACAAGAGTGAAGAGAGCATGAGAGATGAGGACAGAAGAAGATTAACGGGAAAGTGCGGAGGAGAAGGGAAAGGAAGGAAAGAAAGGAGAAAGAAGAGGACAAGAGGTGGAGGAGAAAGGAGGGGACAGAGGGAGGCAACCAGAGGAGACAGCAGATCAGGAAGGAGAGATGGAAAGATAATGTGGAGAGGAGAGACTAAACAGTACAGGTTTTTTCATGTAATGCTTGTGGAAAACGGTCAACAGTCTGGGGAAAGTGTTTTTTTTTTTAATCTGGGGGTTGGGGCCTGTTTATTAAGACAAAGCGTTCTCTCCACAGCAATGTCACCTTCTTTTTTTCTCCCTGGTGGACATGGATTCACCTTGGGGATTTTACCACAGAAACACATTTTGTTTACTGTACTGTACGTGTGTGTATGTGTGTGTGTGTGTGTGTGTGCGTGCGCTTTGGGAATCGGAAGGTTCCAGATTTCCTCCCCCTGGATTAGTGTCGAAGTGTTCTTGAGCAAGACACTGAACCTCTACGTGCTCCTGATTAGCAGGTTGGTGCCTTGTATCGTTTCTTTCGATATGTATGTGTGAAGTGAGTGTGAATCGGTGAATGGAATGCACGTTGTAAAGCACTTTGGATAAAGGAGCTGTGTGTGTGTGTGAGTGTGAGTGTGTGTGTGTGTGTGTGCGCGCGTGCAAGCGATGACTGAGTGAAGAAAGGATTAATAAGGAGGACGGTGGTGAACTTACTTTACTCTTCATCATGATTTTCACCTCTCCAGACTCTACGATGTAGAAGCAGTCAGCTTTGTCCCCCTGTGGAAAAACAGCAAACACATGTACACTCAGCACAACAAGCGTTTAAATGTGTTTGCACTGAAACTAAACCAGAAATTCATGAACAAAAGAGCTGCAAAATAGTAAAAAAATTAAATGGGGTGTTGAGAGAGCAGCAGTGGAGCAGTGCAGCAAGGTAGAAGCAATAAGCAATAAGGACTAGACATTATATTGCCATATTTGGTAGCCGCCTTATAATAAGGCTGTTCTGATTAATAGGCCAGTCAATCTAAGCTAAAAAAAAAAATTGAGTATTATATAAATGTTGGATCATGGTAAATTCAGGTGTTGAAATCACTTATGCTTTAAAACAGCATAAGTGCCATAGCCGTAAAGCAGAGTTTACCGTAACTCTGTTTTGCTTGTCATAGCCATAATCCACGTTAATCCGCGATTGATTATCATCACGTTAGCATGTTGTAGCATTTTTTGCTAGCTCCAGGCCGCGATCACGTAAAAACGGCCAAAAATCACACGTGCACGGGTGTGCACGCGGGATAACTGAACAAACAAGTACTATCAGAATATAGAGCTATTTAACACTTATTTTAACCAAAGAAAATAATTTACCCTACAGTACTTTAAAGTAATTACCTGCATTATGATGCGTTCTCCATCTGCGAATGGCCTCATGTCTATTACATCCACGATCTTCATCCTCTCCGATAACTGCACACACACACACACACACACACACACACACACACACACACACGCACACACACACAATTTGAATTTTGAGAGCAAGAGAATTACCAGACAAGGGACCAGGGTGGAGTGAAGCAGGTAAGAGATTATGAAGAGTGAAACAGAATATAAAATAAATACATAAAAGGAGGAAGAGAGAAGACACATGGAAAGAAAGAAATAAAGAAGTCTCGTTGCCTAGAGACCACAAATGTAAATGATCCTCCCTCTCTCCTCCTCACCTCCAGTGATTTGAGTAGTGGTACAGACTCGATGAAGCATTCGTACATCTTCCTCTTCTTGGCATTGTTCTTCACAATGAGTCTACGGAACGTTGAGCGGTCCTGGAGTAAACAGAAGCATGGACACACGCATCCACACATACGCGCACACACACACACACACACACACACACACACACACACACACACACACACACACACACACACACAAGAGTTAGTTGCATGGTTTCCTACACCATCGGTGTATGAATGGGTGAATGCAATGCACAATATGCACCATAAAACCTGACGTCACTCGCTCATCTCCTGGTTCACGAAAGTTTTTCTCTATGCAGAATAACATTGGGTCATCTTAAAATCGTCTCATAAGAATTGTGATATTGTCGGGGAGGTGTCTCTATCGTTTACGTTTACAGTCAGTTAGTCAGTGTTCATTTCGTCGACTAAAACTAAGACGAATGTTCGTCGACTACCTTTTTTCACTGACGAAAACTAAATGGAAACTAAATGAAAACTAAGCTATGAGGACTAAAACTGGGTTATGGTTATGGTTAGGGTTTGAGGTAGGTTGTCGTTTGTCATTACATCATCACATCATAGTCATAGTCGACTAAATCACCTGTAGATTTAATTGACTAAAATCTTATGATATTTAGTCGACTAAAACACTAAAACATTCCGGGTGACTAAAATTAGACTAAAACTAAATGAAAACTAGACTATGACTAAAACAAAAATAGAAAACTTCTGCCAAAAACAACACTGCAGTCATATTTTTGATACAGTCTGTTTCTAGCAAAAATGTAACTAATTCGGCAGCAGTAAGTGACAGCAGTGACAACACATAAATGTGTGTGGGGAGGAATTAATTGGTATAACGATTATTGTCTTAAAATAAGGATAGAATAAGGAAGAATAAGTTCAAACAATGAATATTCCAGTGTGTTGTATAGCATTATAATATTCTTATTGTTTGTTTATGAATCCAACTGAAGCGAACAAAGTTGTAACAGTGGGTATTTTTTTGCAAAAGAAAGACATGAAAAAATGCCTAAAATGTATTGTATGTACAATTGATGCTGCACTTCACCACTATGACCACAGGGTGGCAACATTATAAAACAAGTGTGGTCAAAAGATGAACTTCATTCATGGAGAGGAAAGAGTCCATTCTTAAAATGGATAACCACCTGTTCAAAAATAAATGGGCTTTCTGCCACTAAAATGTTGAATTGAACAAAGAACACTGAATAATACAATTGAAAATAAATAAAATGTGCGCGCGTGTGCTTGTGCACGGACACGTTTGCAATTAGAGTAAAAGCAGTCGGAGATAGAAACAGAGAGTTAGAAAATAGTTAAGTGAATAAGACTTTAAGACCCTCACCAGTCCCCATAGCGCCCCCTCATTGGTGGCGACAATGGTCGCAGCGCGTGGTGTGTTGTACATGAGCGCCAGCTCACCAAAACTGCCTTTGTTGTCATACTGTCCCACACATACTCCTTTAACCAATATGTCAAACACTCCCCTGCAGAGAGAGAGAGAGAGAGAGAGAGAGAGAGAGAGAGAAAGAGAAAGGTAGAAGAGTATTAGAGGTAGAGATGGAGGGAGAGGGGTGGGTATGGAGAGAGAAAAAAAGGGAAGAGAAATGATAACATTAAGGGGAAAAACAATACAGAACGAACAGGGGCGGGTGCGAGGACAAAAACAAAAAAAACAGCCGAGTTGAACAATTAGGAGACATAAAAGAGAGGATGGGAGAGAGGGATAGAGAGAGAGAGCAGAATAAGACACAGCACATTACATTCAGGAACAGACCTCCAGCCAAAAGAAGTGGAGTGTGATTTATTTCCCACCAGCCCCCCTGACAAGATTAAAGGTCATCAGTGGTGGGCGTCGGCCTATCGACTTGTTAAATAACTGGCCAATCACAGTTTATCTCTAGCCTAAGGACAGGACTTGTCAACAGAGAGAATGACTGTGTGAGTGCGTGCATGTGCTTGCACGTGCACGTGTGTGTGTGTGTGTGTGTGTGTGCGCGCACAATTTCCTCTTTCAACTAGGCCCTCACTAAGCCCCTTGGCAGGGTCCATGATGAGTCTTGAGATGTAACATCCTGGTCGAACTTAAAAAATGCATTTTCCTAAAGGTCCGTATCGATAGCCCTCGTTGCCAAAGGCCACAAATCAATATGTATATCAACCTAAAACTAAAGGATTAAAGGCAGCTTTAATAGTCTTAACTCTTTAACTTTAACTTTTTCCCCCCAGGTACGTATATACGGACGTCGACGCTAGGTGGCGTCATATCGCATGTCTGTATATTTACGGACGTCGACGCTAGGTGGCGTCATATCGCATGTCTGTATATTTACGGACGTCGACGCTAGGTGGCGTCATATCCCAGGTCTGTATATTTACGGACGTCGATGTCTAGGTGGTGTCATATCCCAGGTCCGTATATATACATACCCTAACGTATACTCCGTCTATATAATGGTTGAGGCCTACGGAAGCTTTTAACATTGGTCCGGTTCCTATAGCAACGCCCCACCGTTCAAACTATGGGATTGCAAATATAATCACAGTTCAAAGCAGTTGAAAGGAGGATTTTCAGACCTCCATAAGTCGGACTCCAGGATCGCCGTCCTTGGTGGATCTTCTGCCGTCCACATTTCGGATTTAATTTGTGCCTTTGTACCGAGACGCTGCCGCCATGTAAAAGCTTCTGACGAAAGGTACACAGTGTGTGCTTGTTCCAATGTGTAGTGAGTGTGTGTAGGAAGTGTGTGAGTGTGTGTAGGAAGTGTGTGTGTGTGTGTGTGGGGGGGGGGGGGGGGCACTGAGGTTTATGCTAACAGCTAGCCGCAATTATAGAGTTAAGATATGGGATACATGATCATAATATAATTAGTCACAATTAAATTGTGCATCACCCAAATGAATACTCTGCTCAAGTCAGTGTCTGCCAACAACAAGCAGTGTGTTCCACAGTGGAGTAGAGATATCCTGGCATGGCATAGATAGAACCAGGCAGGCATGCTCTCGTTAAAGGTCAGCGTATGCCTGGTAGTGTGTGTGTGTGTGTGTGTAGCCGACAAGCTGTGTTGTTCTGGCTGTGTGCAGATGAAAAGTGACAAGGACAGGACTGCTTTGGTAGGGGGGGGGGGGGGGGGGGACGACGAAATAAAATTAGGCAACTGAAATAAATTAGATATTGGATGATAACCAACGATCAGCTAGTGAAGGATTTTGACTGGTAAGTTACAGTAAGATAACTAAGGCTGGTAAATGTTGGTGTCTGGTCAGGATTCCCCACACAGTCTATTTGGCGGAGGGTTAGGCTAGCCTCTGAGGGCACCCAGCCAGGTCACTTCTCTCCCCCGTGCAGTCGTTGATGAAACACCAATATTTTACTTACTCAATAGACTATCTGTAAAATAAGTTTACAGAAAGGAAATGAATATGCAAGCATGCTCTATTGAATAGAGCATGCTTGCATATTAATTTCCTTTCTGTAAACTTATTTTGTCTTTTACAACTTTTAGTTGTAACAAAGATTTGGCGAAATTGCCCATTGGCTTATCGTTAGCAAAAGAAAAAAAATGTATTATTATTATTATTGGCATCGGTCAATCGGCATAATCAATGCCAAAAACACAATTTAATTATTATCTTGACAAATGCGTTCATAAACGTACAGACAGACAGACAGACCTCTCTATGACGTAGAAGTTGTCTCCATCGTCTCCCTGGTCAATAACATGATCCGGGGGCTGAACCCGGTGCTCAAACATGGCATCCAACACCTCTGAGAACTGCTCCTAGAGAGAGAGAGAGAGAGAGAGAGAGAGGGGCTCAAACATGGCATCCAACACCTCTGAGAACTGCTCCTAGAGAGAGAGAGAGCGTTCAACACATCATGTAGGACCTCAGAATGCTGCCCCTGGGTATGTAGTAGGCGTTGTTCAACCAGTGAAAAGTGTGTGTATATGCATGTATTTGTGCAAGTTTAGAGAGTGTGTGTGCGTGCGCGCGCGTGCGTGTGCAATGTGCATAGGTAGCATTCAGCTGCTAGATGTTGCACTATACCTCTGCCCCGCAGCTCATACGTACAGTATGTAACTCTACGCACACGCCCCTCTCAAGTGGTTGCTAGTTCACCGCACAACCAGCATTTCATGGTCGAGTGGAGTCAGTGTGACCATTTAGACAGAATCTCAGTCCTCAGTGTTTCTTTTTTTGGGCCAGGGGGAGGTAGTTTAGAGACCAGGATTACTGCATGTTTTTTGTGAGGGTCACCTAATCCTGTCAAGTGTTGAAGCTGCATAAAGAGCAGTGGGTTCCCAAGCCTTTTAGCCTGTGACCTAAAACACAATTTAGACATTCTCACTGGACCCAAATTAGTGAAAATAGCCGATCGACAAGCTCGGCTATTTTCACAACCCGTTTTGTAATTTATGGAATTTCTTTGATTTTTCATTAATTTCTTCATGAAATTACTGGAAAAAAAATAAAAGGAAATCATTGAATTTTGGTTTAATTTAGGAAACAAAACATAAGGAGACCCTCAAAATGGTTCCCATCCAACCCAGTATTGGGAAACCACTGCTACATTCTGCCCTTTTCTCACACTGAGGATCCTGTACCACCACTGGTTCCCAAACTGACTCATTTCAAGGACCTCCAAATTGACTCATTACTCATTAGCCCTCGGATCCCCCATTTGAAGGGATCTGCCAGGGACCCCCCAATAAGAGAAACCTTTAATGCTCTGATTGTGATTCTCAACCAGTCTAATTTTAAGGACCCCCCCAGTTTGACATGCATTAGCCAATAAATGGCATTATAATCTCTGGGACCCACAATTTATATTGTAAAATCAATGTTAATTTAACTCA
Organism: Protomyctophum parallelum; assembly: GCF_964188405.1. Classification (NCBI taxonomy): domain Eukaryota; kingdom Metazoa; phylum Chordata; class Actinopteri; order Myctophiformes; family Myctophidae; genus Protomyctophum; species Protomyctophum parallelum. The sequence continues at coordinate 26,484,472 of NC_139705.1, read as the reverse complement.
GAATGTACACATGGAAACAAATGGACCCGTTGGTTCCATTTATACACTCTCAGAGTTACAGACCCATAAGGGTCCATTTGGTTTCAAACTATCATTTAGCTGGGGACCCCTAGGAAGTGCCTCAAGGACCCCTGGCGGTCCCCGGACCCCACTTTGGGAACCACTGCTGTACCACTTGGTGCTACCAGCGCTGTTATGCTATTGGCTCACAGGGTGTGGGAACCAGACGTCAACAGGTCGAGATAAAACATTCCTTTTGGACCCGGCAACATTCTTTTTATGATTAATTCACAATCATAATAGTTGTATTGGAGACTGATTCCAAACCTGTCGAAAAAGCTCTGTGGCCTTGGTATTTTATATTATTATTTTATTACATTTTGATTAATGCTACCTTTAAACAGCAGGATGTGTGTTACTTGATCTAGTGTTTAACTGGAGTGTGTGTGTGTGTGTGTGTGTGTGTGTGTGTGTGTGTGTGCGTGCGTGCATGCTACCTGGTCTAGTGTGTTGAACAGTAGGATGTCTTTGCAGGCCTCCTGCAGTCGACAGCGCTGTTCATCTGTTTTGGGGTGAACCACTCTGGGCTCAGTGTCTTCATCCTCGTCGTCTGGATTGAATGCCTCCGCACACACTACGTGCGTGCACACACACACACACACACACACACACACACAAGAGTGGATGTTACACACTATTCACAACACACAAAATAGATCAGTGTCACACACACACAGGCTGTTACACACAATCGACACTAAAACACTATTCACAACAGACAAAATAGATTGGCTGTCAGACACACACACACACACACACACACACACAGCTCCAACTGCCATGATAGCGTTCATTGCCAGATCTGTGCACGTCAGCGCAGCAGTACACCTGCTCAGAGTGATCTGTTCACTGTCTCCGTGTGACTGAGTGCTCTGTGCTGCCGAGCCGTGTTAAGTGCTAACACAACACAGTGACTGAACGACTCAAAATGAGGAATGTTGTAGTCTGTTTATTCACGTAGCTTCATGTATCCCTCAGGAAGTACTAAACGTAAATAGAAACCTGGTGTGTGTGTGCGTGAGAAATGAATACTGTTAACTGTTAAACTAATATAATAAACCTTGAACCAGAAAGCCTACGGTATTAGGCATGAACTGTGCTAACGGCCCCTAGTTTGTATGGTTGCTTGAGAAAACACAATAAAGTCGTACCTTTCTATTACACACACACGCACACACACACACACACACACACACACACACACACACACACACACACACACACACACACACACACACACACACACACACACACACACACACACACACACACACACACACACACACACACACACACACACACACACACACACACACACACACACACACACACACACACACACACACACAGAGCGCAGAGTATAACTATAACTGACACAGCAACAGAAAAAAAGAGAAGCAGAGTTTGGGGAATGTTATGCAACACAACAGTGAGGGGAGGACATTACTGCCTAAGGACAGCAGAGGCGATGTGTTATCTTCAGCTGTAGCAGAACAGTAGAGTGGCGCGCGTGTGTGTGTGTGTGTGTGTGTGTGTGTGTGTGTGTGTGTGTTCCGTTGTCATAGAGATGAAGACGGTGCTGATAATGACTTGTACTTTTGGACGGTTGTGACTTGGTTGGCTGGAATCAGGGTTGTTGTGGTCTGACATGTGGCGGTCATAAATGGTTATCGTTGGGTGTGGGGGTTCATTGACAGGAGGAGGATGGTGCGTGACCCAACTAGTTCAGGAGGGGGGTGGGTGACCCAACTAGTTCACTAGAAGGAGGGTGGGTGACCGAACTAGTTCACTAGAAGGAGGGTGGGTGACCGAACTAGTTCACTAGGAGGGTGGGTGACCGAACTAGTTCACTAGAAGGAGGGTGGGTGACCCAACTAGTTCACTAGAAGGAGGGTGGGTGACCGAACTAGTTCACTAGGAGGGTGGGTGACCGAACTAGTTCACTAGAAGGATGGTGGGTGACCCAACTAGTTCAGGAGGAGGGTGGGTGACCCAACTAGTTCAGGAGGAGGGTGGGTGACCCAACTAGTTCAGGAGGAGGGTGGGTGACCCAACTAGTTCAGGAGGAGGGTGGGTGACCCAACTAGTTCAGGAGGAGGGTGGGTGACCCAACTAGTTCAGGAGGAGGGTGGGTGACCCAACTAGTTCAGGAGGAGGGTGGGTGACCCAACTAGTTCAGGAGGAGGGGGGGTGACACAACTAGTTCACTAGAAGGAATGGTAAAATGGTGCATTTATATAGCGCCTTTATCCAAGGTGCTTTACATAGATTGTGCATTACATTCACACATTCATACACAGATGGCGGCGGAAACCATGCAAGGCACCAAGTACCAACCAGCACATCAGGAGCAATTAGGGATTCAGTGTCTTGCTCAAGGACACTTCGACACAAACTCTGGGGGAGCCCGGGTCCGAACTGGCAACCTTGCGGTTCCCATCCAGCCACTCTACGCCTGAGCCACCGCCGCCCAGCACACTGTGACTTTCTCTAAAACACGTCCAATGTCGTCTTTAGCAGAGATAGGGCTGTATTTTGCGTGTCTTAAGTACCAGGCCTTATTCCCTAACTTGAGTAAATGAAAGACCTGGAGGCGTGGTCAATGCTCTTTGGACACTCAGAATAGCCAAATGGCATTGATCACGCCTCCAGGTCTTTAGTTTACTCAAGTTAGGGAATAAAACCTGGTACTTAAGACACGCAAAATACAGCCCATAGAGTTAAAGGACCTGTTGTCACGGAAACGGTCGATGGCGTGACGTTAGGCCACGACGTCACGTCACCCTATAAAGTATGGAGCACAGAAGCACTGAACAATAATACTACAGGTACATATCTCATACTACATATCTCATATTGCGAGTAAGTATTTGGAATCATGTATCAAGGAGGTAGGTACCTAGATATCACTGGGCTCAAGCTACCGACTAGTTCACAGCTCCCTCCCCCCAGTGCCTAAGGCAAGATACAAATCCCCTAAACCACAAAGGCCACAAGGCCTTTCCAACACATCCCACTGACAACCCCCTGCAAGTATAGGAGATCTCAGTTACAGGACCACTTCACCACTTTTCAACATCTCTTCATATAATTGGTCCTTACTAATGTTCATGATAATTTCCTACACAGTCTGTGTCTCGTGGGCAGTTCAGAAACCCGTCCACATCATCATTAGGCAGATTTGTTTTTTAAAACTGTTTTGCTGCAAGGAGTTACGAGTTTTTCACAGATTGTAGAATGGGTACAGTTCAATGAAAATACAAAAATACAAAAATAAACTACTACTGCTACGAGGAAAAAAACTGAATACAATGTCACCTGGCATTTCCTGGTTTTACACAGACAAGATGCCATTTGCAATTTTCTAAAGTTGGCTTTTTCAGTCTCAAGCCGTGGCTCATGCGGGTGAATTGCATGCTTGCGATTGGCTAGTAGTAGGCAGTACATCCAATGAGCCAGATGGACACCCATTTGGCTAGTGTCGGTCCATAGATTTATGTAGTTGTCGTCGACTCGTCGGTGACCGATTTGAAAAATCACACCCGTGTGAACTGAGTGGTGCAAATCCCCCCCCCCCTCTCTCTCTCTCTATCATTAGCAGGCAACAGTGCAGCACTATCTCTCTCTCTCTCTCTGTTTCTGGCACAACAGCGCCACTTTTGGTACTCATTGGTACTGGTGCTCATAGTCACACACAGATGAACACACACACACACGGTTGAACACACGGTTGAACACATGGTTGACATGGACATTGCTGTTCTTTGGAGTGGTTGCACCACTAAAAAATGGAGACGAGGTTCTTGGCCTGCTGGCCTGCGTGCACTTAGCAGCCACACAGACAGAAGGACACAGGTGTGTAAATGCATTAATCTCCTGCCTGAGATTAACTCTGCTAACCCCATAGAGGAACATAGTCACCATGGGTTGGCTGTAATCTCCACATAATATAACCCATTAACCCAAATCCTAGAAAGCACTCACGCATTTGGTCCAACTTTCTAGACCCTGAAGGTCAGCTCAAACTTTTGAAGAACCAGAAGACAAACTTTGTTTCAGTTTGTGGCTGCCAGAAATAATTATTTAATTTCTTTACTTTGGTTCTGTGTGTTTAATATATAATTATGTATGTATGCCCATCATCCATGTCCAAGTTATTAGAAGTATTATTTTGTAATGGAAACTATTGCCTGGACCCTTTATATGGTGTGCTTTCATTAAGAATAAAGCAGCATGCTGCCGCTGAACCGAGTCCAATCTGGGTGAAAGTCACATTGGAAAATGAATATAACGGCGTGGTGAGCCCGGCCCGGACAGAACACAGCCCGGCCCGACTGGCTTTTAGCTCTAATGCATTCTATGGTTCACAGACATGCCAGTCTGACAGACAGACAGCAGTCACGAGGGCCGTATTAAAAAAAATAGAAGTCCACATTATGGCATCAGCGTGTGCAATACGGCCAGTCATACGTTTTAAGCCAGCTCACCTTAATTCATTATAGGCTGTAGGCTACTACATTGATCTCATCATGAGATCAATCAAGTTTGGTGCCAAGTGTCCCGAGAATCATTTTATGATGATATCATGAAATGAACCTGCACTTACATCTGACAAAGAGGATATAGGCTACCTGCACCGTATATGTGTCCATTCACCACATGGCATTCAGACAGATGACAGTGAGATGATATTAATCTAAAAGACAGACTTCCCCGCATGAATCAATGCAGCAATGAAAAAAGTATCGGATATCTATTTTACCTCTGCAGGCGAGTGTGCAATTGTCGTGTGGTGAACAGTACAAATTAACTTTCTCATTATGTGAAAGTAACCATAACATCAGTTAACTTATTAACGTTCTGACATTTAACAAGGAGTGAAGCAATGCGTGCCAAGTTAGCAAGTTTCGTTTATAATTATATACACTAGTCCAGGGGTCGGCAACCGGCGGCTCTAGAGCCGCATGCGGCTCTTGAGCACTCCCCTGGTGGCTCTCTGTAGCATTACAAAAAAATCGATGAAAATGTATAAATGTTTATTTTTTCACATTTTTATTTTTCATTTATGGTTTCTGTAGGAGGCAAAACGTGACAGAAACTTTCTTAAGTTTCCCAATTTTGTAAAAATGTGTAGAATAAATATTAAGTTTCAATAATGTCAACTAAAATTCGCGTCATAGCATGCGACACACTCGCATGCTGCGCGCCTGACACTATTATAAACAAACCGGTGGGTGTGTGAGGCTGGTGCCTGCTACGCTAACGCTATGGCTTCTACATCTACAGGGAGAAAAAGAAAGATAGCCGACGAAAACAGAGGATTTAACAATTCGTGGACAGACGCTTATGCCTTCACAGCCAATGCAGAAGATAGATTGCCTGTATGCTTAATCTGCAGTATCCCATGACGCAACAGCAGCCTGTTTTACGCAATCGCAGTCCAAACGTGTATATAAACATTCCGATTTCAAATATAAGGTCCTCGCCACATGTGCCACGGGGGTTAGAAATTTGCTGGTACAGTGATTAGCATTGCTGCATCCCGCGTTGTTTAATAAAAAGCATTTTTATCCGAGCGCCCCGGCTACTTGTCTCAAACGGGGTTGGGAAATCCACAGTTGCACACCGGTTGGGGGCGCGTAGTTGAAAGCCAATGGCAAAATAACAGCTCGGATAAAAATGCTTTTTATTAAACAACGCGGGATGCAGAAATGCTAATCGCTGTACCAGCAACATTCTAACACCAGTGGCACACGTGGCGAGTACTTTATATTTGGAATCTGAATGTTTATGTACACGTTTACAATGTAAATGTAGCGATTGCATAAAACAGGCTGCAGTTGCCATGACGCACCATGGCTAAATCTGCAGTGACAAACTTATCAAACAATAAATAAAACGTGCCAAGCCGTTCACAGACGGTGACTACAGTATATGAAGGAGTCATATAGACGTTGTATTATCTCCCGTGTTGCAACGAAACTATAGCAGCAGCCGCAGCAGTGGTGGAGTTTAAAGCTGCGATGATTGCGATCCACTTCTTAAAAGTTATAGTTTGCTGACTTTGCTCCCTTCTGCTTTCTTCAGCAGTTCTGTGACTGCAACAGCCCTCTTTCTCTCATTCATGCAAACTTAGCATGCTTTCCCTGGAAATGTCTTTCAACGTTACTTTTTTATTGTTTGATAGTTTGTCACTGCAGATTAAGCATACAGGCAAATACCGATATTGTAAACCTCCCAAAACACGACACACTTGTGTGGAAAACATGGAATGCTTTTCCAGACAATTATGTGAACATGAAGAAACTCGCATTTGGAGTATTTGTGGAGTAACGTTGTGAGCAGATATTCTCAAACATGAACTACATTAAATCCAAATACCGCACACGCCTCACCGATGAGAGCCTGCGCAGTTGTGTGTGAAGATTAAAGTGACATTTTACGTGCCCAGTGTTGAGAAGCTCTCCAGCGATGTCCACACACAGAAATCACATTAAACGGGTAAGAACACAATGCAAAAAACATGGCATAATAATGGAGGGTGCGTTGACTGCGTTCGGAAATGCGCACCGGGAGCGCACTCGCCTATATTAGTTTGCATTGCACAGTGCGCTCAGTGCGCTATTTCCGAACGGGCCCGTAATGAAAGTTAAACCATAGCGCACTTTTTATTTTGATAGATAGGCTAATATCCACTTGCAGCCCTTTTGTCTTCATTATATAAGCATTTTATGGCTAAAAAAATGTTGCGGCTCCAGATAGATTTTGAATTAATTTTTTTGGTCGAAAATGGCTCATTCAACATCTTGGGTTGCCGACCCCTGCACTAGTCCTTACCCGTTCTGAATATATGAACAGCAAATTATGTTCAGTGTGGGGAATTGTTTACAGATGGTCTTGGGCCTAAAAATCTCGGGGCACACGATATACGGTGTGTGTATATACTGTATATATACACTGGTGTATATATATAGTAAATATATATATTAGGCCTAACAAAAAAAAAACTTTTATTGGCATTTGGTGGGGGAAAAAAAGAAGAAAAAAAGCTCAGAATACGACGAGTAAGACCAAAAAGGTCTTTGATCATTAAAATTCTCTTTGATGAGACCATCGGGACGCGCAAAGTCAAAATAAAGTTTTCTTTCATCTAAAATATCACGTGCGCAAATGTTTTGGAATGCGTCATCGCGAGTAGACGCACAACCCAACACAACACAACGCCAACACAACACAACACAACGCCAACACAACACAGCAGTGGCGGAAGGTTCCTATAATGGCAGTGGGTGCAGCCACGCATATTTGCGCTGCGGCTGGCTGCTATTAGCTCTTAAAAGCGCCGTTGTGTTGTGTTATTATTTTGCCAGTGGGTTCTTCTGCTCCTGTGCACCCCCGGAGTTGACGCCACTGAACACAGCATGGACCTGTGCACCGTATCTGTCGTCTGCCCGTGCAAAGCACCGCCACAAATAATTCGATTGAATACCAAATCATTTGCAGACATAATTAAGGAGGTGAAACCGTGCCGGTAGTATGCGTGATTGCGTGGGGGTCTGCGAGTACAGTGACGGAGACTCTAACGTGTTACTGTCTGTTACTGTGCCCCTAAAGAATTCTGAGGCAACATGGCTGGAGACGAGGCAGCCAATCAGAACTGCTCGACTAGCCAAGCCATGCAGACGATGGGATGTTCTTGGTTGTTGGCAACTGTCGTGACAGAAATAAATTAACCAACCTCCAACCTTTTGGTGTGAGTGATGCAGCACTTTACTTTGGTTTGGAGTTGAATTAAAACTCTAAAGTATTCAACCAGTGTGTGGACATTCTACTCAAAGTTTTCAAATGTTTAGCTGTAGGCATACAGTGTCATGTGTACTTGAACCATTCATTATTTAAAAGATGGTATTTCAGGCAAATATTGAAGTTATTAAAAAATAAGCCTATCCATCATTGCCGTACTGTTTAACAGTATTTTGCGCAATTTATGTCCCCGAATTTATGGATATGGACTTATGGCTCCATCGCTGCCTCTTTCTTTAGTATAAGTAGAAATTTAACGTGTTGCTGACTGTTTATCGTCCCTCTCGCGCGCGCACACACACACACACACACGCTTATGGCAGTCCATCGATGTCGATGATGACGTTGCTCCAAATAAAGTTCATGGGATGATTATTGTTGTGTCTGTCGTCTGTGCATAGCCTGGTGGCTAGTCAGACCAATGCGTGATCCGCATATTTTGTCACAGGAGGGGCAGGGGAAGGCAGCAGCGGTGGTCGGTAGACCCCTAGCACGCTGGTGCCGTTGTGCACGCCGCTCTGCTCTCCTCTCTGTGAACTTCTCCTGAAGGTGAGCAATTCCCTGGTGGCAGGTAGAGCTCCAGGTGTGGCGATCAACAGCCAGGGACTCCAGCGCTGGTGGTCTGATGTCACACTTCTTCAGGAGGGTTTTGATGTGGTCCTTGTACCTCTTTTTTGGACCTCCGGCAGCCCTTTGACTGGCTTGAAGCTGGCCATACAGGATCTGTCGGGGTAGGCGATGGGCTGGCATACGGATCACATGCCCGACCCATCTGAGGTGTTTTGGGCCAAGGAGTGCTGTAATGCTGGGTGTGTTGGTCCGGTCGTATATTTCAGTGTATGGCACCCTGTCGGCCCAGGTCAGACCCAGGATCCTTTGGAGGCAGAATATATGGAAAGCCTCTAGACAGTTTATGTGCCTCTGGTAGGGTGTCCAGGTTTCAGAGCTGTAGAGCAGTGTGGAGAGGCATACTGCCTTGTACACAGCTGCCTTAGTGGAGATGGTGAGGTCCCTGTTCTGAAAGACCCTGGACCTTAGCCTACCAAAGGCAGTAGAGGCCAGGCTGTTGCGTGCCTGGACGTCGTCCTCTATGGTGCAGGATGGGGACAGAGTGCTACCGAGGTAGATGAAGTGAGGGACGATGGCTAATGAGTGCCCGTCGAGGGTGAAGATAGGCGTGTTTGGCTGGGGGGTGAAATGCTGCACGAGTATTTGTGTTTTTTTTATGTTTATCTGGAGACCAATGGCACTGTATATGGAGTTGACCACATTTAGTGCACGCTGAAGGGATTCCGGTGTGTGAGCAAGTAGAGCACAGTCATCGGCGTACTGTAACTCCAGGATGTGCTGGGTGGTGACTTTGGTAGTGGCTTGGAGGCGACGGATGTTAAAAAGGTTACCATCCAGCGTGTATTGTATGTGTATCCCATCCGTGGGGTCCAGGTGTTTATGGGACAGGAGGGTGACAGTGGAGATGAATACATTAAATATGGTTGGGGCTAGGACACACCCTTGCTTGACCCCCACATCCACACTGAAAAATGGGGATTGTTGGCCACCGTTGCTCACACATGCCTTCATACCATTATGCAGCTGCCGCAGGAGGTTGCAGAACTTTGCTGGTACACCTAACTTCCCCAGTATTTCCCACAGTAGGTCCCGATTGACAGTGTCGAAGGCCTTGGACAGATCTATGAAAGCCAGGTACAGGTCTTTGCAGTGTTCTCTGCACTTCTCCTGCACCTGTCTGGCAACAAATATCATGTCCGCCGTACTACGGTCTCGTCTAAAGCCGCACTGGGATTCGGGCAGGATGTTCTCAGTTACCTGAGTTGCTAAACGGTGTAGCATTATCCGTGCTAGCACCTTCCCAGCCGCGGATAGGAAGGAGATGCCTCTGCTATTGCCGCAGTCTGCTTTGTCACCTTTTCGCTTATAGATCGTTATGATGTTGGCATCCTTCCAATCTTTCGGGATGACTTCTGCTGACCAGATGGTGGTGATCAGAAGGTATCCACCATGCTTCAGGATTTCTCCCGGGATCTCGTCAAGGCCTGGGCTCTTGTTATTCTTTAGTCCGTTGATGGCCTTGCGTACCTCTGAGAAGCTGGGGGAGGAGTCCAATGTGTCTACAGGGGGCAGGCATGGGAGGTCAGAGAGTATGTCCATTTGTATAGGGTTTGAGGTGTTCAGCAGGGTCTTGAAATGCTCAGACCATCTGTCCAGGATCTGATGTTTGTCCTTGTAGAGGGTGGCGCCATCTGTTGACCTGACCGGGGTGATGTTCTTTCTCTGTGGGCCATAGATGGACTTGATGGAATCATAGAAAGCATGTGAGTTGTTAGTGTCTGCGTGATGTTGTATTTCGCAGGCCTTCTTGGTCCACCAGTCGTTTTCCATGGCTCTGAGGGTGTGCTGGGTTTCACTTCTAAGGCGGATGAGGTGAGCCTTCAGGACAGAAGATTGGGGGTTAGATAGATGAGCTGCAAGGGCCTTGTGTTTTGCTTGAAGGAGATCGTGGATTCCCGGTGCACTGTTGTCGAACCAGTCTTGATGCCTCCTTCGGGTGTACCCAATAGCCTCAACAGCCGCTTGGTGGAGGGCTGAGCGTAGGGTGCTCCAGGTAGAGTTGATGTCAAGATCTGCTGGAGTTTCAGGACTCTTGGACAGCTGGTCTGCTATCTTTTTCCTGAGCTGATTGACAGAGTGCTTGGACTTCAGTGCATCACAGTTGAGCCTCCGGGAGGGTTGTGTTTTCCTCTGTTGAGGACGAATTTCTAGGGCAATCTTTGTTCTGATCAGGCGGTGGTCAGTCCAACAGTCAGCTCCACGCATGGCCCTGGTGACACGCACCTCTTTCCTGTCCGCTTGGCGAACGATGATGTAGTCTAGGACACACACACACACACACACACACCACCCACCCCCCCCCCCCCCCCCCCCCCCCCCCCCCCCTCCTGGCCGCGAGGTTTTTAGGCTATGAAAAGTGTTACTTTCGGACAAATCTCACGGCACACCTGGACAGATCAAACGGCACAGTAAAGTGCCGCGGTACATAGGTTGAGAAACACTGCGTTGGAGAATGCGCTAGGGTCCTTGAGGCTGTTCTTCGTGGCCTGTTGTTTGTTGTATGTAGTAATTGTGTCGATGCGTAGGTTACTGTTACTAAGGCAGAGTGTTCGCCAGCCTCAATCGCCTGTCCGTGAAAAGGACAGCAGCCAGAGGGGGAGGGGCCTGAGGTGGTGTGGAGCAGATCTGAGATCAGCGAGTTTGGACATTGAGGGGGTTGGAAATATCCCGGTCACTGTGAAGGCTGTAGTACTGTAAATATGACATGAATATGAATGCAAAGTAGTGGTTGATGTGTGGACAGGCTAGCTGTTGCTGTTGTGCATGGTGAGATGTGTGCAAACTGTGTAGTTTAGTAGGAGAAGACGGCCAAAGGATGCAACACACACACACACACACACACACACAGTCACCGGCGCCAAATTGTATAGGGCACTCTTTGTTGTGTTGCGGCGGTAGCTAGAGGAAGCATGCCAGTGGGGTAACGGTGAGAACGGTGGCCTGCAGGTGTCGCTAAGGGGCGGAGGTGTGTGAGGGTGCGAGGTTAATTCACTAATAAATTCATTATTAATCATTAATGTGTCAAATCGAAAAAAGGGCTTTGTTAAGACCTCCATATTCATTCAGTCAATGCCTGTGTGAAAAGCGGGAGTGATTGGTGCAGGCAATGAGGAGATACGGCGGTGTTTCTGACAGACAGACATTGACTGAATTATAGTATGATATGATATGATGATATAACTCGCGCTGTTTGCTTGAAGATCTGTCCGTGAGGAGACCCGCCTGTCAAAATTAACTGCTCTACAAGCTCATCGCTGTTCACTGTTGTATAACTTGATCTGTACAGGCTATGATGACGTATTTCGATATTTCCTGTTGCCTTATATGGTGTGGAATGGGCGTGGATGTCCCATCAAACCAGGCGACACCAGGCGAATCACGTAGGAAAAATGCAGAAAGGGTACACTCAGCGATGTCCACAAATGAAGTGATTACACCAGCTTCCCTGAATAACACCGTCACAGGAGCTAATCGTAGGTTGAGAGGACGGATTAATACGATATCATTACGCATCTCATTTACACTGTGACGTATTTCTCCTTTGTGAATGAGGACCTATATGCGGCCAGCAAGGTGTGTTTGTTTGCATTTGTTTTTTGTTTAGAATTTGTTTATTTGTACAATGTTTGTTATGGTTTGACATTATACGAGCATGTGTTTGTTCATGAGCCGTAAGAGTGCTTGATATAAACCATAAGTAAGCAGAACCACTGCAATGATTATGACTACTGGAACCATCAGTAACAGAAACACTGCACTGTTTATGACTACTGGAACCATCAGTAAGCAGAACCACTTCACTGTTTATGACTACTGGAACCATCAGTAAACAGAACCACTTCACTGTTTATGACTACTGGAACCATCAGTAAGCAGAACCACTTCACTGTTTATGACTACTGGAACCATCAGTAAACAGAACCACTTCACTGTTTATGACTACTGGAACCATCAGTAACAGAAACACTGCACTGTTTATGACTACTGGAACCATCAGTAAGCAGAACCATTTCACTGTTTATGACTACTGGAACCATCAGTAAGCAGAACCACTTCACTGTTTATGACTACTGGAACCATCAGTAAGCAGAACCACTTCACTGTTTATGACTACTGGAACCATCAGTAACAGAAACACTGCACTGTTTATGACTACTGGAACCATCAGTAAACAGAACCACTGCACTGTTTATGACTACTGGAACCATCAGTAAGCAGAACCACTTCACTGTTTATGACTAATGGAACCATCAGTAACAGAAACACTGCACTGTTTATGACTACTGGAACCATCAGTAAACAGAACCACTGCACTGTTTATGACTACTGGAACCATCAGTAAGCAGAACCACTTCACTGTTTATGACTACTGGAACCATCAGTAAGCAGAACCACTGCACTGTTTATGACTACTGGAACCATCAGTAAGCAGAACCACTGCACTGTTTATGACTACTGGAACCATCAGTAAGCAGAACCACTGCACTGTTTATGACTACTGGAACCATCAGTAAGCAGAACCACTGCACTGTTTATGACTACTGGAACCATCAGTAAGCAGAACCACTGCACTGTTTATGACTACTGGAACCATCAGTAAACAGAACCACTTCACTGTTTATGACTACTGGAACCATCAGTAAGCAGAACCACTGCACTGTTTATGACTACTGGAACCATCAGTAAACAGAACCACTGCACTGTTTATGACGCCACATTTTCAAGATTTTTTCAAAAAAGCTTGTAGATCTGCTATTTTTCAATAGCTAAAGTATAATGTATGCACCTAACAGCCTGCCATATTTAACCTTATGAATAAAGTAATGTCGATTGTGATTTAGCAAATTATATTTAAAAAAAATGAATAAAAGTAGAAGATAAACCTAACCAGTGGAAATAAAACGGAACGGATAATTACAGAAAACACACTTTTTCAGGGCCTGCAGGTTATTACAAACCTACGTAGACATGTGTGTGAGTGCATGTGTTGTTGGCAGAGATTAGCATCACCATGCCCCACCCAGACTGTGTGACGGACCATGACATGTAATTACTGGTATGTAAACACCGGGCCAGTAATACAGGCTTGTGTGTGTGTGCGTGAGCATATGTGTGTGTGTGTGTGTGTGTGTGTGTGTGTGTGTGTGTGTGTGTGTGTGTGTGTGTGTGTGTGTGAAAACAGCAGCCAAGGTCACACATGAATGCACACAATCAGAAGAACTGAGATTCACACAGGAGAGCAAATCAAACCCCACATCTTACAGAAACACAAGACACACACACACACACACACACACACACACACACACACACACACACACACACACACACACACACACACACACACACACACAGTACCTAACAACCACACACTCGCTTACCTGAAACTCTCCTGTTGAATCTGCTGGGGGGTGGAGCTGTAAAGGGGGAGAGAGAGAGAGAGAGAGAGAGAGAGAGAAGAGTGACATTAACATCACTGGCCTCATACATAATGACATGACATGAATTGACGCTTTGCAATCCTCCTCCTCATCACCCCTAAATGTGGTCACGCCGATGACACTCAACTAATTGGTTTGTCTTTTATCCCTCCGTCCCGCTACATGGGCTGAAGAGGCTAGTGGGGACTGCCCAGAACTCCCCACAGCCCGTTAGTCCCCACATACTTGTTCAATCATCTCAACATACTTGTTCAATCATCGCAACATACTTGTTCAATCATCGCAACATACTTGTTCAATCATCTCAACATACTTGTTCAATCATCTCAACATACTTGTTCAATCATCTCTCGGCACCACCTGTCGGCACCACTGCCTTAAACATGTAATGTTAGTAGGAATAAACACAGAAGCACCCGGGAGGAAGTGGACTATGAAAGGGGAGGAGCCAAATCAAGTACCTGTCTCTATTTAAAAAGAATCACACGTGTGAAGTGAGGGGCGCTAATATGTTAAAGTCTAACTCTTGTTGATTAGGTGATGAGATGGTGATGTAAAACAAATGGTTTCAAAACAAACATTAAATTATCTTTATTGTTAATGGCATTTAATGTTTGTATTAGGTAAAAGATGACGTACATTTTCTCTTCATTGTCAATGGCGTTTTTAAAACAAACATTGAACTAAAAACAACCTTGAGGCGGTGCCCCAAAAGGGGGCATTAGTTTTAGTTTTTTTTTTACCGAATGGGTTGTTCACATACTGTATGCTATTTAGATATGTTATTTATATATTTTTTATATAGCATGATTTAGATTATACAAATGCTAGGAATGTTATATATATATAGCATGATATTTAGAGTAGATAAATGCTAGGTTTTGACATTTCCCTGGTATCCTAATTTCCTTGAAGTGATGCATTGTTTTTCTTTGCACTCTATTGTAACCTTTTACCCTGTGTTTGTTGACTAGGGTTCATGACATTTACTCTTATCTTGCACTTCAAGATAAATTGTAAATTGTAATCGTCTAGAGACGCACATCTGAAAGGAGTATAGGGGGTAGGAGAGGGCAACATGCAAAGGGGAGAGAGGGCAGGATAATTAGTCCTTGCAGAAATTAATTTTGCGCAAGGCAGCCATCAGGAGGACACAGAAATCACACAACACAAACAAATCACAACCATATATAGACGACACAACAATACATTTACGCACCCTTACACGGGAAACAGTAGGCTACCAGTAGGTCATGGTTAAGAAAAATAAATAAATATTAGTTTGGAAGTCCTATACTTATGGCGATAAATGATCTCTGTGCCCGAGCTTGCAACTTGGGTATAACGTGTACCGTTGCCCTGTGATGATGATGGCAGTGGAGTTCCATCACTATAGTTAGTATCAACTATCATCATACATTGATGTCATACTATGGAGTTTTACCCCTCCTATCTTGCTGGATAGTGGACACATTGATAATGTAAGAGACGGTGACAAAGTGTCTGTGGGATTTGATCGGAACGCCGATGTTCTGTCCTAATTTCTGACTTCATCATGCATCTCGTTTAGAATGTTAACCCATTCTGGGCAGGGACCCCTTTTGGGGTTTTAAGCATCATGTTATAGCAGATCTACAAGATCACGGGATCGGAAATCGAGGCCAATCACGTAATTTTCAAATGATCGGAATCGGATCAGGAGCACAAAAAAGAACACACCCGTGTGAAGTGAGTGGTGCAACACAGGAACGCGGCCAGGTTGCTGGCCTGGTTCCGGCGAGCCGCCCCGCGTCAGAAACGGTCGAGAAATGATAGAGTTACCATGTGGTGGACCCCGGGGGGTCCCTGTGGGTCTACCATCCAGACCACCAGGAACGTGCCCAAGGGGCTGGCCCAGTTCCAGGGACAGACCCAGAGACCCAGGAGGACACACAGCCAGGGACAGACCCAGAGACCCAGGAGGACACACAGCCAGGGACAGACCCAGAGACCCAGGAGGACACACAGCCAGAGACAGACCAAGAGACCCAGGGGGACACACAGCCAGGGACAGACCCAGAGAACCAGGAGGACACACAGCCAGGGACAGACCCAGAGACCCAGGAGGACACACAGCCAGAGACAGACCAAGAGACCCAGGAGGACATACAGCTCTGTAATGGAGTCGTTGCACCACTCAAAAAACAGATCAGGACATAATCATGTTACCAAGATTGCCTTTTTTCACCTTAGAAATATTGCACGAATCAGAGCCTATGTGTCCTTGGACGATGCAAAAACGCTAATCCACGCCTTTGTTTTCTCTCGGCTTGATTACTGCAATGCACTTTTTTCAGGACTGCCTAAGAAAACAACTGACAGATTACAACTTGTCCAAAATGCAGCAGCCAGAGTTTTAACTAGAACTAAGATGAGAGAGCATATTACTCCAGTTTTGGCATCACTGCACTGGCTTCCGGTTGTTTTTAGGATTGATTTTAAAATTATTTTACTTGTCTATAAAGCCCTCAATGGTCTCGCACCTTCCTACCTACATGACTGCTTGCCTAAATATGTCCCAAACCGCCCGCTAAGGTCTTCCACTGCTGGCCTGCTCGCTTTGCCTAAAAAAATGGCAACAAAAAAATACGGGGAAGCAGCTTTTTGCTTCTACGGGCCATCGGCATGGAACAAGCTCCCTCTGTACCTTCGTCAGGCAGCCTCTGTAGACATTTTTAAAGCTCAGCTCAAGACCCACTTCTACAACATTGCCTTTAAGTGATCTTATATTTCTTGTTATTCATGTCCTCACTGTATTGCATTACTGCTTGTTTTTTAATGTCGTTGCCTTGCTTTTCTTTTATGCTTTGCTTTTATTTTATTCTCCATTGTTCTGTAAAGCACTTTGAGCTGCATTTGATGTCATGAAAGGTGCTATACAAATAAAGTTTTATTATTATTATTATTATTATCCTTATCCCTAGTATCAATATTATATCCATATCATATTAGATTGGATATTGTACTATTGTTCTATAAAAAAATATTAATATCGGATCGGGAAAACCCTGTATGGGCAGATACTCAAAATCAAATGATCGGAATCGGATCGGAAGCAAAAGAAAAACGTGATCGGGACAACCCTAGCACCCACTGCAAGTTTTCAAGTGAGTTGAATTCCAGGTCAGTGAGGATCTACAAGCGAAAGCACCTCCATAACCCAACTCCACAATACATGCCACAACAATTGCCTACCGCACCCACCCCTATAGCTCAACAACGCCCCCAGTGTTATGCCATATACATGGCTGTCTGTGCATGCTGACCTTGGTTGTATGGATGTATGCGAGAGTGAGCGTGTAACTGTGTGACAAACCCCAGGGCTAACTTAGATCTCTGATTTCTAACACAGAGCTGTTATCGGCCAATATGAACTGACCACTCACTAACTCATACACACACCCGTGTTGCCCTGCCGTGTGTGTTGCCACCTTATGTCAGAGTCTATTAGATGTGGGTTGTGAAGACAGAAGACTGAGGAATCTGTCACACACTATACCCCTGGCGGCGCACGCACGCACGCACGCACGCACGCACGCACACACACACACACACACACACACACACACACACACACACACACACACACACACACACACACACACACACACACACACACACACACACACACACACACACACACACACACACACACACACACACACACACACACACACACACACACACACACACACACACACTGTCAAATGCTTTTGACTTTCCTTTTTAAGTTTCAAAACCTCAATTGCAGCCAAAAAATCTGAACTTTTAACATTCAGTGGATTTTCTGTGGTCTGGGGTTTTCTGAATAATTAGCCTCAAAAAGTTTTTTTGTTTAGTTTTTATAAAAATATTATTTATCAGTTATTATTTATTTATCAGAGACGATGATTGACAGGCAAAATCCCAAAACAGTGACATCTGTTGCCAAATTGTTATTTTTGTCATTGTAGCTCAAAAGGCTTCAGAATCAGACTCACTGTGATTTAAATGGTCAATGCATTTGTTGTAAAACCTTGCACATACGGTTGAGTGAACCAAAGGAAAATGGAGACTGACATACACGGCTCTCACCCCGACTAGCCTTCATGTTTCCAACGGTATTCTATTCTCTTCCCTCTCCTTTTTCTCAGTTCAGATGTTCAAGCCTCTCTCTTTCTCTGGACACACTCTCTCCACACTATGGAGTCTATTAAACTGTGCTCCCCCTACTAAATACAAGACAATTCTTCTTCTTTTTTTTTAGCAAAACATGCATTTATTCTGCAAAAATACATGATTTTCAAATCACAATTTCACAGCTTTCGCCGCCATGGGTCGCGGCAACTCTCCAACGTTCTTTAGTACTCATGGTAACTTCATTTCACCAAATTTATTTGAGCAATCAAGCTGTATTACGACAGGTTACAAAGCCACTGCCAATACTACTGTATAGTAAATATTAAATAATGAATGGAATATTATTCTCAATTTTAATTTTCATTTAAACAAGAATATTTTTGTAGCGGTTGTTGTGCAGTGCATGCCCTTTCATTTATAACAGCCGAATACAGTGAACAGAATAGCATTTCTCTTTTCTTTTTCTCCATCATAACCTCAAAGGAATAGTTTTCCTTGGGGGGCATAACTTTCCCACCAGTACAGGCAGGGCAACACCAACCGTCTTTAATATGTGTCGCCCTGAACTGGTGGGAAACATATATTTAAACTAGAACTGTACTCTGTCGAGTGCATACTTGCTTGTTGCACACTAGTAGGCCATGAATGGCCAACTAGTGCGCAAGCAGAGCGCGCAAGTACTTTCGACCGCTATAAACTGTCAAATCTCAGTATCTCTGTGAAGGAACGTTTGAAATTTCTAATTATTAGGTGTAAAAAACATATCGTCATTACGTCACCAACGCAAAACCAATTACACTGGCATTGGGTCCTTTAATCAAACATATTTCTTACGTCATCATTGAAAGCTAGTTATACATATATTATGTATATGTATATGTCATTTGTAAGTTGATTAGCGGTATACTGTGGTTACTTTGCGCCGTACGCACCGTCCCAGCCAACCCGCCACTTTTGATGCGTATGCACCGTCCCAGCAAATT
>NC_139705.1:26372897-26460397 GCF_964188405.1 Protomyctophum parallelum | reverse complement strand
TGGAGCCATACCACACCTGAGCCATACCACACCTGAGCCATACCACACCTGAGGCTGAGCCATACCACACCTGAGCCATACCACACCTGAGCCATACCACACCTGAGCCATACCACACCTGAGCCATACCACACCTGAGCCATACCACACCTGAGCCATACCACACCTGGAGCCATACCACACCTGGAGCCATACCACACCTGAGCCATACCACACCTGAGCCATACCACACCTGAGCCATACCACACCTGAGCCATACCACACCTGAGCCATACCACACCTGAGCCATACCACACCTGAGCCATACCACACCTGAGCCATACCACACCTGAGGCTGAGCCATACCACACCTGAGCCATACCACACCTGAGCCATACCACACCTGAGCCATACCACACCTGAGCCATACCACACCTGAGCCATACCACACCTGAGCCATACCACACCTGAGCCATACCACACCTGGAGCCATACCACACCTGGAGCCATACCACACCTGAGCCATACCACACCTGAGCCATACCACACCTGAGCCATACCACACCTGAGCCATACCACACCTGAGCCATACCACACCTGAGCCATACCACACCTGAGGTTAGGTGAGTCCTGTGGTGCATGGCGCTTTACTTGTAGTTTTGTTTCTAGCGACATCGGGGAGTTAGTGAACCATGGCGGCGGCTAGAGTTCTCAGTGCACTCCTGTACACACACAGTCACACACACACACTTTAGCTAATTAGCTAATAGAAGCTAAGATTTCCCATCAGTACTTAAGCAATTGTATTTATTCACTGTAGCGAATGAAAAACACATACATTACAGCTTTCCATAATCTGTAATCTCCTCCATGGTCATTTCATCCCTCCAGCCTCTCTCGCACAACCCCTGTCTTTCATCCACTCTAGTCTTTCCTGTACAGTATCTACTAGTCATCTCTGTCTACTTCTCACACCTCTCGTTCACTCTTTTCCCTATTTCGTTTAAGTTTTTATTCTAATTTCTAACCCATTATAGCAGTCATGAGGTGTTTGGTTTCCCACCCCAGTATGTTCTTGGTACTCATGAAGTAAAGAAAAAGAAAATAAAAACATTACATTCCTCATTCCGTTGCATAATGCAAGGTAATATATTCTCCAGTAAGTACCTTATTTAATTGCAAAATTGCATGAAATTATTTTATCTTTGCGAAGCAATGTGGGGGGAGTCACAAAAATCAATATTTTAATATTGATAATATTGTGTTCTGGTGCAATCATGGAAAATGCAGAGGCACATTTTGATTCACAGATCACTGACTGAGAGTTAAAGTTATTCTCCGTGAATCTGAAGTACATTGTGAAGCGATTTGGATTAAAGCGCCATATAAATGCAGTCCATCAGGCCATCCATTTACTATGTTAATCTTTCTATTTACAAACTATATTTGTAGGCCTGGGCCGTGGCTCAGCGGTCTAGCCACCTTGGCTGGTAATCCAGTCTGGCAGTGTGCCACGGGTAGACTTCTCTGCTTCTCTCCCGGTGGGTCACAAAATCAGAGTCCCGTACACATCAATTAAGAAATATCCTGACCACAAATAAACCACTGAGTCTAAAATACTTATAGAAAAAGACCCAAATACAGACAAATAGAGAGAGAGAGAGAGAGAGAGAGAGAGAGAGAGAGAGAGAGAGAGAGAGAGAGAGAGAGAGAGAGAGAGAGAGAGAGAGAGAGAGAGAGAGAGAGAGAGAGAGAGAGAGAGAGAGAGAGAGCGAGAGAGAGAGACAGAGACAGAGACAGTCAGAGAGACAGGCAGGCAGAGAGAGAGAGACAGAGAGAGAGACAGAGAGACAGAGAGACAGAGAGATAGGCATAGAGAGACCGAGAGAGACAGAGAAAGAGAGAGAGACCGAGAGAGACAGAGAGAGACCGAGAGATAGGCAGAGAGAGAGAGACCGAGAGATAGGCAGAGAGAGACAGAGAGATAGGCAGAGAGGGCCAGCCATACTGCTGCTGATAGGAGCATGCAGGATCTCTCTCACACACAGAGCTACTGCTGACGTACATGCCACTACAGATAGGAAACCGCAGAGTCTCAGGCACATGCACGCACACTCACACACTGCTGCTGTTGACGTAGACACAATTACAGTTGGGACAAGGATCGCTGAAACAGACACAGTAAATTAAACACGCACGCGTGCGTGAATGCATGCACACACACACGCACAGGCACGCCCACACACAGTATGCTGTGGAGTGACAGTGTGCACACGGCGCACACACACACACACACACATATTTCCAAACTCAAATACACGTGCACATTAACACCAACACCACATTTTAAGGCCACACAACAGTAGTGGAGTTCAACACTAGAGTGAACTACAGTACGTCATGGATGCTAGAACCCCTACACACGCACACACGCAGAGCTTTGACGTTATCAGCACCCTGCAGCGTTTGATACTTACCGGGGCCAACAGGCCCACATCTGCATGAGCCCACAGTTTAAAATTAAACACTGAGCCAATTCTTCTTACAAACAATTAAGCTGCTTTTAAAACCTATTTTCAATTTCACTTCACCTTGCATGAGATGATGCAGCCGTGCATTTCATTTGACATGTCTTGAGGCAGCCTAAAGAAAAATAACTAAAACTAAACAACAGGTTCATGAATGAACTGGCTAAATGATATGCTTAACAAATTGGCTAATGCTTTGAACTACTGAGAAAACTAATAGTAAAAGGACTGTATCTGTGTGTGTGTGTGTGTGTGTGTGTGTGTGTGTGTGTGTGTGTGTGTGTGTGTGTGTGTGTCAGCAGCAGCAGTCAGGGAATTGTGCTGAAGTGCAGAGCTCAGCAGAGCTAATGCTAAGCTCTGTAGTAGAAGACACAACACCAGCCTAATGAGAAATATAATCAACCTGAGCACAGAGTCTTCAGGACTGTCTGTGCACACAGTTGGAACACATTGTTCCCTGACACACACACACACACACACACACACACACACACACACACACACACACACACACACACACACACACACACACACACACACACACACACACACACACACACACACACACACACACACACACACACACACACACACACACGCCACCGATCAAACCTTGAGCCAGCACTGTTATGTAGTGTACATTAGTGGGAACAAAGGGGTCCTTGAGGGAGTTCCAGGGGGTCCCCAGCTCAATTATAGTTTGGAACACTCCATTTGTACACTCTCAGAGTTAAATCAACATTACTTTTACAATATAAATTGGGGGTCCCAGAGATAGAAATGCCATTAAATGGGGGTCCGTAGACTAATGCTTGTAAACTGGGGGTCCTTGAAATTAAACGGGTGAGAATGCTATTTAGTCTACTGGAAATTCCATGAACCCAGAAATGGTGATTAGTATAAACCTTTTATGCTAGAAATGTTATCTATAGGCCTAATGGATGAAATTCAGCTTGATTGCTAAAAGTTGCACATTGAGCAATTTGAGTAATTAGCATAATTTGTGGACCATACCATTAACCTAAAAAAAAAAACCCACATCATTCTATAAGTAGCATGTGACATGTCAAACTAGGGGGTTTCCCAAGCATTAGTTTTGTGGAAAATCACACCAAAAAAACGGCCATAGCCAAATGTGCTGACCTCATCACATTTGTGATGGCCCCAAAGTCCTAAAAGCTTTCTACAGAGGCACCACAGAGAGCATCCTGACTGGCTGCTTCACGGCCTGGTATGGCAACTGCACCGACCTCAACCGTAAAGCAATGCAGAGGGTTGTGCGGACAGCCGAACGCATCAGCGGATCTCCCCCCCCCATCGAAGCCCTGTATGATGAACGTGTTTGAGATGCTGCCGCATGGAAAACGTTTGACGTCTCAAAGCCACTGGAAACAGACTGCAAAAAAGCTTCTTCCCCTGAACAATCAGAACGAACTGATAAGAACCGAAGCGAAACCGGGCAAAGGAAAACGCTAGCCCCACCCCCACCCCTCGCCCTCCTCATGATCCATTTTTGCACCCTTCTAAACTAAATTTGCTGTATACTGTATATGGAACATAGGCTGGTTGCACAATTTAGTGCACATGTACATATGTTACTATTATTCTTACACTTGATTGCTCTTTCTTGCAGTCTTTATTCTTGTTTGCTGTGGTTTTGTTGTTTTGAATGTTATTCTATCTATGGTGCTGAAAAAACATACGGTTTACTCTTATGTACCTGTACACTAGATGTAAGAATAACCTACAACCTTGAACCTTGAATCACTGCTAGAGCCGTAAAAATCTTCTCTTAAATGGGGGTCCCTGGCATATCTTTTCAAATGGGTTCCAAATTAGTGTCAATTTGGGGGTCCTTGACATGAATAGGTTTGGGAACCGAACAACTGGTGTACATGAACTGCCTGAATATTTGCCTGATGAAGACCTGGTAGGTCGAAACGTTGCAATTTGTTGCCTCTAAATAAAAGTCTTGCAGCTCTAGAAACTAGTGTGCGGATGTTCTCTCTCTTCCTTGACGTTTGCCTTGATACCCGACATCCAGCACCTGGCCTAAATATAGGCATCACAATCTTCTCTGTGTACATGAACCGCCAATCATTCCTTCCAGCAGCCAGCGGGGAGGGAGCAGGTTGATTGGCCCTGCTGCTGTGAGAGCACATCTGTGCTCATAAAAACTTTCCCCGGAGGGATCAATCAATTCAACCGCTTATCCGTAGTCGGGTCTCGGGGGCAACAGCTCCACCAGAGAGCTCCAGACTTGACTCTCCAGAGCAACATTAGTAACGTCCTCCTGGGGGATCTCGAGACGTTCCAAGGCTAGTGAGTCGATGCGTTTCCTCCAACTGCGCCTTGGTCTACCCCGGGGTCTCCTCCCAGTGGGACGTGCCTCGAGGACCTCCCCAGGCAAGAGGTCCGCTGGCAAGAGCACTGCAGTCTGTGTGTCACATGAGTCAGCAGGGAGAGAGAGAGAGATGCCCTTCCTACATGACATGGCATTGTCTCCCAGTACGGCTGATGATGGTTTAATATACAACACACTGAACACAGCGTCTATGCATATTAGACAAAGGACATAATGAGGACGAGTATGAGGACATAGGGAACATTAGGCCATACAATTATTATATATATATATTTTTTTCTGAGCTGATAAGGAAGGTGGGACAGACAGGACCCCTGTACTCTCATACAGTATGTCATTATGCGGGAGCAGGAAAACTAACAAATAGATGCAGTCGTAGATAACATACACACAACAGGCCATCCAGATAATAAACACAGATAAATGGACTTTTGCAGTTGAGATATGGAGTGTGGAACGTAGACAATGATAAAACTGTTGCTCAGGGTAGTGAATGAGATCTAAGATCTACTTCATCCCCTTAACTCAAACTTGATTTGCAGGTTTGGCCAAACGTGAACGTGCCCGTTAAGTTTGATAAAATGTTTGTGAAAAACCAGTGACAGGCAAGTGATTTTTTTATAGCTTATACGAATGACAACATCTCTCAACACTAGCGGCGATCGGTCGATGAGACTGGCAGTGGGGGATTCCAGAGACTGTCAATCTCGGATAACAATGAGAACTCATAACCTGGCAACCTTTCAAACGCTATCATTTTAAAATCAAACATGAAAATGTATTGTTTACTCGGACAGCTACTTATGTAATCAAGCAGTAGCTGTGTGCTGCAGTTAGGTCACATCACAGATAATCCATTAAATGTATTGTTTACTCGGACAGCTACTTACGTAACCAAACAGTAGCTGTGTGCTGCAGTTAGGTCACATCAAATAATCCTTTAGGTTCCATGTTATGACTTCATTTAATAAACCATAAATAAGCCATGGAGTTAACACACACACACACACACACACACACACACACACACACACACACACAGTGTGTAGCCTACACTACAGTAACATCAGACACACATAAGCCATGAGAAAATGGTGGACGATATGATATACCGTGTGTCAAGAGGAACAAACATCTACCGTAGGTTGAATTATATCTCATTCTCTAACAGACCCAACCTACAGTTTCACACACTTTCTCAGGATATAACATACACATGAAAACGCAAATGCTGTTGGTCACAATTATATGTGGCCATATAAATATAATATGCAAACACTGAAACAGGCATGCCACCATAAAGTAAGGCCGCAAGCACGGGAGCAGCGCACGTCCGACCGCTGTTTCCGCATGTCGGTCCGTTGGTGTGTCTAATCATCTTGTGCATCCCAGAAATACTGCTAAAAAGTATTACGGTATGACGAGGCTCTGCTATTTTCACTATTTCCCTGTGTGTGTGTGTGTGTGTTGGGGTTTCCCCCTGTGACAGACGAACAGCAGGGCTCTGTGATATTATCCTGGAAGAGGGATCTCCTCCACTCTGGTATTCCTCCCCGCCTCTTCTGCCTTTCCCTGTCTTCCATCATGCTGCTGCTGCACCCCCCCCCCCCCTCCTCCCCCTCCTCCCCCCTCCAGCACAAAGCCTTTCCTACACAATCCTTTTGCCTCTCTCGCTGCCTCATCCTTTTACGCCTGCCTGCCCCCTCCTCGTCTGTTCTCTCCGTCTAATTTCACACATGCACTTCTTTGAAATTCTCCAGATATTAACTAGCGGGACTGTATGTGAGAGAACACAAATCAGTAGGACCTGACATACAATTGACTACTTGACTCTGCCCAAGTGCCTTCATTTTTGATTGAGCCCCATCAGCTCAATTTGTGAATGGACCAGGTTCAGCTGTAGAAATACAGCTCTGGAAAAACAGTGGTCAGTTTGTCCATTCAGCAGTTTTTATTATTTGTAGTGTTAAGTCTAGTTGGAAAATAATATTCACAGATTTGAACTTCCGTGATCAAAATCTCATTAGTGAAACAAACAACAGGTTTTTCCTAAGGTATTAAGGTAGACAATGAGTTAAGATCCACAGCCAACTGTACATACTAGAAATCAATTTTATTTGTCAAGCTTGGATATACAGCCTCTTTTTTACTATGGTAAGAAATAGTTATCATTTGTGTTTTAACTCACAGTGCCCTTATTTTTTACACATAAAAACGTACTCAATCTCTGTATTCCCTCTTTTCCACCCTTAATATAAACATTTGAGCATGCAGTACACTTACAAATCTGTATATATACATTCCTTGTAGACTGTTTTGTTGTGCATGGGTGGATTTATGGGAGGCTGCATGTCAGAAAGAAAATCAATTCCTATGCATATTTCACATTTTATCTTCACATCAGTCATGTTCCGTGAAACGAAATAAATCCAAACACAAAGATTGCATTTCATCCTCACACATCTCCCTCGCACTGTTAAGTGGAAGGAACCAACACCTCTCGCATTTCCAAACAGAGTAGCCTGTTTACAGTTATGTGAGAACGCGTCTGACACGGACAGTTGTCGAGTGCTAAATGTGTGAAAGGGCAACACTGGACAATGTTACGACATAATTCCCCCATCATCATCCAGAGTTCATAATTGATTGAGGCATTGTCCCGGTTTGGTTTTTTGTCTCTCTCACATGTCAAGAGATTCAACCCATTGCCAAAGCAGGTGACAAAATGACTCAATATACTTTACACTGCATTAGCTAAACAATTAAATAGTTACCAAACACCTTGTGCACAACTACAACTAGTGAAAAGTGTCTAAGGACCACCCCGAAGACAAAAACATTAATTGACCAACCATCGTTCTCCATAGACCAATCATAGACTTTCGTTACAGCCCAGCCAATTAGAGGCTTACCTGAGATTTCCTCGGGCAAAACCTGGACATGGTGACTTGTGATTCAGACCCTGGAGGTTGGAATTGATGATGTAAGACAGCTACAGTACATGCTTTATGACAATCAACAATCTAAAACATTGTTCTCTGTCATTCTCTCGGTTTCTTTCCACTGACTCCGTTCAGTCCGTCCACTATTCCTCTCCGTTTGCCAAGAAGAATACATTGTTTTCCTCCACTCACAGCTTGCATCTTTCTCAGTTTCTGTCAGCAAGCATGCATACTCCCTCTGTCTCCTTCCAAAACGACTCTCACACTCCCTTCTCTTCCTCTGCATCCCTTTCCAACATCTTGCTCAACATTTTCCCTCCCCCTCATCACTCCACAGATCTCTCCCACCAAAGATCTTCTGCCCTCCCTTGGCCCATTTTCCCACCCTCCTGCTCTCCCTTCTTAAATTTTTACTGGGATACCAGAGTGGTAGCCCAGGCGGGATTTACTCATGGGAAAGGGGGGGCGTAGCAACAACTTTTGGATTGGTTTGACTTAGAATGGCATTACTTTTCTCACGATTGGTTCGAATGGCTTCTGTTCCCATCGTCCGCTATTGCTTTCCGAGCTATTAGTGACGGACCGCAGCGCTCCTCAGAGAGCACACAGGCCGATGGTTGTAGATATATACGCTTTACCAAAATGGGGGGCTCGTTGGATCCGGGCTGGTGAGACACTGTGCCAGGCCTGTATGCGCACGAAAGACCGCCTTACGGAATTGCTACAAAACCTGTATGTCCAATCATTTGGAGCATAAAATAAGTTGAAGGGTATACATTTAAGTCTGATAATGATGTACTATGTCGTCTTTGATCCCAGTCAATGACATTCATGAAATTTGTTCTTGTTTTGTATATTTTAAACCCACCCACTTTCCTCCCTCTCACACCATTCCACTATTGGACTATTATGTATTTTTAATAATGTGATTTTTATTCCTCTTCATTTCACCTTTCTCTCACCCCATCTAACCCTCTCTCTGCCTGCTATTCTATTCTCCCACTGGCTCTGATTCTCTCCTCTACTCCCACCATTCTCACCCCTCTGTATCTAGCAATCTAGCACTCTAGTCTCTCTCCACCTCTCGCTCTCTCATTGCCTCTATCTTTGTCCTTATAAGGAAGTGGCCTTGTGCTGCTTGGAGCCTCTGCTGACAATTAACCCTTCCACTGCCTGCCTGCCTGTGTGTGTGTGTGTGTGTGTGTGTGTGTGTGTGTGTGTGTGTGTGTGTGTGTGTGTGTGTGTGTGTGTGTGTGTGTGTGTGTGTGTGTGTGTGTGTGTGTGTGTGTGTGTGTGTGTGTGTGTGTGTGTGTGTGTGTGTGTGTGTGTGTGTGTGTGTGTGTGTGTGTATATATATGAATGAATGAATTAAAGAAGTGTATAAGGAAAATATATTCTGTGCAGGTGATATATATTAAATGACCATCTCACCTCAAAGTCTGTTAGCTTCCTGTTCATTCACATGTTTTCTTGTTACCAGACTGGGTGACCGATTTGATTAATGTCAGAATGTATTCACGTTTTCAATGTAAAGTTTATTTATTTTTACAGCAGTAACTGCTATATTACACAGAATTGCAATAGTTATAATAAAACCAGTTTGAAATGCAGTCTTACATTTTCAATTCAGAATCTTCACACCCCATACTAGTACTATAACACACGATATGACAGATTAGTGGAGTGGTGAGGGGTTGTGTACTGGCCGTGTGATGATAAATACCAGTAATATACTGACACTCATTGACCTGATGTCTGCAGGCAGCCCTTTCCACATGACTGCTGCGGGATATGAAAAGGTCCTTTCCCATGCCGCTTTTAAATCTACACAGAACAAGTCTGTGGAGCTACCGCTGGTGAAGTAGAAGACATGAACATCCCTATAACCCATGGAAAAGTAATTACGTGAATATTTGGACCGAAGCCTCATTGTTTGTGAACCGTACACAAAAAAAAAAAAAGTGAGTCCACTCTGCGCCAACCGAGGCTATCGAAATGGGTTGGGAGGAGATTAATTCTGGGATGGAGGCTTATGTACTGTAGCAAGTAGCAACCTAACCATTTTTTTTTAAAGTTCTGGAATACATTTTTTAGAATCATAGGGATGCCATTAAACCTGGATGTGCAGGCGTAATGAGAAATCCTACTTTTCGAGATTACTTTAAGAGCCATACTCACTAGAGGTGTGTAACCATGCCATAGGTGTGTAACCATGCCATAGGTACACTAGAGGTGTGTAACCATGCCATAGGTGTGTAACCATGCCAAAGGTACACTAGAGGTGTGTAACCATGCCATAGGTACACTAGAGGTGTGTAACCATGCCATAGGTGTGTAACCATGCCATAGGTACACTAGAGGTGTGTAACCATGCCATAGGTGTGTAACCATGCCATAGGTACACTAGAGGTGTGTAACCATGCCATAGGTGTCCACACTAAGGTTGGGCGATATACCAAATTTTCTTCTGCCCCAAAATCACCAATAGACTATTTATTTGTGCTATAAAAGCAATTGTGAGAACAGCTCACCATCGTCAGCACGGGTCGAAAAAAAAGGCAGATCTACAAGCGTAGAGAGCTTGTAGATCTGCCTGTTTTTGCAGCACCGTTAGTGACGCGTTGAGAGCTTGTAGATCTGCCTGTTTTTGCAGCACCGGTGTCAACGTGACACGTTCACGTTGTCAATGTCAATAACAAAATAAGCTGGCGGAGATGAAGTGGAGTTGAATCAGACCAGAGCCATCTAATAGAAGAGTTACGATATAGAGTGGGCAGAAACAGAGCGTCCAATGCATTTCTGTCTACTTCCGGTCCAGAACTTGGCCCAGTTGGTTGTCCTCAACTCCCCATGCTCAATAGAAGTCTATGTAGGAGAGCCGCCATTGGACTGGCCCCATGAAGTGAACGCAGTTTGCGTAACTCTGTCTATATCTAAGGCTCTGAATCACACAGGCTAGCAGGCTAAGGTGGTGTTGTTAGCTTAGCTTGTTGCCAACTGCTGTCACTCCTCGTCTTTTGCTTTTCTTTTTTTTTCTCAACCCCCACCCCCGCCTTCACGAGTCGTGCATTGAAGCACATCGGGTGTGATGAGACACGAGACAGCAGTGTGCATTCTGTGTGGACTTAATCAACACAACAACAAATGCTGCTGGCTGCTGCTGCTGGGAGCTCTGCAGAGATACAGGCAGTCTGGGCTGCTGCTGAGGCAATGGGGCATACCATTACAAGGGGAGGAGGGGGGTTTCCATCCACCGGCGGCTGTTAGTTTGAGTTTGCTGGCCCATACCAAATTGATTTGCATTTTGCTCACACTTTATTTTGCTGTACACAGGTTAATTGGGCTACATTTTGAAGAGTGGGATTTTCGATAAGGTTGAGTATTATTTTTCAAAAAAAGGAAATCGCGGAGAAGTCCACACGGCACATGGTGACGTCACAACATAAAATTCACGGTCAATGTGTGTTAGACCATTATAAATTGCTCTGATGAAGACCAAGAATGCCTAGATGGTAAATTAAATTTTACAGATAATATTTGGGGAGCATAGGTGACTGAAAGTGTCGTTAAATGTTTGAGTTATGTGCACTGACCCTCAGCTGTGTGGGGTTCTGAAAGCCAAAGACTACCGTTTGAGAATGTGCATTCTGAGTGTGCAAGCAGACAAATCTAATTATGCTGCTTATGAATATGTGAACAGTTTGCCAGTTTGTTTGCATAAACTTTGCCAACAGATCAGTGGAGGAGACCAGCAGCTAGCTTTAGGGACTGCTTAGCACTTGCGTTAAAAGTGCTGCACAGTCCAATGTTTAATAACTACTATTGTTGAACTGCAGAAAACATTGCCACTGACTGGACTGGACTGCATACACAAATTCATGCAATTACAACACAACTAAAACTTTAATCTAAAGATTGGGCCCCCACAGATTATCATAATAAAGGAATAACCAGAGATTTTGCATGTGTGGACCCAAGTGTTAAAATGTATAATTTACGTCTGGTTGTTGAATGTGTTCCAACTCATCTAAACAGAGACTAGTAGGAATATGTGAAGCCTGTGACCTGCCCGACAACGCATGCAATAGGAATGTGACTAGTTGAAACAAAGAAAAAAAGATTCACTCCTTATCTCCGACCTCTGCCAAAGACATCATCAGTATGACGTAGGTAGCACAGTTTAACGTCATTTATGGCTGCAATTTATCTCTATATCAAAATCAGGCTGTGCCAACCATGACCTTTGACCTTTTAGTACACATAAAATGCAGTCACCGCTGGTACGTCGTCCAGTTCTTAATTGCAGCTCGATGCAAATTGGCCGTGTCAGATCAGGCTTGGGTTGCAAAAACAATTATTATAATTATTCATCTATGACATCAATGCACCCGACCACCAGTCCAAGACTACTCTCACTGAGCAACCAACCAATGACCAACGGCCAGTTACAAGTGAATGGGTAACATCTAACATTATGGAGACCTCGCCTAATGTCCGGCCGGTAACATCTAACATTATGGAGACCTCGCCTAAGGAATGTTGCCTAGAACACCTGTACAATGTGAACGCAACACCAGGCACACGTTGCTGCTGGGATTAGCCACACAGCAATCTGAGATACGGTTCCTTCCTTTCGTCTTCACCAAAAGGTTTGAAGGGGTTTCATTACTGGGCCACTTATTTTACCAGCATGTGGATCAGAGCAGCAGAATGGTACGATGCACGCTCACACTGGGAACACAGTAACACACACGAGGAGACTGCGAGGCTTGTTAACTGAAACAATGCTTCCCAACAGTGAGAACTGAGAAGGTAAGGCAATACTGCATGATACAAAAGATACGTGCATGTTATGATTCCTTCTTGATGACCCCGCCTGATACTGAGCCTGAGGTTAGTACTAGTGTAAGCCTGGCAGGCTGTGTCACGTTACAAGCATTTGTCCCCAAAAACCATATTGACGCTGTCCAATTAAAGTGAAAAAAGCGGCACACATTCAATGTGGTGTTTGAGTTAGATGCTCTTTACATTTTTTTTTTCTTCTTCAGATTCTATTTTTTATTCTGTGAGAAAAATCCCATCTGTAGAACCCAGTATCTGGACCAATAGAAAACCCACAGACTCCTGCCCTGGGACCTGGAGTCATTAAAAACACATTGGCTCTTTTGTCAAGTCGAGAGAACCAACATGGGATGGATCCAACAATCCATGACCTGTAGTTTGAGAAAACCTGCCCCTAGGGACCATAAACCATATGGGCTCCAACAGCTCTAACCCAGCAGCTTCGGGGTGTGTGACAGAGCCTAAAGCAGGAACACATTAACAATCTGCCCAAAATATGGTATCTAGTACTGCTGGTTCCCCAAAATGACAAGAGAATCAATATGTCCAATGAGCTCAGACCTCTGGGCAACACTCAATTGTACTCATTTAGGTTTTAATTTTTGTAATGTTTTACGAACTCCCTGAACGTTACAGCCTAAATGGCAGTTTTACAGCAGTACAGCCCAGTAAACTCACACTGCAAAACGGCAGCGTGTGCGGTAAAAAGTCAAACAACAGAGACATTAGCAGGGTGATCCTGCGGGCAAGGAGAGGGGGCAACACTCATCAAACTACCGAGGTGGAACATAAACATGGCCTGGTTGGCCTCCCCCAAACATGACCATTTACAGTCACAAAACAACTCCAAACCTCCGCATTCTCAAGGCCTTTGTTTAGAGTTCAGTCGTATGGAATGCCGGACAGCACTTAGCTCAGCTCCTCCGACCAGTTTGTTTCGTGTAAAAAGTGTTTGCTGCTAC
The DNA here is from genome assembly GCF_964188405.1 of Protomyctophum parallelum. Taxonomy (NCBI): domain Eukaryota; kingdom Metazoa; phylum Chordata; class Actinopteri; order Myctophiformes; family Myctophidae; genus Protomyctophum; species Protomyctophum parallelum. The sequence goes on along the minus strand of NC_139705.1, from coordinate 26,446,779 downwards.
ACTAACAAACTGTTACCGTAATTGACATGAAACTTCAAGGGCTGTGTTGAACGGACTCAGCTACTAGAGAAAGCATCAAAATATTAAAAATATATATATATCTATATATAACACAATGTGATAAGCGCCTAAGCGAAGATGAAATGAGAGACTGCATGGTAATCTGTGACTGTGTGTAGCCATTAACTTCTACAGTATGTACCACAGGGCAGGCTGTTGAAGGGAGGAGGGCTTCAAGAGAATGCCTAGCAAGTAGCAACTAAATGCTGTCTCAATGGCAGGGACTAACTGGGGTCAGATGCTTTTAATCTCTCTTCATTTATTCCCTTTTTCCTCACATTTCTATTCCTTTAATTATGTGTACTGTATATATCTGGACGCACAAATAACTTATGTCAGAGTTATTGTCTTTGATGAGATAACAGTTATCAAGGTTGCGGCCCAAAGAAAGCATTTCAGACGAGTGGTATCAACGCCAACCTAATCTCTCAAAACAGATTCAGAGCTCCGCAATAGAATCTGTCGGCAGCTCCTCAGCTCCTGTTACAATGTGTATAGTTGTGTATGTTGGGTATAAAGACACCAAATAAGTCAACATCCAGTTATCCAAATTGTATTGGGCACTGCCCCCCAGAGGCAAATTCAAAGGGGGGAAAAAAGCAGTTTTTCCTTTTTTTTGCCTTTGGGTTCCCATTCAGTAGAGCCCTGCGGGAGTGTTTTATTAACCCATTTTTACCTGGGAACGATTCTATAACATGAGTTTTTCTGAAAAACCTATATTTCTATGTCAGTGGTGCTCAAACTATTTCCGACCCCGAATATAATGTAATTGACTGTCGCCCCCATCTGAAAATATGTATTTCCAGGGACCTTCCAGAAGCAAAGATTTTAGTTAAAAACGATCGCTCTGAAAAAATATATATTCAGAGATCTGCACAACATTTTCACGATTTTTCTAAAATAGCAGACCTACAAGCTACCTAGACCTACCTATATATTATAGGTAGGTCTATTACGCTATAGTATTATATTGTGATTTATTTGTGACATGTCACAGACACCGCGACGAGGGGTGCAGCGTGAGCCGTGGGAATGAGAGAGAGAGAGAGAGAGAGAGAGGGGTAGTTAGTTATAAAAGATTGTAATCATCTACTACTAGTGCTCTCTACCCCACTGACGGCCCGGCGGGATAAAACAAGCGCTCTCATCGGCACCCACCAGATGGTCCCCCGCTCTGCAAAAAAGGTAGTCCCAACTCAATATACAATGTAACAGACTTGTTTAAAGCAACAGAGAGAGAGAGCGAGAGCGAGAGCGAGAGAGAGAGAGAGGAGTGGTGAACTAGTAGTGAGTGACCCTGTGCTTATCTGAGCCCCCCTGATTAGGCATGAGAGACTCTCTTCGAGCCATGATTGGCTGAGAGGACTTTCAAGGCCGGCAAGGCTATGAGGTCGCTGTCGTCTCCATGGCAATGGTGGGCAGCAGGAACCTAGGTCAGCATAGCGAAACCACTTAACTGTACAATGTTACAAATAAGTGTCCAAATAATATCATATCTTTAATTAAATCCTACTTACTTAAGTCAAATGGCACCTAGAGCACCTGTAGAATAAGCACCTATTTTCAACGAGTGTTCATCCACTTCCTAATGTTCACCTATATTTTATGGCATGCTCAGAATAGGGATGCCTGGCTTCATGTGGTTCGGCTGTATTAGACCTTCATCGCCTGATGAAGGTCTCGTCACTCTCGTGACCACAACGTTGTATTTCCAAATCCCAATAACCAATCATTGATTATTCTTGCACTTGAAGACGTGAGGTTTTTCTTCCACGGCTGTCGGCTTCATATGGATGCTGTATATTTATTGACAGTGTGTCGTCGGCCAGATGTGTGACCCACTACTTCTAAATAAACAAGGCAAGATTTTGCTCAAGGAGAGCTCCCAACAGCCTTGAGAATGTTCAGGGTCGTGAGAATGCTGCCTTGGGAAAAGACTAATGAAATGTTGGTTTCTGTGTTGTGTTGATTTAAAGTGCAGTGTATGGCAGGAAAGAGCAAGGTCAGAAGATCCCCATGTAAAACCCAACCAATCCATTGGTCTTCAACTTCTTAGAGTATTATTTTTTTACAGTACCTAAAAACACTTTCTTGAACAATTTTGGTGACACATAACAACCCATTAAACTACGACATGAAAGTATAGGCGTAATTCACCAGCCATGGTAAGAGTAAAACCTCACCAGTAAGTATGAGCTGTTAAGCAGCCAAAGGCAGTGATTTTTGTAGAATGGACTGACTAATAGATAGCCATGTGCTGGTCTAGCAGGCTACATGAGAAATGACAGACAACCACCACCACAGGCAATTTTAACAACATTTTGACCCAGAACCCAGACAACCACAATTAAAGCATTGGCAACAAGGTCTGGTCCTTGTTCAGTTGAGCATGGTTCCATGTTTTCTTTGTAATGTTACATTGCAGTACTGGTGATTGAAGGCCATTTGTATTTTTGCTTAGTGTATAGGGTTGTACTTGTAAATTCCCTAAACCTATTTGTACAAACTAGCCTTTTATGTTGTGTTATTTTGTTTCTACTTAGTGTTATTTTGTCAGTTTTGCTTAAAGTTTTGGAAAACAGTTTTGAAAACAAAAGTATATAAAATGTTTTTAAGGTCATTACAAAAAAATAGTTTTTTCAATTACTACTCTTAGAACCTGTCAGCAGTAGGTTGTTTAGTCGACACATTCTAAAAACCGTAGTACAGTACATGATGTAACCTATTTAATAACTTAAAGAGAGCCATTTATCCCTCTTTTCGACTGATACTCATCTTCCTGCAACCCACTTCTGGGCACACATTTCAGACATTTTGTAGTAGCCCTGAGACAGCAAGATCTGGGACTATGTCTACTCTGGTTGTGTGCTGCCTGCGTTTCTAAGAAATAAACCTGCTAAATTGGAACTGATAAAAAGCCACCTCTGCTCATGAAACCAGCCTATGCATGGCCATGAGTCTGTGTGCAGGGAGACAGAAGTGAACAGGAAGTCACACTCAGCATGCTGTCTTTGCTGTAATCCTGGGACAGATGACATCCCACTACTCTGACTGTTTGGCAAAGCCTGCCACAGTGCCACGGTCTGCTCGCTCCCTATCAGTCTGTCTAGCTGAGGTCTCCCTTGTGAATTATCCGTCTTTCTCCAGAGTCTGCAGGATTGGCTGGTTGCCAAGCAGTGCATTTACCTGAGGTCTCCCTCTTCTATCCTGTCCGTCTGTTCCACTGCCGCGGTCTGCCAGCTACGTACTATATACGATCATTCATGAGGTCTCCCTCTTCTATCCTGTCCGTCTGTTCCACTGCCGCGGTCTGCCAGCTACGTACTATATACGATCATTCATGAGGTCTCCCTCTTCTATCCTGTCCGTCTGTTCCACTGTCGCGGTCTGCCAGCTACGTACTATATACGATCATTCATGAGGTCTCCCTCTTCTATCCTGTCCGTCTGTTCCACTGTCGCGGTCTGCCAGCTACGTATACGCTCATTCATGCTCCATCCTCCTCACCATCTCCCTCTTGCCAACCCTCCCTCCTATAGAGATAGAGAGAGATAGAGATAGAGTATAGTTGCACTGCTTAGTTCACACGGGTGTGACTCTCTCTCTCTCTCTCTCGTGATAAGAGGCAGAGCGCACTCTCTCCATCACTCCCATCTGCCTCACTCCACTTCCATTCTCTTTCACTCAGCCCTCATTCCTTTCACATGCAGGGCTCTCTCACGCACACAGAAAACCATCCATATTCCAAGCCAGTGTTGTTCCTGTGAGTCCAGTGTGGAATCTTCTCTACAAATTAAGCACAGCATACCCTGCCCATTGTCCGATTTATGTATGCGTGTGCGTTACCGTGTGTGTTACTGCCTCCCCCACATTTTTGTGGGGGAGGCCTCCATAATTAATCACGTACAAATTGCTTATTGGAGGGGTTTTAAAATCACACAATTAATCATGTGATATATTGGCATAATTATATGAGTCATGTTCTAAAAATTTACATTTAGTGAATGCCTTACTGTAGTTAAACATAGTCAAATAGGCAAAATAGAGCAACAATGCCATGAAGTAGGCCTGGGCCGTGGCTCAGCGGTCCAGGCACCTTAGCTGGACCGCTCCCGCCCACCCCCCCATATCTCTCCCCATTTCCTGTCAGCCTACTATCTGTAAAATAGATAATTATAATAGATAAAGCCACAAAAAAACAATTAACAATACCATGAAGTATTAAAACTAATCTTTGATAAACTATTCTTACTGTATGCACAGGCTACTGCACAGAAAACAAAACAATATGCAGTAGGAAAGCAGAGCTTTAAATGTATGTTAGCATTAAGCATGCCAATACTGTAATATATGACGGTACAACACAGATTTTCAGACGGGGAGCAGCACAGCACCTGTATTCTTCTCATGTGAATACACACAGACAGTCTCTTGGAAATTAATAATAAATAATAATAATAAAACTTTATTTGTATAGCACCTTTCATGACATGAAATGCAGCTCAAAGTGCTTTACAGAGCAATGGAGAAAGAAAGAAAAGAAAAGCAAGGCATAAACATAAAAAATAATAGCAGTAATGCAATACAGTGAGGACATGAATCCAATGGGCTATGTACGCCTGCTTCAAACATGCCTAATCATTGTCCTGTGCGTTGCATTGAAGGAAAACAGCTCTTGTTGTAGCCAGGCAGGTGTTTGTGATACGAGCATCAATGCAACAGTTTCACGAGAGTTAGTACGCCTGCTTGTCGCTTCACTGCGCCTCCCTAACTGAATGCCCGCCTCTCTTGAAAACTATATGCAAGTCAGACAGTCACTTGAACTTCCTGTGTGAACAGGCCAGGCCCTCTATCTTCTCGCTCATTTTAATCAGCTGAATGAACAGCAGATATCTTTGGTAATGTAATCCTTCTGTGCAAAAAATTAATGGTATTGCTGGTATTAAACTTCAACCCAAACTGGATAATACTGTAGGCCAGGGCTTCTCAAACGTATGAGGGAATTAAACTATTAGGGGGCCAGGGCAGGGGCTTACACACAGCATAGAGAAGAGAGCATCTAATCCACGATGCAATCTATGGAAAGACAGACACTCAGGTGTCAGAGGTACTTGCCCATCTGGCAAGTACAGGCCATGTTCTACTTGCCCAAAGGTCATGCCAACATTTTATTTACTCGCCACGTCTGGCAACCGTACCGTAGTGTCTGTCAAACCTGCAGGGTGTAACACAACTAGTGGAATTGTCTCAGTACTGGGATGCACTGAAAAACAGACAGAAAGGCACTCTCAAGTTTGAATGTGTTACAGATAACTGCCATATGGCTGTTTTTAATGAGAAATATTGCAGAAGTGTACCGTGACATTGAGAGAGAGAAAGCGAGAGAGAGATAGAGAGAGGGGGTGTGTGAACTTCCTGATTACCTCCCCACACAGCACACGCACACTTTCCTCATTTTTCTCCCTCATGTACCACTGACTGGAGACAGATTGGGGACTGGGAATGAGGAAGTGACAACGTTCAAACTTATGACTGGGTGCATGTAGGTTCACACACAAGCCCAACATCAACACTGTGTGTGTGTGTGTGTGTGTGTGTGTGTGTGTGTGTGTGTGTGACTTGTTTCAACAAGCTTTTTGATTCATTTGTCCAGTTAACTATTCCTTTCTCCTCTCTCCTTCCAAGCTCTCCGTTTATCAGGTCTTCTGTGCATGCACTTAAATGTTTGTTTCTATTCTTTCTAAATTTCCATTGCCCTTTTCTTCCCTTCATGTCTGGTTCAATATTTCCATAACCTAACCAGCTGGACTTCAACCCAGGGAGGGTCCAAGCATCTCAGCCAAAGTGGAATGCGATATCCCCATGGCCGAGTGCAGGCCATGACTTCTAAGACTTCTACTACGGCCAACTCCCCTTTGCTCTACCCCCACCAGGAAGCACGACCTGCCCTGGCTCACGCCACCAATGCAAGCACCTGCCCTGCATTTAAACCCAGGGGATTCCACGCAGGGAGGCTAAACATCTACCACTCACTTAACAGGGAATAATTCTTGCCAAGGGAGATACACTAACCTGTCTGTGATTAAAAAAAAATTCAGTAAAGACATCTAGTCTTCTGTCTTTACTTCCTCATTCCTGAGATTGACGTCACTCTTAGCCCTTGTCGTACCATGAAAGGATTGAGCAATATGCTTGTATTACTATACCTTCATGTGTAGTAATCAGTATTACACAGCCAATTTCCTTAAACTAACAGACACGCACACATACGGTGGATGGATAGTTCGATATACTAGACAAACAAATAAACTAAGCAATAGCTAAAGCAAGGAAGAGAGCTTACGATGGTAAAGATACTGTACAAGAACAACAAACGAAGGTAGATGGATACAGAATAAAAACAAAGACAGACAAACTGAGGATGCAGACACAGCATAAGTGGGAGATAGAATTAGAAAGATGCAAGAATATGACTAGTATAGAAACAGAACAGACAATACACACAGAAGTACCGACTGACAATAGGACACTTTTCTAAAGCATTAGACAGGTACACACTACACAGATAAACAATAAACAGGCACATATACGGATACTCAGGCAGGCAGGACACAAAGTAAAAATGGAGATTAAGCATACTAACAGTAAGAAAGGCATTCAGTACAACAATAGATGGATAGACAAAAGATACTCTAATGAACATGAACAAAAACTATAATACAATACAATAAAGCAGGCCGAACTCACTTCAAATATGCACATAATAGTTCTCATGGACCACGTGAAAAATGTGCATAATGTTCATCTGCAAATGTCTTTATGAACAATAGCCTATGTATGTCTTTGTTATTAATATGTACTTATGTAGGTCATTAACAGTTGCAGCAACTTGCTCGCCTATCGGTTCGTTCGGCCGCGGCTCAGGGGCTTTAGTAATCAGCTATATTAAGTATTTTATATGTTTTTTTTTTAATGAGACAGTGTGTACAAATGGAACGAGTCCATTTGTTTCCATTTGTACACTGAGCTAGGCATACTTTACAGAGAAGCTGACAGACGGACAGACAGACTGACAGACAGGTGAAAAAGAGAGTCAGTAGAATTATCTGGCCCAGGACTTTTCCACTTAATCCCGTCAGTCACTCAGCATGACAGTGCTCTGTAGGGAAGCCATATTAGATTTTCTTCAGGCTAAATGCACAGTGGACAGACACCACATACACACACACAGCAGCCCGCTAATCAGGTCACCTGTTACACAACGCTGCACGTCGGGGACCAGCCACACAAACCAACACACACACACACACACACGCTTACGTACACAGACATGCCTCACACAGGCAGGGGTTTACCCCGCTCACTCTCTGACACATACATGTACATGTAGAACAGCATACACATTACACACACATGCAAGACACACAAGCTTTGATAATGCATGTGGGTGTGTGTGTGTGTGTGTGTGTGTGTGTGTGTGTGTGTGTGTGTGTGTGCTTTCTCTCTCTCACACACACACACACACAGGTAATGAGATGAGTCAACTGTGTTTGTTTGTACAAAATGCAGCCAATCAGCAACTAAACAGAACCGACAGGAAATGGACACAAATATTACAAACATCAGATTAGTTTGCAATAAAATAGAACAGGTCCAAACAGACACCAGTATGACATTACCAATGTAGTGGCATGTGACAGTATTAGGGGTGTCAATTATCTTATAAAAATCTAGATTTAAATAAAAAATCTAATAGAATTTGAATGCAATTTTGGATACTAACAACATTCTATGTTTGGTTCCTCCCCGTTAACACCAAGGTAAGGATTATTTGCTTTGTCAATCACGTCCTGTCTTCTCTTTATGGAAAATGGTTGTGTGAGTTTGACTCTGCATATTGTGCTTGTAAAACAATTACGGTAGTGTTAAAGGACCACTCAACCCATCTTCATATATGATCCTCACTAATGTTGATAACATTTTTTTCCTACTGCATCTCATAGGAGGGCTTTGGGCAGTTCAGAAACTCGTCCACCAGTGACATCATCGTTAGGCAGTATTATTTATATATAATATTTGTAATATCGTGAGGACGATGGCTTCCATTCTCGCATTGCACCTTTTCAGGAGTAGAAAGAAAGCCTGCAGTTTCTATTAGCTTGTATTCCCCATCGATGATGTCACTGGTGGGTGGGTTTCTGAACTGCCCACAGCCCTCCCATGAGACACAGACCGAGTAGGAAAACAATGTGCTATTTCATCATGATCATTAGTCAGGACCAATTATATGAAGAGAGGTTGAAAAGTGGTGTGAGGTGGTCCTTTCTGGGCGGGAACCCCTGTTGGTGTTTTAAGCATTATGTTATACTAGCTATTAAAAAATAGCAGATCTACAAGCTCATAGCGTGGCACTCGGTGCCGTGCTATGAGCTTGTAGATCTGCTATTTTAGAAAGATCTTGAAAATAAGTGCCAATCTTTGAATATATATTGAATATATATTGAATATAACGTTTTTGACTCATATCTTTGCTTCTGGGGGAGGTCCCTGGAACAACGTATTTTCAGATGGGGGTCGGCGGGCAATTACATATATTTTTGGGGGTCCTTCACATGAAAATGTTTAAGAACCACTGACATAGAAACATGGGGTTTTTCAGAAAACTGTCAGGATTTAGAAGACATTTTGTAGAAGGTTAACAGCGGCAGCATCCAAAGTTGTGTCCCGCCCACAGGCAGATCAACAGCAGCATCAGCAGCAACAGCTGCCAGCCTGCCACAGGCAGCTAGCTAGCTACATGAGGCTACATGAGCCAATATGGCTTTCAGAGCAGAGCTCCAAGCATGCACTGGGCCAGGCCACGTAAGCCAGTGCACCATTAAATAAATACACATGACTTGAAATTTATATTTAAAGCGTAGGTCTAGTTAGTAGTAGTAACTACAGTACATAAACATTATTTAAAATAATAATTAATGATGCATTGACTTCCTATTTGAATCATGCTTTAGGATTGATTCAAGCATTATGGGATTATAGTATAAAGGGGCTGGTGGATGGGCGAGAGACCACCGCAATGAAAGAGGGAAGATTATTAAGATCTTGAAAGGTTAGAGAGGAAGTTCAGATTCAGCGCGAGAGAAGGGAGGAGAGAGTACAGATAAAAAAGGAAGAGTTGGACAGAGTGAGGGGAAAAACAGGGATAGAAGTCCAGTCCAGTTCATATACTTTCCTGGGCAACTATTTTTTGGAACACTTGTTCAATGGCAGTGAATTAGTTAAAGATTTAGACATACGGGGAGATGAGACTCCCGTTACTGAACAAACACTGACTCTGTCTGTAGCAATGATTACTATCACAATATAGAGCTTATAATCTTTCAACAAAGAACCTTGTTTTAACCAAGAAAATATGACTTAAACCTAACTTTAACGCTAGTGCTTTTCATGAACTGTTCCAACACTCTCACTACCAGAGGTGAAATGTGTCTAAATTTAAACTCTCCTTGAACATTACTTCCCAAAATAAGCTCACCTGTTCAATACAAGAAAGTACTGTCGTAGAAAAGACCATCAAGAGGCTGTTACGCTAAACCTGTGTATTGAACAGGCCTACTATCCCAAAATAACCCTGGCTAGCTCACAACTATAATGTAGTGCAGAGGGAAAAGGTCAAATCCACTAGAAAATCCGACTGAATAGGATGATTGCAACCTTATCATCAGCATCAGCTTAGAAACAGTATGCTCTTCCACAACCCCAAACATTCCAAAGTTATTATAAAGAAAATACATAATAATATAATAAAGATACATTCCAGTGTTGATTGTGACAGCAATTGGTCTTTTCAATAAAATGTTTTAGTCATATTTTAGTCATCTGAAAAGTTTGTTTGTCTTGAAATTCATTTTGGCCGGCCTTGATGGTCTCGTAATGGCCGTTTACATGCTGAAACTAGAAAATTCGCAATTAAAAAGAATTGCAGAGTGTGGTTGCCGCAGTGGCTTACATATGCCCCTCCCACTAGTATTGCCAGCCAATTACAATTTCAAGTCACGCCTTAGATCATGCGTAAGTAATTCGGAGGGGATTTAACCCCCGAAATTCATGTTTTTGCGACAAACGGTTACATTTCTCGCGTTTGCGGCGCCCCCTATGGATGCTTTTAGAACTTGGTTGATTGAACCACCCCGGACCTGTGATTGAAATTTGGGATGGATTGGACATTCCGTTCGTGATTTATGGCATTTTTTGTGATATAGGCCCCTCCTACTAACTTCGGAAGACGATTACGGCCGAACGATACGCACTTTCAAAATTCTGCGGCTCAGTTTTAATTGGATGGGTCCAGAGATCACGTGTGCCGATTTCTGTGAGATTTGAACGAAATCTGTAGGAGGAAAAGCAAAAAGTGTGTTTTGGACAAAATTCAAAATGGCGGAAAATCTATCATGGCGGAAATGGGCGTGGCCTATATGGGGAGATGCGTCATGACCCAAGGAATCCAGGGAAAAAATAATTTTGATTTTACGACCTACAGTTCAAGAGTTATAAGCCAAAAGGTAAAGTGGGCTGTTATAGCGCCACCATGAGGCCGACCGATAAAATTTTAGGGTTAAATAATTTTAGGGATAATGTTGAATTATCCCTAAAAGTTTTGTAACTATAGTGATTACAGTCTCCGACGAACAAATACTTTTATGTGAATTTTTGCCTTTTCCCATTCATGTCAATGGGGAAATTTAATTCACTAATAAATTCATATCAATTAAACTATACAACATTTCTCTTAACAAAATACAAGCACACGATTCCCGATTTTTCCGGTCAATTTGACATATGGCTCAAGTGCGTACAGCGTACAGTGTGGGAGGTATAAAGCGTCAAAATAAAGACTACTCCAGTGAAATAATAAGTATAAAGTGTTACAACTAGAAAGCAGTTCCTGTAGAAACTGCGTGGGCTCGCGTAAAATGCTTTGTATAAAGTTATTGCCGTGTCAAGTTTGAAACTCGGGGACCGGAGTAATGGTGTTACCATTGGTGTTCTAAATCCATAATCAAAATTTCGGGACTGTAGCATATTGTAAAGAAAAGTAGAAAATGCATTAATGCTGAAGTAAAAGTTAAAAAAAGTATGAAAATGTGTAAAAACTATAGTTTAAGCAGAATAAAGTATGTGGAAGTTGTAGAAGTGTTTTTAAAGTTTTTCTTTAAATGTAAAAAAAAAAAAAAAAAAAAAAAAAAATTGAAGTTTTTTCTTTTTAAGTAAAAAAGAAAAAAAAAGTTTTTTATTTTTAAGTTTTCATTTTTTTCATTTTTTTTCATTTTTTTCATTTTTTTCAATTTTTTTCCATTTTTTTCATTTTTTTCAATTTTTCAATTTTTTTAATTTTTTTTAATTTTTTTAATTCTTTTTAATTTTTTTTTTTTTTTTTTTTTTTTTTTTTTAATTTTTTTTATTTAATTTTTTTTTTTTTTTTTTTTTTTTTAATAATTTTTTTTATAAACGTGTGTGTGTGTGTGTGTGTGTGTGTGTGTGTGTGTGTGTGTGTGTGTGTGTGTGTGTGTGTGTGTGTATGTGTGTGCGTGCACTTACGAGAGCTGTGTAAAGGCCAGCCAATAGGAAGACAGGGTGTGTGTGTGCGTGCGTGCATGCGTGCGTGCGTGCTCTTGCGAGAGCTGTGTAAAGGCCATCCAATTGCACAAATAGCAGACCTACAAGCCCACAAGGTATCGCAGAGCAACTCATTGAGATCTTGTAACTTTAATTTCAGCCCTGTAATTAAGCCCTTATATGTCTCAGCTGTGGAAGTGTAAAAGACAAACACTATGACAAACACTATGGCGCGCAACTTGATCTCTTATTTTACAATGGTTCTGAATGGGGGGAAACTATGCCCGAACAAATTGCTCTATCGCAAAAAGTAAAAGTCGAATGCAAATAATTTTTTCGCTGTGAGTGGCCTGAGATATTGAGGTACACCATGTGCGATTGTGGTGTTGGTACGATCGAAAATGTGGTTATAAGAGCGAGTTAAGAATTGTCATCGCGATAATTTCCTCGTAAGGATTTTACAATTGAGGTCAATGAGCAGATTGACTGTATTTGTGTCACTTAAAAGGCCGTAGTTCACATTCTGTATGTCTCGGTGTTTTGGTGGTCACATTGTGTGAAAGAGGACATGTGTGGCTACAAAATGACCAAAGGACATGCGTGTAAAGTGAATATTTTGGCCGGGACGGCAATTTGTTTGGTAAATTTTCAAGGAAAGATTTTCTGTTCACACACTCTAGTGAAAGAAGCCCTGCACTCTAACTTGGCACTAATTAGGCGAAACGGCCTGCGATTGAACTGCGATTTCGGAAAAACCGTTTAACGTATTCGAATACGGTTTGAACCACGAAAAAGTCCAGAGTCGTGTGAGCTTTCTAAAGTTTAAATCACGTTTCTACGACAAAGTATGCCAGAGTAATGAGGCTGCAAAAGTGAGGTTGATTTAGAGATCAATCCCATACATTGTCAATGGGAGGAAAAAACTATAAATAAAGTTAAATATTTTAAAAAGTATAAACTTTTTCAAAACAACTTTTTCACCAATTAAAGTTCAAAGATAGATGAACATTATAAAGTTTGAATGAAGTTTCAAAGTGAAAGTATGACGGAGTAATAAGAGCTAAAAAAAGTTAACTGTGAAAAATGGGACCTTTCTTCCATCGACTCTCACTATAAAGAATGTAAAAAAAAGTTAAAAAGTATAAAAAGTATAAAAAGTATAAAACTTTGTAAAAATAAAAATACAAGCATAAATAACTGCAAAGAGCTGAAAAGTTTGAAGTTTGAACTACATTTCTAGCATAAAGTATGTGGAAGTTAGAAGGTGACAAAAAAAGTGGCGGAAATTGGAATAAAGAATAAATAAATATAAACTGACAAGAACAATTGTGTGCTCGCTGAGGCGAGCCCACAATTACTAGAGTCTGGTTGCCCATTCGGGCAACCACACTAAATAGCCGATCTACAAGCTCACAACGCATCGCAGCTTGTAGATCTGCTATTTTCAGAGTGCAACACCCGAGCGATACCAGTTTTAGTTCTACTGGATCTCTTCACCACTAGTACCTCCTTAACATTTAGTCTAGTTTGTATTTGTTGACAAAGTTTTCAATACATTTAGTCTTAGTCATCATAGCTTAGTTTTTATTTCGTTTATCAGTGAAAAAAAAATTCGTAGCACGATTTTATTTCTCTCTCTGAAACCTTGATTGTTTACATTTTTTTACAATTTTCCTATAGGAATAAAGTCCAAACCTTAAACAAAGAAATCCTTTAGGATTAAACAAGTGAAAATGTTTACGTCCATTAACATTACCCAAATTAATTCATTTTATAATAATTATTTTTTACATTTTGGAAAAAATTGCCAACACTGAGGTGCCCACAATGTTTAGGTGCCCATGGCTGCACTTTTTTGCAATGTGAAATGCCACCGAATCTGCTTCTCATATGGGCCATGTGAAAAATAATGATTCAACTTGTGACAGCTGATGCTTTTATTGTGAAGGCAAAAGTTTCTGAACGTCTGCATCCTGCATATTTCCGCGTACTGAAAATAGGCGATCTACAAGCTCACAAGGAGTTGCAGAGGCGGCGCATTGTGAGCTTGCAGATCAGCTATATTCAGCACGCAACACGTCGTGCGCGAAGCATAATTCAGGCTTCACTTTGTTTTTAGCCGAGGCGACTTACACAGGCTCCTCGGTGCAAAATCAACATTGTAAGGAAGGGATAGTAGGTATTGATAAACTATGAACTTTTTTCAGTGGCAAGTTATGTTTTAACAACAGGTTTACCTCAGCAAAACTCTCTGCTAACGCACTGGACAGGGCTATGGGGATGAGTGAGCAGAGTTGTGAGCTGCGCGCACCACGGCAGAGACAGATTACATTAATTTGGTGTTGGACTTTATTATGCTTTTAGCAAAACTTTTGGCTTTGTGCAGTGTTTTAATGAGCGAGATCCGTACGTACCGCAAATACTTTAGTTAAAGATAAGTCGATTTTCTTTTTTTGACAGCATCCAAATAAAAAAACATAATCACAATTTCGATTTAAATTTGATTAATCGTGCAGCCCTAAGTTTTCGTTATTGTTTTAGTCGATGAAATCAACACCGATACATTCTACATTGCACTACTGCATAGCTTTATCAGTGTCTGCTTGACTGTATAGCACAGTATACACTATACAGTATGCATTTTTTCCATTATTGGGCCGTGTCAGCAGTGCACACAAACTACATTTCCCATGTGGGCCAATGAAGATTTGAATGTAATTAGATGAACACAGAAAGAGAGAGAGAGAAAAAGGAGATTGTGTGTGTGTGTGTGTGTGTGTGTGTGTGTGTGTGTGTGTGTGTGTGTGTGTGTGTGTGGACTCTGAAAGACAGACAGGGTCAACACTCAACAGAGAAAGGGGCGAGAGAGAAGGAGGGAGGGAGGGAGGGGATGAAAAGAGATGATGGATAAAGGGTTGGAAAGCCAAAGACAGGGAGAGAATGAGAGTCGGAACTTCATTATGAATCGTTTTCTGTGATCATGCCTCTGGCTCCATTAACCCTGGGTTCAACCAGAAACAACAAGCTAACAAACAGACGCTCTACAAGCATGCACAGTGGTGGCTGGCAACCAAACAGGTTTCTCAATAAAGATAAAGAGTTCTTTAACACATGGTTGTGCCATTATGAGATTATGTAAATACTCTCTCAAAGGACTTTAGTTTTTTACAACCAAGGTTCATGTTTTAGGTTGTTACTAGAGAAAGTAAAATATGACTGTTAATTTTAAATTATTAAAAGAAATTCTTTCATTTGAGACATTTTAGCTATGTTTGACATAGCCATTTTATCTATGTATTGAATGTGAAGGGGGACGTGACAATTTGATATATTGAGCCTACAACTCTACATTCACTCTAATTTCCTGGGGTCTAGTACGACTATAGTAAATATTAATAAAGAAATAAATTGTTAAAAAATGCTGCATGTCCGAATGCCCCTACCCCCTTACGTCCTTATTAAGTTGTTGCACAAGTGTTCCTTGATAAATCAGACCAATGTTCTTTTTTTTTTTACGATCCAGTGCTTTCTCTGTTCACATCTGAGATGTGACATGCCACCATGATCCAAGCTAAACACTCAGTTTTATAGTTTTATGTATCCAGGTGACTCTTGATAGACAGCTTTGTGCTGTTCTGTCTGTGTGTAGTTCTGAGTTACTGAAAGTGCACGTCAGACATCCCCCTTCTCACATTGTATTACAAGTTACAACCAAGTAATTAAAACGTGATTCCCATTTAAACAACCTCATATTATTGCTTGTATATTGTGTTCATTAATGTACGACTATGAAGCAACAATTTATAAGTTAGCAATGCGTTTTCATTTTTGTTTGTTTGCATGCCCCAAGGCATGCGATTCATAGCACAGTTAACTTTCATTGTTTAAGCTGTTGTCTCTGTGACATGTAGAGTCCTCCAACCCTCTTTCTGTAGCTCTCTCCATACTGGTCCTGAGTCAGAGTTGGAAATACATTACATGCCAAGAAGACTGATTTAGTCCTTATTAAGTTGTTGCACAAGTGTCCCGTGATAAATCAGACCAATGTTCTTTTCTTTTATCCAGTGCTTTCTCTGTTCACATCTGAGATGTGACATGCCACCATGATCCAAGCTAAACACTCAGTTTTATGTATCCAGGTGACTCTTGATAGACAGCTTTGTGCTGTTCTGTCTGTGTTCTGAGTTACTGAAAGTGCACGACGTCAGACAATATTCCTTTCAAAGTCATTCTTCTCTGTCTCTGTCTCTCTATTCTCACACAGTGAGTTTCCTTCTCTGTCAGTCCCTTTGCTTCTCTTCATCTCTCTCAGGCAGTTTTTAATTTTGTGTTTATAAGATGCATTTGTCTCATGGAAGGCTGATCTACAAGAGGAATTGACATTGGAAGAGTGGAGCTCAGCCTGTATGGATGCTCAATCCCAGACGGGTAACACTCGGTTAAAACTGTTGCAATATAATTGGTTGATGAGGGTCTATATCACTCCAGAGAAATTAAATAGATTTAGTGCAGATATTCCAGATACTTGTATCAGATGTGGTAAAGACAAAGGTACACTTTTCCATTGTCTGTGGGCATGTCCATGAGTGAAAGAATTCTGGGAAGAAGTGAGGAGGGAGATTCAGAAGATATTGTCTATAGATATTGAGCTTGACCCAAAACTGTTTCTATTAGGTCTTTACCCACCTGGCCATAAGATTCAGAGTAGCGAACAAAGATTTCTAGATTTAAGTTTACTACAAGCCAAAAGGGCTATAGCCTTATCGTGGCAAAAGATAGGCAAACCCAGTATTGCTCAGTGGTTTAGGGAGTTATCATTGTGTCTTCCTCTGGAAAGAATCACTTATACTTTGAAGAATAAACAGAAGATGTTTGATAAGATATGGGGACGGTTTATCCAATATATTACGGTTAATGATTTATCTTATTTAATGGTGGAAACTGAAAATGTGTAATTGTATTCTCTGCAGCTGTTTGGTCTTGTGGCCATAAGGACTCTGTTGTTGTTACCATTCTAAGTGCCCTTATTTTTTATACTGTATTTATATATGTATGTATTGTATGTTTTGGTTTTGTTTTGTTGTATTGTCCGTTTGTCAAAAAAAAGAAATGCAATAAATATATTGTGTAAAAAAGAAAGATGCATTTGTCTTGGATCATCCTTCATGTCCCCTCCATTTGTCTTGCAACAAAATACCATCAGTCACACTGTAGCGCTCCATGTCTGCCTGTTGCTTGACTTGTTTCTTTCCATGAACACACAGTGGCAGAGTGACACTACACAGACATGACTAAACAGCATAACAGATTTGAACAAAGCAGGTCAGACTCAGAATATAAGGAAATGTGATATTGTACACAGAGCAAAGGAGAGTGCTTTCATTGTGATAGAACTAACAACAAACAAGACACAATAAGATATATACAATAAGATAATCAAAGAGCACAAGACATAAGGACAGCATGCATGACAGCAGCGCGCACACACACACACACACACACACACACACACACACACACACACACACACACACACACACACACACACACACACACACACACACACACACACACACACACACACACACACACACACACACACACACACACACACACACACACACACACACACACTTTGGCCTCTCAGTGGACCTTTTTAAAAAAGGTTTAAAGACCCACCTTTTTAGACAGGCCTTTGTAACAATGTAACATAGTGCTGTATCGATTTCTTGATTATTATTATTATTTATTTTTACCAGTGCCGTTTGTTCTGTTTTCTCTTTCTTTGCTTTATTTTTCATTATTCTTATTTTTACTATTGTTACTATTGATATGTTTTGCTTTTATTGTTGTGAAGCACTTTTTGACAGATTTCTGTGAAATGTGCTCTATAAATAAAATGTACTTACTTAGAATTAGAAAAATGGAAGGTGCTCCCAATCTGATTAACCAGAGGCAAATCTACAGCCACACACAGACAGAGAATCAGAGATATGCCAAATTGAATTTGTAGTTTTGTACTTTACTATTGATACTATAAAAAGAAAATCACACCTGTGTGACGTGAGGGGCGCTCTTAATCATCGTACATCGTCATGACGCAACATGCCTATTTGCTCAGACACTATGACGTACAATTCTCCATTCATTGTCAATAGAAATTGAAAATCTACACCAATAGCTGATTATAGGAGGGGATAGCGCCCCTCAAAAAATTGGCTTGCAGCAACCCCACAATGTTTCTTCAGGAACCGTATATTCTAGAATCTGTACATTATTTCCGATATTAGATTAAAACACACACAGATAGGGGCACAGACAGGGGTAAAACATTATCTGTACCCCTGGCCTTGTGGAAATAACAAATACTCCGTTTCTTGTTTAACGAAGTTTCCCATCCCTACACATTTACTACGGAAACTAGGTTACATCCCTTATATTGTGCCCAATGAATGTCTAGTACCGACCCACCCTCTTTGAACTCCTTTGTGCCCCTTCCCAGCACAGGATACCCCACCAGAAGCCTCCTGACCTCTGGCCCTCCACCATTTTCATCTCAGCTTTTCTACCATCTGTATCATGTTCAGTGAAGGTGTACGACTCTTGTACCATAGGTTATTTTTTGCAGCTTTTACGTTCCAATCCCAGCGGATTGGAGGCCTGCCTTCACTTCTGTGTATTCCCTATGCCATTTGCCTCTCAATTCCAACCATCTGTTTTGACGAGGCAAAACAAATTACTTGTGGGAGTGGACTGCCCACTTCCCTTGAAAGAAAACAGCTTTCTCTCCTGAGCATCCCTTACGCCGTTTCACTCTCTGCTTTCCTACTATCTGTACAATATAAAGAAGGGTGAATGTTGTCCATCTACTTCTTAATAAAAGAAGAGAACCCAATTTCCTTAGAGCTTTCTTTCATAGACTATAGGTCAGAACACAAAATGGGTCAGTGGCCTACTTCTGGTAGGGTCCCCAGCAGTGATGCTTTCATCAGTCCGGGTTCCAGAGTCAGGCAATACATTTGTAATGAACCCTCAACTGAAAGGTTTAAACCTCTGGAAGACCGGGGGAAAAGGGGGCTAGCTAAGCCTCAGGCCATTCATGTTAGTACAGTATGTTGATTAACTCATGTAGGCCTGGCGTCGAAATTAAAAAATCCTGACACTTTCCTGAAATACCTATGTTTCTATATCAGTGGTGCTCAATATTTCATGTCAAGGACCCCAAATATTATATGTATTTGACCACCGATCTAAAAATATGTTGTTCCAGGGATCCCCCTAGAAGCAAAGATTTGAGTTAAAAAATGGTCGCTCTGAATTTCTGAAAGAATATATATTCAAACAGGATATAATAACATCCGGTCTTTTTTTTAAGAGAAATATTATCCCTTTAATGACTGTGTGCTTTTGTGTGGTGAATTTAAGGTGCCACTTTTCTCCTCAAACTGACAAATGAATCTTTATGTTGAAGGTCCGAAATGCAAAGCCACTCATCTTGCTGACTGACAGCATACCACCTCCTGCCGATGGCCCGGCCAGGGAGCCATGATATTGCGTGACAAACTGTCCTGATATGGAGCGTCAGCCATGGCTTAATTTGCGACATTGTCCTGAACCAATCTCATTAACAAATGAATACCTAATGAAAGAGGACATGAAAGGAACATCTCCGCTTCACAAAGCTACAAACATGGCGCGTGCGCACACACACACACACACACACACACACACCCACACACACCCACGGGCCTCGCTCAAATAGAGACACTGCGAGCAAATATCTTAGGGGTGGATGACGTCTCTGCACAATGCTCGTCGCTCGCGCTACGCCAGGGCAGTCTGGTTATGAACACAGTCACACACACACGTCTTTTAACCCATTTAGACCAGAGGACGATTCTACAAATGTCTTCTAAACAGTTTTCTGAAAAACCCATGTTTCTATGTCAGTCATTTTCATGTCAAGGACCCCCAAGATTGTATGTAATTGCCCGCCGACCCCCATCTGAAAATATGTTGTTCCAGGGATCCCCCAGAAGTAAAGATTTGAGTTAAAAAAACGTTCGCTCTGAAAGAATATATATTCAAAGATTCACGATTTTTCTAAAATAGCAGATCTACAAGCTCGTAGCGTGGCACTCGTTGCCGCACTATGCGCTTGTAGATCTACTATTTTTCAATAGCTAAAGTATAACAGAATGCTTAAAACACCAAAAGGGATGCCCATCCAGAATGGGTTAATGACTTTTCATCGCTGGCAGTCAGCGTGACACAGTTCCTCTGTGTCATTGTATGACCCCAGGTACACATGACCTCCTTAAAGGGATTGTGACATTAAAAAAAAGGTTTTGGAATTGTTCTTGTTTTTTTTAGGTTTTCTAATCTCAATTGCACCCAAAAAACATGAACTTTTAACATTCAGTAGATTTTCTGTGATCTGGGGTTTTCTGGCTCAAACAGGTGCTCTGATTTGCCGGCAGTAAGTGACATCACTTACTGCAAATCCCATATATGTCAATGGGATTTGCCAGCAGAAACACTGTTTCACTGTGTTGCCTGTTTTCATTGTAGCTCAAAAGGCCCAAAAAACCCCAAAGAAAACTTCAGACCACAGAAAATCCACTGAATGTTCAAAGTTCAGGTTTTTTGGGTGTAATTGAGGTCATAAAACCTAAAAGAAAAAAGAAAAAGAAAAATAAATGAAAATGAATGTCATAAAACCTTTAATTTAGCAGGAATTTTCGAGCAGAAGAAAGAAATTCAGCAGTGCAACAATAATCAACGAATACAACTGGGGAAAAAAAGCAAAGCACACACCTACTTAGAATCTCAAGCAACAGTAAACTTTTCTGTATAACTTATATATATTTTTAGCACATTTTTAGTACTGTGGAAATCAGTGAGTGCATTAGTGGTGCTAAGGGGCAGCAGCACATGATATTCTGTAGCCATCCAAGTAGTCTTCCCATATATTATCTGGAACTGAATCTCCCCCAAGGGCAGTGTACACCCACTGGGGCCTGATTGAATAATCCAATAACATGGATGTCATGTGTGTGTGACCCAATCTGTGCAGGGAACATTTCCCCCACTGAGTGAGGCCTGGATTTAGAATGAGCTCCCTATGCAAGGCCAGGCCATGGTGCTTAACTTTGATGAGGTGTGGAGCATGCTCAACATCTGACCCCTGATCACTCTGTACCGGAAAGAGTAGCTTGATGACGTCACAGCGATGGAATTTGAACGGGTGTGAAATCGAGCTGTAAGCATATCTGTTGGCGCGCACAGTCTCAAACACACACATACACAAACACAGCCCCTGCAGCTGAGGTTACAGCTGTTTGACAACAACCAAAAGGTCCATTTTAAAACTGCCCTCAAAATTCCCCTCTTCGCTGTCCCAGCTAATGGGTCTGAATCGCAAAAAGATTATGCTATACATTCTGAATCACTGTCTGAAATAGCCAGTAACTACTGCTGAGCTGAGATGTACAACATCTTGTGCCATCATCAGCACACATGAAGAATCAATGAAGCAATGAAAAAGGACACCCCAAAATTAAAAGAATTGCCTTGGTCACTGATGAATCCCTCGTATCTATCCAAAATGCATCAATGGACTTAAGATATGCCGGGCCCAGATAGGCGTTGCATAGCACATCACAGTGGATCTGCTCATTGAGGAAAAACAGAGCATCCATTCACAAGGTAACAGCTCCTGGCTCCACGACACACTGGACCGAATCAGGTCACATTGCTCTCAGACACGCCGAGCAAAGCAAGGCATTGCCTTATTGCCGAATGTCAATTATGTTCCCCCTTTCTCTACCAATTTAGTCATACACAGTCGTCGCCAATTCCTGAATTCCCCACACACCGTGTAGTCTTATCACCGCTTTTCCACTGGTTCACCTGCAAGGATGGAGCTTCACCGGGTCCACATAGCAAGCCGCGTGAGACAACACTCCTCTGAGTTCAACAACCCCTGCTAACAGGTGCCCCGAGTGCCTAATCTGTACGTAGGAGTCACTGGTGCAGTGGTCCAACTCCCTCCGGTGAACATGGCCAATTATGCTGGCATGGACACCCGGTCCCACCCGACGGCACCGGAGGATTCAAGCTCATACTGTTTGATTAATTAAATACTTTATTAAATGGATCCCCGGCTAATAGCACTAATGCAAAGTGCATTATATAATGAATCCATTATTACAGTATTATGTAATAAGCCTTCTATATCTGACTTAGTCCATTACAATTGCCCTCTATAACTAAACAAAATGTATAACTGTAACACCATATTATATTTCATTTCTTTTCAGAAATAGTTCATCTTTTATTCAAGGGAGACAATGCCCATTGCAAGTTGATGATGTAATTTGTCCATGTGTGGTCCAGCCGTATGGAATGCATGTGCTAAAGAAATACTATATAATAAAGGTTAATATTAAATCAAAACAATATTTGAAATATGTTTTAATTAGCATATGCACTCCATAAGTCCATAAGGCTGGACCACACATGGATGAGAGTTGTCCACCTTCAGTAAAAAAGATATTAGGGGGGGGGGGGGGGGGTGTTATAGAGTGCAATTATAATGTATTAAGGCATATACAGTAATGCTTATTAGCCAGGAGGTACGGTTATAAAATGACAAGCTAAACGTAAGAACGTATAACGCAAAAAGCCTTGAAGGCTTGTTTCCATTGTGGTCCCATGTATTCAATTCTCCACGGTAGTGAATAGGAAGTGTAGCCCTGTGTCACCTGAGTGTCCATTGCATCATGAGCGATATGAAGGGGGTCTGCAAGGCGTCTCTATTGTTAGTGCAAATACAAGAATGCCATACAGTTACAGTACATACTGTACACGACTACACGCACATGTAACACCTTGGTTTCTTTCTCATTCAGGGCTCAACAGGTTTTTGTTTTTCCATTTCCCCACAGAGCACATGAGAGATGAGTGGTGGAGGCAGGGGCAGAGTGCTCAAGGGTAAAAGACGATGCCACACATCACGCCATTGAAGAATCTCTCACTACCCAACTGTCTTCAGAATAAACAACAAATGCCCCTGTCAAGGGTCAAGGGTCAAGGCTTCACTCAAGTCACTTTCACAATTCTCTCTTCCTCATTTACTCTCTTATACACACACTTGCTTACTCTCATGCAGAGTAGAATCCTCAGTGTTAATTCTTACTCTCATGCAGAGTAGAATCCTCAGTGTTAATTCTTACTCTCATGCAGAGTAGAATCCTCAGTGTTAATACTTACTCTCATGCAGAGTAGAATCCTCAGTGTTAATTCTTACTCTCATGCAGAGCAGAATCCTCAGTGTTAATTCTTACTCTCATGCAGAGTAGAATCCTCAGTGTTAATTCGTCCATTAATTCGTCAGGATTTTACAGTGAACCCTCGCACCTCCTGCCGGCTGTGCACACACACACACACACACACACACACACACACTCCTGTGGCAGCACTCCAGACCACCACCTTTCCCACATCGCCATCACCCTAAAAATAATCGCCTTACGTTCAAAGTCAGAGTCGTCGTCGTCGTCATCTTCTCCATTGGACTCCGTCTGCATCGGCTCCCCATCGAACATGACTTTGCCTTTGACGGCACCGCCCGCTCCATCCTGGTTTCTGGTGTCTCGCAAACGGGTGAAGTACTGTACGGCGAAATCCACCAGGTCCGACGGCCGTTGCCGGAGCACCTCCACGGTGTAGCCCTGCAGCAGCTCTGTCAGGCCCACAGGTATCTCGATACTCATGGCTGGGCTCGCTGTGTTTGTGAGAGACTTGATTGCAGCGATTGGAGTCTACAGAAGGGGGGGGGGGGGGGGATGGGGTATTTGGATGGAAGAGGGAAGGAGATAAATCATTTGGGTGTTGCATGTGTGGCATAACTCTGTGTTGAATACATGAAAGGGTGGGGACCAAAACATTGTGGGCTCTTGGTGAATCTGTCCACCTCAGTAGAGCGGGCAGCACCTGGTAAATAATCTGTGCACCAAAACAGAGTGGGCACCAGGTATACTGGGCACCAAAACGGAATGGGGCCCTGGGAAGTCTGGGCACCAAAACAGAGTGGGCACTGGGAAGTCTTTGTACGTGAAGATTTAAACATTATGGTTATTTTATTGCACATTCTATGTTCCAGACTAGCTGTCTGTCTGTCAACGATGATTATTCTATATACAAAAATATGCAAAACAAGCTCACAAAGTGCCAAAAATAAGTGTTAGGTCTATATTCTGATAATACGTATTCCTATATATAGTGTTTGTTCAGTATCAGGGGTCAACCCTGTCTCTCCAGCTCTTTAATAAAAAGAAAATATTTTTTCAGCCCAGGATACCAATTGTATCCAATCAGGAGAGAAAACACACAGGATACAGGATGAACAAGTGAAATTGGAAGTGATATGAATTCGTACAAACTGCCAATGATTTCTGCCTGTAAATAGTTTGTTAAAAATGGTCATCCTTCATTTTGGTGGGGACCTTTTAAATTTATAACATTAAATATATATATACACTATAGAGGGTATTGCGCATGCATAAAGTGAGTGGCAAATGGAGTTGCAAAGTGAGTTTAGTGTCGTTTAACATTAATTACAATCACCAACAAGCGTCTGTACGGGGCATTACCAAGTGTAACAGAGAAGATAACAGTAAGGAGGATGAGACTAGCAGGCCAGACTGCCACCGACACCAAGAACTCCCGGCCAAAAAGCTTGTACTGTGGGAACCAACACACGGGCATCGATGGAGAGGACGTCCCACACCTACCTACGTGGACTTACTAAAGAACGATGCTGGTGTAGAAAGCACAAATAAGCTGGCCAGATGTATGGAGAACCGAGAAGACTGGAGACGCCGATGGAAAGCTCGTCTGAGGACGACGTATAGAGAGAGACAATCAGATTGGACTTTTCTGTTTGGATTTAAGGGCTGTCAACTTGTCAAGGCCAGAAAGTAATTTTTTGCCACTCAGTACTCGCATAACTTCTGGGTATGATGATGTCATGCGCATAGCCGCATACCCTCTATATTGGACATTAGGCTAATCATAAATATTAATATGGTACTCAGGTAATGTCTTTAATCAGTACCTGAGTACCTGAGTTTTTACAGTAATTTGCATCCTGGTGGATTACAAGTGGTCATATCATCATTATACAGATGTAATTGCACTCCCAGGAGGAAGAAGAGTAGTGCTAACTCAGTCTTCCCCAAATATCAGGGGTCTAGTCCTCACTAGACTCCTCACCCCAAATAGTTGCCAGTCTGGGGCGGAGGGACTTCTCAGGTGCCCACTCTTTTATTTTAATGAATGGAATAGCAGCCAATTTGACCAGAGCACTGTAACTTGCTAGCTGTGCTGGTACATTTTGTCCATGTGTGTGTGTCTGGTGTCTGACTGATGAGACAGCAGTGCCAACTAGTAGGTTGCTAGACAGGTCGGAGATGGTCCAAGCAGCACAAGCAATCAGCGGGTTGACAGTTGAATAGATTTTAGGGTTGTCAATGCCATTGATCAGAACGTTGTCACTGGACTGGACAATTGATCTAGTGTTGAGCCCTGGAACACAGTTGCCACATCTGTAACCCGCCTGTCTGTCTGTCTGTGTGGAAAGATACAGGCCTAATGTTGGCAATGTGGATTAAAGATAACCCCAGAGACGTTCTGCTGTGTTGGTAGCTGGGGCTGTCAAGTTGCAGCAGGCTATATGTCATTACTAGCCTGTGAAGTGGCTACAGTGTTAACAGCAGTCTGCAGGATTAGCTAGCTCTTCTTATTAGCTTAATGTGTCACTCAATCCAAGGATTTGAGACATTGACCATCTGGCCCATGTATATAACTAATCTAGTTTATTAAGAAATGACTACAAGAAGCGTGGTGGAATCAGGCTCTATGTCTTGCTGCTGCTATATAGTCAAACGCCTTCAGGAGAGGCTCTACTACGTTACAGTTAGCAGTATAGTATGGCGGACTGACCGTGGGAGCTTATAAACCACGGTAAGTGGCTTGCTGGATAAACGTTGCCATGATGCAGGCAGAGAGAGAATTACAGTAAGCCGTTAGGGGAAAAGTAACTGATTGATTGACTCAAACTGTGTGCCACACTTACGTGTAAATGGACCTCCCCGGCTAAAGCAGCCAGTCCCCTCCTTATTCTCGGCGTCCTCCTCCCTGTTCTCTTTTATTTCGCCTCTTCCTTTTAGACCGTCTCCTTGCCAGTGTAGCGACCGTTACCCTATTTTTTCAATGAAAACGCGGCGTAACCGTTAGCGTCAACCCGGCTAACATTTACTACTCCTCCTACTACTACTTCAATGTATTACTTAAGCCAGCACCGATGCTGGCAAAACTGGGGTGTGGGGGGGCTGAAAAAAATCAACTCGAGTTGTCCGCTGCAGCCTCTCTCTCGACCAGGCGACGGACTCCACACGCACTGGAGAGAGGGGAGGGTGGGACTTGTTAACGGCAGCGGTATGGGGGAAAAGCCAAAGCTGGGGCTAGCTAAAGCTAGCTAACTAACTAGCCTCACTTGCTAACTACTTGTTAGCAACTGAACTGCGTCCGCGAGACACACACACACACTGTCACACACACATGCACACACCACACACACCACTCAGCTGAAGCCGGGTGACAGAACCCGAGCCCGGCGTTTTTTTTGGGAGCCTTGTTGCAAAAAACAACCGAAACAAACGAGAAAAGGGCGACTGAAAACGGGTTAATGGCTATAATAACGGCACGAAAAAAAAGAATGGGTTATTAATAATTCCGTTTTCTGCCTCGCAAAGAGGCACTGTCTGAGGCTCCCACACGTACAGAGTAGCCGCTGGCGCTGGCACGAAGCTCTGGCTGCTGTTCCGCTCCGCGCCGGGGGCGTGATGCGGCTTCAGCTGTGATGGCTGATTGACACGCGCTTCCACCAATCACGTGCAACTCGCTGCGTACATCAGCCAATTAGATGGGGTTGAAGGCGAGAGTGTATAGAGTAAATTCGTCCAACAGTCTTTCTTGGATGTGAAGAGGAAATTTCAATATTAAAAGTATTTGTGAATTTTGTGTGAAGGGAGGATTTTGTTGTGTTTTGAATTTGTTTGTTTGTTCTGTTGTTGCAACACTGTGGAACAGACTTCTGTTCGTTAGAAGCCTTACCTTTATTTGTGGATTTTACATTTTACTGTGGATTGTCTACTTCTGTAAGTTCATGATGGACTTTAGTGACTAAATACCTGCTGCCATGTTGCACATGGGCCCTATATTGTGCCACCCCTTACCCCTTATCCCTAAACTTATTTGCAATGTTTTACTATTTTGAAAAACATTTTAAAATAGTTCAATTTGGCTGAATCTGCAATCTGCATCGACACGTTGTGAGCTTGAAGATCAGCTACTTGAACTACTTTAAAAGGTTTTTCAAAAATGTAAAAAAAAATGGCAAATAAGTTTAGGGATTTGTTGTAAGGGGTAGGGCAAGATATAGCCCATGTCTAATCTCACAGCTGAAATTTATTTTTCTCAAAACTCCCTGAACGATGGATTGTAATGTACCATTTAGCCACATTTTCTTTTTCTTCGTAGAACTTGAAAATGGGAAATAGGCCTACCTCAATAATTGTGTGTTGTGGCTTCTGAAGGCTATACTTATTCCTTTGAGTGTGACTGAATATTTGTCATTATTTCAGACATGAGTGACTCACCCCCCAAAGTTTCCCTCTTTTTATTTGTTCCTTCCTTGATGATGACAGACTGTCTAGAAAGGCTGGCACGCACACACACACACACACACACACACACACACACACACACACACACACACACAACACACAACACACAACACACACACACACACACACACACACACACACACACACACACACACCACACGCACACGCACGCACACACACACACACACACACCACACGCACACGCACGCACACACACACACACACACACACACACACACACACACACACACACACACACACACACACACATATATAACTTGATATTCACCTCAGCCACAGCATACATCTGAGTTGTGAAGTTATTTGTGTATGTATATGTGTATGTGTGTGTGTGCGTGCGTGCATGTTGTTGTTTTGTCACAACTTCCAGCAACATGTTGTCTGTGTTACTTTTTCATTGCCTTTTTACTTTTCTCATCAGAGGTGTGCCTAATACACTCATACTGCGGCCTATAGATCAACAGCATGCTGCTAAACGAGACAGATAAAAGGATACTGACACACATTCTCTTCCAACCCAATAGGCTGAGATGCTAAATAACAGCTTGCCTCTCTCCCCCTGCTGCCCTCCATCACCCCGCTGTCACAGAGGTAAAGCTGTTGCCATGGCCACAGTGAGCCCGGATTTAATTCCTTGAAGAACCAATATCTGATTGGTTCAGAGAGGTTTGTTCCAACTTACATGGGAATTAAAACATGTGTCTTAGCCCTCTGCTGGCGGATTGCTGCTGTATAAGCTATACAAACTGTAAAATAGGACTATTGTGTAACAGTTGATATATATTTTTTAATCCTCAATGTCAAAATGTGTCAAGAGTGTGGTAAATTGGCCATGATGTGAGCAGTAAGAGCAAAGTAGTTAAAATAGTCCATGCGAAAGATAAGGATCCTATTATGTTCTCGATTTCATAGTGTACATAAGCCAACATCATGAACTTCCTCTTGACATTCCCTAACCTCATGAGTCAGTTGCAAGTTCTGAGATTCCTGAGATTTATCGGCTTGTGAAAATGTATGTCCCCACTGGTTATGAACAAAATCCAACTCCACTTAAGAACACAAACATCCTGGAACAATATCTGTGGAGGCTGAGTACTGTTTTTCCCATGAGAGCATATAGGGAGGGAAATGATGACAGATTATTGATCTGCACTTTCCTTGAACTGTACCCATTCTGCAAACTGTTAATAACATTTTCAATCAATCAATCCGGTCATGTCTATGTTCTTTATACTTCTATTATAAGTAACCCACCCTTTATAACCCTATTCAATATTTTCTGTTACTTGATAGCACGGTGAGCATGCTACACTATCATTTCATCATTTCATTGCAAAACATAATTGCACAAGATCTTCTCCTTTCTCTCCCTTTCTCTTCCTCAAGCTGTAGCCTACTAATAACTTTGGGGCAGGCTGTCTAGAGTTTGAATGGGCAGGTAGGCCGATCAGTCAAAAGGGAGACATCGAAGAGGAAGGACGTGTGGGGAAGGATAGGAATGTCAGAACAGGTCAGCTCCATATATGGAGATCTAAGGGTTTGAGGTCAGATGTAGAGTTGCTGGCCGGCTCCATATATGCAGATCTAGGTGATGATCCAGTCTTCTCCATGTATGGCTATCCAGGGTTTGATGAGGTCAGTGTCGTGATCTTCATATATGGAGACGGCCATATATGGAGCGTGTCACGACTCACGAGGCGTGACAGACTGACGGCCATAATATGACATTATATTACATGGTGGCGTGACGGACTGACAGGTTTTTAAGGTTTTCATCGTAATCTGCGACCTAAGGTCGCAATAAACTAGTCCCCTGCTATGCATGACATAGATAATGACCACCAAAAATAAATCCAGTCTCTAGGAGGGCATTGTCACCCTTGCCTCATTCAAGTCTGTGTGTAATATTCTTGAATCATACTGCTCAGAACATTCATAAAAACCGTGTAGGCTTCAATGGAAATTAAAATGTGAGATTACACTGCCACCTGCTGGTTATGCATCTCCCCAGCAACCTGTTGTGAACTGACAAGGCAACCACAAAATGGATCTGTCTGTATTTTAGCAGCATCATGCCATAACCTCCTGCTGTATAAAAAACAAACAAACAAAAAACAACTATGGAAACCAGTCTAGCCAGTCATTGAGTGATTAGCAGAATGGGTACATTTCACATGAAAGCACAACTCAATACAAAGACTGTTACTGTGTGGATGACACACTGATAAAGCATTACACTGGTTGACAACAGGGTCCACCATTTTCAATTCATCAGAACATGACATGAACCATGCTGATGATCAAACTCACAATTTCAACAGTCGTGTTGCATATTTAATTGGACTTTGTCTGGCAACCAAAACCTCCAAACTTAATTATTTTCTATCGATTACAGCAGTGGCTTTCAACCTTTTCTATATCAAGGCCCGTTATTGGCATTTGATCCACGGACCACCATTAAATGATTTAGCCTTGCAGAGACCCAAAACTGAAGAATGCTTTGTTATCGTTGGCTAAGATTTTGTCCACAATTCAATGCTTTTGGCAAACATTAATCAAAAATGACAATTGTTCTACATTCTCAAATTGTGTAAATTAAGTAATGCAGATGTTTAACAATAATGCAACTCTTGAGAGCGTAAAATTAAGAGTTGCAGATCTATCTAAGGGTCCACTTGGTAACCGACTCCATCATGTATCTGGGGACCACCTGGAACCCCCCTCCAAGGACCACTGGCGGTACCCGGACCACTAGTTGAAAACCACTGAATTACAGCACCTCGACTGTGTAGTAGTAGGCCTACTCTTCAATCAAAGTGAAGATGGCAAAGGCAAAACCTAACATGGGAGAACAACATGCTGCACAGGATAGTCACAGCTTTAGGCTCCAGGGACCTCCCAGAAGCAAAGATTTGAGTTAAAAACGTTCGTTGTGACAGATTGTATAATATTTGCGCCACATATTCACGGTTTTTCAAAAATAGCAGATCTACAAGCTTGTAGCACGCCACACTATGAGCTTGTAGATCTGCTATTTTTCAATAGCTAAAGAAACATAATGGTTAAAAGACCAAAAGGGGTTCACCATCTAGAATGGGTTAAGTTAGTTAAGTAGGCTACACACACACACACACACACACACACCCCCCATGAAGCCAGGAATTCATGGAGATATTTTTGTTTTTGTCGCATTCCTGAGGCTATAATTCGATGCCATCATCGGTCAGTAGGAGATGAGCTTCACCGGTCATCAAATCAAAAACATCAAAAACATAAACACTCACCTCTGATATTTAGATAGACAAAATGTGGAAACACACCAGCTTGTATTTGAACATATTTATAGTTTATTTCATAATAGTATGAACATAATTAACGTTCTAGTAATAAGTAGCTTGACTCTCAGTGATTCATAAGTAATCATAGCATTATTATATGTACACATTTAGTTGGTTAAAACATTTAGATAAAAAGGAAAACTCAGCAAGGTTATGTCAGAATCAAAACTTCTAGACAGACTTCCATAATCTGAATCTCTGATCTGAATGTGTGCTTCCCTGCTGCATACAAAAGACAAATTCGGCATTTTCACAGATAACAATTCACATGTGCTTCCTATAAGTATTTCACTATATAGGCTATAGAATCTGAATAGTGTTATGTTGTCATTTGTCAACCTGCAATGACATTATAGGTCCGCTTTTTTAAATTATTTTTGCTCCATCTTGGCCTTACATTCATATCAGTTTCATTTTTATTGACATTGCTTAAGCAAGCGCTTCAGCTGTACACCACATAGCTTAGTCTTCATTTAGGCCTATTATTGCTCGATTGACCGCAGAGACACAGGGAAACTTTTCTGAGCAAGGAAATTAATTTAAGAACAGTTTTGAGTGAAACATCCAAGCCCTCATCTGGATTAGTTTTTTCTTTCACTTGAATATGATTGAGTGAGCTTAAACTTCAAATAGAACGCAATATGGAATGAATTCAGGAAGCTATGAAACACAATATAGTACTTCTACACAGTGTATACACTCGAGCAGAAATTAATGCTAAAAGTAATGGAAATATATTTCCAATATTTCTCAATGTTCTGAATGGAACAGGTAGACAAGATCAAACAGGTAGACCAAATTGGGCAGACAAAATGTAAGAGGAAACAGTCAGTCAGATGGGATACAGTCACATCCCTACTGACAAACAGACAGGCCATCTGGCAGACAGACGTAATGGCAAACAGGTAAAAAGGAAAATGGCAGACAGACAAGACACAATTATACTGCATATAGACAGTCTAAAGATGGGCAGCGAGGCAAAGGGTAGACATACAGTGAGTGTCAGTCTGCCTCAGACAAACCGACAAGTACGGGAGGAGTTAGAGAGGACACTAGACGGGCAGACGGATATATATATATATAAATGTACTGTATGATCAGCAGAGACTGCCGTAGCCAAGGTAGATGGATAGGTGGACTAGACAGTAGACACACAGACATATGGACAGCTGGGAGGCCATACTGACTAGCAGACTGTATACATTACAGGTAATGAATGAATTATTCACCTAAGCAAAGTTGATGTACACACACACACACACACACACACACACACACACACACACACACACACACACACACACACACACACACACACACACACACACACACACACACACACACACACACACACACACACACACACACACACACACACACACACACACACACACACCTACTGTCTGTGTAAGTCATGGGAATAAGGCACAAAGCAACACAAACCACATTTCAAGAACAAACATATAAAACACCTCCATATTAAAAACAAGGTTTTTTTTTAACAGTTACATTAAGTCTTGGTAATAAGGGGGAATCTGAGGATTATTTTCTCAGAAACAAGCTGCTGCTGTCATGTGAAAAAAAATCCTAAGGGTGTGGTGGACCAAACTTTAATTCTGCCTATGCAGGCGGATAGTGCCACTGCTTTTCAATGGCGAGGATTTCTGAAAAAAACCCAAAAAACTATCCGTTCCCATTAAAAAACATTGGCAGATTCAAAGATGGGTGTGACTGCACCCTATCTAACCCTCTGAATTAGGGCTTTTACCTTTATCTTTAGGGACTTGGAGAGCTTCATAATAGGTCTACCTCCACAGGTACATGGCTGTCACTCAGTATAAAAATATGTCTATTTCAATGAATTCCTGAAAAGTCAGCTTCTTTTGAAGATGCTTGTTTATAAGTAAAAACTACCTCTTTCCCCTCCCGACTTTTGTGAAATCCTTTCACACCAATATTATGAGAACAAATCTGAAAAGCCTGTGTCAGAGGATTGCAAGGTTTTCTCCAGACAACAGCAATACCCTGGTTGCTGTGCACTTGTCAGAAGATGCACATGTGCACTCGACACTTTCAAACATTCACAGTCCAATGACAATTCAAAAATATATAATAAAACTGCGACGTCAGTTCTATCAGCACAACACTGAGATGTTGACAAAACAAGCGATTTATACATTCTCTATAAAAATCTTCAGGAAGGAATTTTGTCAATTTACTCAATGGTTGATGACTGTACATGCATCTGTCCTAGAAAAGCAAAAAAGCAGTGACTGCTTAGGTAGTCGAATTACTGAAAATGGCCTTATCTCTGTGCAGGAGTGGCTAGTTTATAAATGAGCTACAGGTTATATATATATATATATATATATATATATATATATATATGTGTGTGTGTGCTAGTTATGAGCTTTGACATTTAAAAACACAGTTACTGCTTTTGGCCTTTGTAGGGCAGTGTCTTCTCCAAGGTTGTCCTCCTTCAGTATTAATAATATTAATCGTGCAAAAGCAGTAAAAAGTATTCACGTAACTTGTTAATGGTATTCAGTAAAAAAGTGCGTTTGTCATGCTGTATATCCAATGTGTTCAATACCTACTGTATATAGACAAATCCGTGCAGCTGTGCCCTGAAGGCCAGATGTATGCAATGAATGCTGCGGTGTCAGCTGCACTTAATGTGAGACTGCAGCTATGATTGCGCGCAGGGCAGCCTGTGCATATTTGTCTATAATAAATACTGTAGACAAGATAAATAAAAGGCTTTTCTTTGTAAAACACAATAGACTTCTGATTTTGTAAATATTCTTCAAGTGTTAAAAGCAATGCCATTTGTGTGGTACTGTACAGTGTATTACAATTATATCAAGCAATCAAGAAGCCTCCAAGAAGCCTTCCCACTTGAGATCTATATCAATATTATTATTTTTGAAATTCATATTAGCTGAAGAGTTTTGTTCCAAAATGACCATTTTGAACATAAAGTGATTATATTTTCTGTTACATTATGGAAAACGTCCTTGGTGTAGTTCGGATGATATTGTTCCACTCAGGATATCTCTATTATATGTTTTAGAAATTACTTCTATTTTTCAAACTGGATTGGAAGAGACCTCTTCAAGTTCTTATTATACGTGTGGTTGAGGAGTGTGAACCACTCATCAGTATAGAATCTGTTCTGTTCTAAATAAGGTGTCAACAGTAACTTGGACTGCTTGCACCGTACAGAACATTCCAACTGTATACAGCCATGTTCTAAATCACATTGACTCTCCACACAGTAATGTATAATGGTGACAAAAATAAGCCTACATACAGTATGGGGGAATGAAGGCCAAATTCGAAACAAATAACTTTAAAAATCCCATATCTTGATGGCTGAAATGCATGAATAGTAGATGTGCGTATGCACTGCGCGGACCCAAAATAAACAATTAGACCAGGGACTCCAGGCAAGTGCAATTAACTCCAAGGCAGACCCCAGGATAGCACAATCAGCCTAAACCCTACTGCAGTTCTGTTGAATGGCCACTAGGGGAAGTGTAAGATGAGGTTGTAAAAGGCAGGCTGAGAGAGACAGGACAGTACAGGATGTTTGACTCTGCACTGGAACAACAGCCTCTGTGATAGGCAGTACAAAGAACATTGGTCACCACGGCAACTGAGGGGGGGGGGGGGGGGGGGCTGGGAAAAAAAGGAATGGAGATAGGGCAGAGGGTAAGATGGGGGCAGAGACAGAAAGAGAGAGAGAGATAAAGAGAGAGAGAGAGAGAGAAAGAGAGGGAGAGAGCAGTGGGGGTCAGAGACAGATACAGTAGAGTGCCAAAGAGGGAGATATAATGGCGACGATCAGGAGGAAGCCATAGAGAGAAAGAAGAGACAGATGGACAGGCAGAGCGCATGGGAAACGAAGGAGGCACACAGAGTAGTTCCAAACTAGGAGAGACCCTGAGTGAGAGCCACAGACAGGCATGGAACCAAGTGTGGTATAGTCACAGAACAGAAGGGGCCTGCGTCCATGCCAACGCCTGCCAACCTGCTGCTGCCGTGGTGACATGTTAGCAGCGATCACCGTGGATACCATACCCTGGCCTGGCCTGTCTACCTTTGGGGCTTCTCTCTGCATGACTCCCTTTGAACTCCCTTTGAAGAAAGGTCTAGAGAGTGACAAGTCTGGACTGAGTCGATTTCCCCCAACAGGACACGCTTGTCCACAGTATGTTCTGTTCTCCCTGGATGGGACACAAAAGTCACGCTTGATGCATGTCCAATGCCACGCTGGAGTGATTTATTGAACACAGGGCTTGAAAGCATACTGGCCCTCCAATTTGACCCCTGTTTTTGCTTGATGTTTAGATTGACTGACTGGAGTGACAATAATCACTTCCTGCATGTAACAGACTAAATATTGATATGTATCGGCTGTGTACGTACAGTATAGTATAGATAACTTGTGGAATGGTCTGGACTATAATGGAATGGGATATAACAGAATTAAAAGCACATGCCGGCATGTGTTTGTGCAGGTCTGTTGCAGCCAGCCAGCAGGCAGCAGGCAGCCTTGGGGCTGCTTACACAGGCAGTGCAAGAGGCCCAAAGGTTGCATTGGCTTGGACAATAATGGCAAAATGGCAAAACTTGATTATTACAAATGGAAAAGGGGTAATTCAGAGTTGTATTAAAAGTTGTTTACATAGACAAAAAGAAAAAAAGAGAAAGAAAAAAAAGAAGGGTGCTACAGGGTTATCCTGGTGGTGGAACGAGTTCACACCAATAGGCTAAATCACACCTAATGTGGTCAAATTGCTCTCATGGTTTCCCCTCTTTCTTTATACATTCTCTTTCCAGAAATAAGATTAAAAAAAGCACGTATCTACCCAGGTTTTAGATTGAAAAGACCCGTTGAGGGTGGATTTTGTATACTTTCATTAAAAATGACAAATCCATGTCGACGCAAGTGATGTGCAATCTGCAATGCAGTGAGTATACCCTACCAGTTGCAGTCTAAAATGCTAAATGAAGAACATATTTAACTCTAAAGGATAGCCTCTGTGACCAAAATAAATAAACCACTACTACTTTGTGCTTTCAACTATGACCCCACAAGGTCAAAGGTCACAGAGACACTGATGTTTCAGTTTTTCCCCGGTCACCATCAAGGGAGGGAGAAAAGGCGAGAGTTAGAAATGTCCCTGCATCTCTGCACTTAAAGTGAAAGAAAGTGGGGATAATTATAAGCTAAGATGGACTAGAACAATCACAAATGTTGTGTTTGTGTAGAAGGTACAGGTCACTAGTGGTCAAATGTCTTCTGGGCCAAAGGACAAAAAGGTTTGTGTTGTCTGTGTGTCCCAGCCAGGTAACACAAACAGTCACAGATATTTACAGTAGAAGATTTCTACTCACTCAAGCAGAGCTGCCAGTAGTATCACAAGGTACATTTCAGGTCATTCATATGACGACAGCGAAGCCAAATGTGAGGTGGAAGTAGAGGAGGAGGAGACTTATTTAGGTCAGACATGTGGAGAGCTCAGTGTGGTGAGGAGAAAATGGCTTCTCCTGCCCCGGGATTGAAACACCCACTAGAACTGTATATTGTACAGATTGGTAATATGCATCTGTAGGGCCTCTTGACATGTTGCGTAACATTTTGTTACGCACATTGGACTACAGGTCCAAAGAAAAAGAGTGTATGCTCTTCTACAGAAGGATGTGGGCACACTAAACACTTCCTATTCCCACCAACCAATAGCTAACGTTACTCCCACGAGAACAGATGGCTATAGGTTAGATGCCCAGAAAATGAGGGTAAACACAAGTGGGTATACAATATACATGTACGTACAACCCAGCGACAGACATGGGTATCCCTGGTGGCTTCTCCACGTAGCAGTATAGCACAGGCCTCCACCCCGGGGGGGGTGACAGGTGAGGAGAAGCGGAGGGGTCTTAGGAGGAAGTCTGCTGGGGCGTAGAGGGAACAGGAGGGAGGTGCTCTGTGATCCAGCCGGTCACCTCTTTTAGCACAGACTCCGCCACCTCCGGGAGGTCATGGTGGAGAGCGTGGTAGCCTCCCTCATACACCTGAGAGAGAGGAGGGGAGAGGAGAGGAGGCGAGAGAGAGAGGGAGCAAAGAGAATGAGAGGCTAGCTACAGTATGCCTGGCTGCCTGGTACAATCACGCTTTGTTCTCTCCATTCTTTTCATATTCTCTTGCTTTCATTGTTCAGGACTCCCACTCAAGAGCCAATAATCTTCCAGGACATTTTTACACAACCCACACCAATATTATTATGATAAGAAAACAAAAGAAACCCGATTAGCATTTGAGTACTTGGGTGGCCGTACCCAACACTGTTTTAACACCTCTTGGACGGCCGGCGGAGTAGTCTCTCAAGACAGACAGACTGTTGCCTCGCAACAGTTGAGGAACAACAGGGGAGGCGCTGTTTTCCTGAATATTTGACGATGGGATTCTCAGATTGCCGGAGGAAAGGTCCAAAATGTTCGGAATTCCCAGAAAATCTGTAATGTAAATGTAAAATGTCCACGAAAATCTTCATGGGGGCCTAAAGGGGCCCTGGGAGTCTTCATGGGGGCTGCAGCCCCGTGGCCCCCACAGACTCTACGACGTGGTTGATAAGACCACATTGTACAATGCATAATTATGCTATGGATGGGATGGTTTAGAAAGTGGCATGCCAACAAAAGTCGTTAATATGCATCCGTTCCAGTTGCTGTACTTTGTAAACTGAAAAGTGGGATTACTAGTTTAACTCCTGCTGTCTCAACTGTGCCGTATTAAGAAGCTCTGTTGTTTCAGCGCGACCTCGCCCTTTAGGGTGATGTTGCTTCTCACCCTCAGGGCGTCTTACTGGTTATTATTATTATTACAGTATTAACAATAAGAGTTGAAAGCAGAATATTATAACCAGTACAAGGAAGGTCCTTTTAACTGTTCTGGCTTTCACTCTGTTACG
This sequence comes from Protomyctophum parallelum, assembly GCF_964188405.1. NCBI lineage: Eukaryota > Metazoa > Chordata > Actinopteri > Myctophiformes > Myctophidae > Protomyctophum > Protomyctophum parallelum. The sequence continues at coordinate 26,409,012 of NC_139705.1, read as the reverse complement.
AAATATGTCATCAAGTGCCAAGATTCTCAAGTGCTGTGAACCGTCACCGCAGGAGTGGCATTTCTGCTAGAGGTGTGTCAGCAGAAAACCTGTGCAAATGAGACTGATGCAATATTGCCTATGACAGCTACATCTAAATAACTGCTAAATGGTGCATTTACTGTACAGTACAGTATATAGCTCCTTTATCCAAGGTGCACACCGATGGCGGAGGAAACCATATGGCCACTCTACCACCTGAGCCGGTGACGCCCCAACTAACAAACAAAGTCAATGGTATGACCCGACCTCCCAGTTTCAGGGCGGACACTCTAACCACAAGGCCACTGACTAGCAAATATTATTTCCCTCTTCCCCTTTATTGGGAAAACTACACAGACTGGATAGAGGACACAAGGACAGAGTTGATGAAATAAAATGCATTAAAACTGTATATACAGTAATAGTATATATATATATATAGATATATATATATATATATATATATATATATATATATATATATATATCTTCTTCTATCTTCTTTACTATCTCCTTCCTACTTATGATGAACCATGTGATGTGGCTGAGCTTTAGAAACACCACTTCCTTCTCTGGAAGCTCAGAGGAAGAAGCATGTCTTCAGAGTGTCACATGGTCTCCTCCTGCATCCCACTTGCTATTCATTCAAACAAATGAACACTCACACGTTGTGTGAGGGAGGAGGGGATGTCGAAACAAATTGAACGGAGACAGCCTTTGATGTTCCTACGAGACTACATGCACGAAACAACAGGGAGGCGCTTGCATTACATTGCATCGCGTTTGCCGACGTTTGAAATGAACAGATGGGATCACTCCCAAGGGTGTACTGCCGTGAACTTCACCTACTGTACAGTACAGTACGGGTCTCGATGGGGATTCCCTTGATGGTGGAGAGCATATAGGGCCAGAATTAGCCTGAACGAGATCTAGTCTTGGGAAATAGAACGGACTTCACATCAAACATGAAAAATTGCAATACATGTCTGGATATAGTGCTGCCTGAGGGCCGGGCTAATTGGCTCCACAACGATACGCTGCCAATTAAATCCATTTAGACCTGAGGCCGATAAAAAAAGGCTTCTAAATCCTGACAGTTTTCTGAAAAACCTATGTTTCTATGTCACTGGAAAAGAGGGAACCCGCACACTCATATGCTCCAAAAGGTAAATTTATTGACGACGTTTCGAGCCAAGGCTCGTCATCTGGTCAAACTCAAGATGTGAGTGATCCACCCACTTAACTTTTTGAACCCAGCACCTCCACAAAGTGATGTGTGTATTTTACTATAGTTTCTCTATGTCAGTGGTGCTCAACCGTTTTCATGTCAAGGACCCCCAGAATTATCTGTATTTGGCCACGGACCCCCATCTGAAAATATGTTGTTCCAGGGCCTCCCCAGAAACAAATATTTGAGTTACAAACGTTCGCTCTGAAAGATTATATTCAAAGATTTGCGTCACATTTTCACGATTTTTAAAAAATCTAAAAGATCTACAAGCTCGTACTGCTGCGCTATGAGCTTGTAGATCTGCTATTTTTCAATAGCGGAGGTATAACATAATGCTTAAAACACCAAAAGGGGTTCCCATCCTGAATGTTAGATCCATTTTTCCGCATGTCTGCGGGGAATACGCAGCCCTTCGCCTCACCTTCAGAGGAAAACCCCCCCCCGGTAAATACGGAACTCCCCGTGGGACGGAGGAATTATTGCTGCAGCCACCTAGCTGCGTACGGTTCCGTTCCCCAGTGTGGCCTGATTATGTTAGAGAATCACAATTATTGTGCATAATCGCCAAAGAGACGTCTGGAGACATCATGACATAAAATGTCATGATGGTGGCAGCCCCAAGTAACTGAGGTGGATGCAACTTCTGGTCACCTTGAGCTTCTTGTCTGCGCTCTGGGCCGTGTCGTACATGAGCCTGGAGCCTCTGATGTCACACAGCTTGTCTGCGTCGCCGTGCAGGAGCAGGAACGGCCAGGCGATGGACGGCAGCTCCCTTTCGATGCGCGCCGCCGCCCCCATCAGCTGCATGCCGAAGGACACGCGCACTCCTCCATGGAAGTTCAGCACGTCTGCATCGTACGCCTCCACCTGGGGGCGGGAGGGAGGGAGGGAGGGGGAGAGAGACAGAGAGACAGAGAGAGAGAGACAGAGAGACAGAGAGAGAGGTGTAGGGGGAGGAAGTGTCAGGGAAAGAGGGAGTTTGGGGGAATTGATGTAGGAGGAAGAGAAAACAGAAGATGGGGAGAGTTGTGGAAGTTGGAGAAAGAGTTATAAGCAGTAGGAGGGAAGATGGAGAGATGTTTGGAGGATGGTGAGATGGTTCAGAATGGATAGATGGTCGGGGGGAGAGAGAGAGAGAGAGAGAGAGAGAGAGAGAGAGGGGTTAAACAGTTAAACTGTGGGCCTGACCTAAATTATATGTGCTGAGCACACTCAGCCAACAGTTATATTTAAAAAAAAAAAACAGTCTGTCATATATTATGCATATCTCTGCTCAACCTCATAACTCCAAAATGTTAATTACAGCCTCAAAGTTGGTGTTGTAACTTTATATATTGTCGATTACTTCCATGAAAGTGGGAGAGGTGGTGGAGTTAGTTGCTTTAGCAGACATTTTGAGGGTCCATTGGAGTTAAAGGGTTTTGTCCAAAGCACTTTTTACTACTTTCCATTGCTTCAATATTTTCGAAACAACAAACAGACGTGTCCAATAGCACTGATTTATGCCAAAAAACCCTCAAATTGAGTTATGCGGTTTCCTCCCGACAGCAACGATATCCTGCGTGTCCTGTTGTAAAACGTACATGGAACAAACGAGTCCCGTACTTTATCAGCAGCGTTAAATATTTATTGAATTGTACTGGGCTGTCGCTGCACCACCTCCATCTGCTTCCATACTTGGCAACAGCGTGCCTTCTGATTCTTCTCGTGCCTGTAAATACAGGCTATATATATTATACAGGCCCACTTGAGTTAGCCAGAAGGTAATACACACACTTCAGAGGTTTATCTGAGGTTGTGTGATCTGCTGCTTTGGGGAATGAATAGTATAGTCAGTCACTGTAGTGCAGTGGTTCCCAAACGTTTTCATGTCAAGGACCCCCAAATGGACATTTATTAGGCCGCGGACCCCCATTTGAAAAGATATGCCAGTGACTCTGATAAGAGAGGATTTTTACGGTTCTAGCAGCGATTCAGAAACATATTATATATTGAAATTGTATTTCATTTAAAGGATAGCCCCTTGAGATGCAGCATTTCGTTGTAGAGGGGGTCCTCTAAAACAAGATTATTATTAATTTCAAGGACCCCCAGTTTCACACGCATTAGGCTACGGATCCCAATTTATATTGTAAAACCACTGTTAATTTAACTCTGAGAGTGTCCATTTGTACACTCTCAGAGTTACAGACCCATAAGGGTCCATTTGGTTCCAAACTATCATTTAGCTGTGGGACCCCCTGGAACTCCCTCAAGGACCCCTGGGGGTCCCCGGACCCCACTTTGGGAACCACTGCTGTAGTGACCTCTAGCACAGCTCCCAGGAGGAACATGAAACTCTGACTCAAATGACAGAGATAGAGAATAGAGCAGTGTTAGCAAAGGTCATCATCTTGGTTTTTTTAAGAAGTGCAGAAGGCCACTTATAGTCCAGTAATAATGTCATTTGACCTCAAACAAATAGTAAAAAAAAAAAAACTCAGTTTTTAGCCCAATGAGGTTTTTTTCGTGCAAAACTAATGCTTGGAAATAATGGATTCAGAATCATGAAAACCCCCTAGTTTGACACGTCACATGCTACTTAAAACAACAAAAGGTGTTCCCGCCCAAAATGGGTTAAGGCTATGGAACTGATTGGCTTCCTGCCTCGCATGAAATGCAGACCAGCCTCTCCTCTGTAGCGAAAAAAAAAAAATGTTTTACCTACTCACCAATACAAAGACAGGCTGTGTAATTAGAAAGCCTACTTTCCCTTAGTGGATGCACCTTGACCCCCCCCACCACACGGATAAATGCACTTTTTGGCCAGAAAGGCATTTTGGTTTTTTCTTTTACTCCGCTGCGCCCTGTACCGATATTGCCAAGAGTAAACCCTCATAGAGAAGATTTTTCCTTCGGGTGAAATAAAAATCCCTTTCTGGCCAAAAAGTGCATTTATACGTGTGGTAGTGCACACGTATAAATAAGGACAGTAGGTCCTTATTTATATATAAGGACAGTAGGCTTTCTAATTACACAATCCGTCTTTCTATTGGTGAGTATGTAAAAGTGGTGCAACCACTCCCTTACGCAGCTACAGTATGTGTGTGGCGGCTCGCCGGAACCGGGCCAGCACCCTGCCTGTGGTCCTGTGGGTCTGGAACTTCTGGGGACACCCGGGGACCCCTACACGGAGTTGCACCACTCACTTCACACGGGTGTGATTTTTTATTTTCGCTACAGAGGAGAGGCTGGTCTGCATTTATGCGAGCCCCAGAAGTCGACAGTAACATAGCTCTAAATGCGACAGCATTAGAGCTATGGACCAGAGCTAACCTTCACCCAGCTGATTTTACAATGTTTTTTTAGGACATACTACAGTAAATGAAAAGAAATGTCATTTTATTCTGCGAGAGACACTGTTGTGTGTCAGTATAAATTGGTCTTCATTGTTCCTGCTCTCTGAAAGTCTATATTTTCCAAAAGGACTGGAGTTCTGAGACTGTGCAGGTACCCACAGAGAAACACCAAGCTACACACGCACGCACACACGCAGTTGTATAGTTGATGTACAGCTGTCTTTGCTTGTTGACACAGGGGGACACAGGGGGTCACTCACTCACACACACACACACACACACACACACACACACACACACACACACACACACAGCTAGACATGACAAAACCTCTGTGGTTTCGAACCGAGTCAAAGAAAATCTATTCTTGAACAATCTGTGACCTGGAGAATAAACATCTGTGAATAGGTCGATCCATGTACAGAACAAACACACGCACACGCACAGTCGCGCACACACACACACACACACACACACACACACACACACACACACACACACACACACACACACACACACACACACACACACACACACACACACACACACACACACACAATTGATGTCCATCTATTTTTAGTGGTTCACTCATTTCATCCCTGGAGACCTGGTTTTGATCTCCAGTTTATTGCACTTGATTGCATAAAAAAAACACTTTCTTCCCAACACCACTGCCATACCCTGCTTGGTGTTGGCTGGTGTACTGACCTACATACTCAACACACACATCTCACACGACCACACACATGTGTACACGCCAGTGTTGTGACTAACGCCCTTACATCGCGTTACGTTACATAACGTAACTACTATTTGCAGTAACTTGTAACCTAACGCTTTACATTTCCCCATTCCATAACGGCCTTATAGTTATTGTGCGAGCGTTACCCGCGTTATGGCGTTATGTCAACTTATGTGATCAGTGAAAAGTCTCGCAGCTCCGTGAGTCTATCATACGTCTCTGTGCTGCTGACTGCAGTGCAGAGAGAGAGCACTCTCTGTGTTGACAGTTTCGTTTGTGCAGTCATACTAGCCTCTGAGGCCACATGGCTTGATACACCCTAACTTGATAAAAGCACGTGGCAGAAGAGGTCATTGATTGGCTAACGTAGGGCCAGATTTCAGGGTAAGCCAATCAGAGACAGTCAACAGGGTGGGCGGGCTTACTGGCTGTCGTAAACAGTAACAGATTTAGTCACAGACACACAAACCCTTGTAACGCATACATAGACACAGACAGAAATTGCGGGTTGAAAATCATAATACTGTACCACACGCTAAAATGGCAAATGCGGATCATGACAGCGAGATCGGTTGCTTTGAGGGTTGGAAATATCGATTTTAAATCGCCACAGTAGCATGTCACCAAGAGTCAACTTGACAAAATGATTGCTAGGTAGCCTATGTTGTTGAGGAAATGCTTCCCCTCTCAACGCCGGTGGAGTCTGTTCCTTGGTCAGCAAAATACCAGTGAAAGCAGGGCCAATGTGCAGAAATACATTTTCCAAATACCTGAACAGTGAATATTCTAAAATGGAAGATGAGCTCAAAAATACATTTGATGAAATAGAATATCTCTATAAAGATGCCTGTCAAAATTCCTGAACATGTTTTATTGTTCATAATGTTAAGAGGTAGTTTCTCTTACTGTGCGACAGAACAAAGTAGTTACTTTCATAATTTAATGTAAAGTAAAGTAACAAATTACATTTTTTAGATAAGTAACGATAACTATAATTCCTTACTTTTTAAAAGTAACTTCCCCAACACTGGTACACGCGCACACACGCACAGATACTTTCCATGTCCCTCACCTGTTTCTGGTCTCGTGAAACCCATCTGGACTCAATTGTGCCCAGAGAGAGGCTGGGCATCATGTGGTTCAGAATCTTAGCCATGAAAACCTACACAGTAGCAAAACAGCATATTACAGTATGCATATTTCATTAAAGTCAGCCACATGCACGCACACGCACACACACACACACACACACACACACACACACACACACACACACACACACACACACACACACACACACACACACACACACACACACACACACACACACACACACACACACACACACACACACACACACACACACACACACACACACACAATTATAATCAGAGACAAGAGGCAAATACAGAGACAAAACTAGAAAAAGTGCCCTTCCGGGCACAGGTCTCCACCAGGTTATCCACAGATCCGTGCAGTTAGAGGTAAAAACACTTTTCGGCCAGTTATAGCGCCACCTTGAGGCTGAGTTGAAATTGTTCATGTGGCATTTCGTCCTCGGCCTAGTGGGAATGTGGGTGCACAATTTCACGGAAATCACGCGATGTGTTCATGATTTGCAGCATTTTGTTTGAAACTGAGCACTCCTGTGAACTTTGGAAGCCAATCTTAACCAATCAGGATGGAGTCTGATAAATCTGAAAGACCCGTTTAGTTGAATGGCTCTAGAGAGACTGTGTACCAATTTGCGTGATGTTTGGACAAAATCTGTAGGTGTACTGTGCAAAAACTTGTTTTGCACAAAGCGGCCTCCTGGTGGCGCTATAACAGGCCGTTCTGGAAAGTTTGGGGCAGAGGTTCATGGTTGGCATCCAGGGAGTGTGTGTGCAAAATATGGCATCGAGCGGGTTAACGGTGGCCGAGATTAGCTGTTCACGGACACACGGACACACGGACGGACGGACGGACGGACGGACGGACGGACACGCGGACGGACGGAGTGCAAAACATACTCTCCCCACATGCCTTCGGCCTGGTGGAGACAATAATAAAAGGGTCTCCAGATAACCTAAGTAGAGAACTACAGGAGATCGGGTGAGAGAAAGGAAGACAAGGGAAAGATCATAGCCATTCAATTCTCTTTGAAGAGGTGCCCGACGTTAACGTGTGTGTGTGTGTGTGTGTGTGTGTGTGTGTGTGTGTGTGTGTGTGTGTGTGTGTGTGTGTGTGTGTGTGTGTGTGTGTGTGTTTGCATTTGAATGTACAGTAAGTGAGTGAGAGAAGTAACATACGTAAAGATAGAAGAAAGGAGAAGAGAAGACGAAATCAGAGGAGAAAAAAAAGAACAGACGAGGACAAGAAGAGTACAAGGATGGAACACAACAGAGAAGATAGAGGAATATAAGAGGAGATGAGATGGGAGCAGAGGACAGGAAAACAGAGGTTAGGAGTGTATTATAGTATAGTGTCCTATAACAGGAGGAGATGAGATGGGAGCAGAGGACAGGGAAACAGAGGTTAGGAGTGTAGTATAGTATAGTGTCCTATAACAGGAGGAGATGAGATGGGAGCAGAGGACAGGAACACAGAGGTTAGGAGTGTAGTATAGTATAGTGTCCTATAACAGGAGGAGATGAGATGGGAGCAGAGGACAGGGAAACAGAGGTTAGGAGTGTAGTATAGTATAGTGTCCTATAACATACATGGAGCAGAGGACAGGGAAACAGAGGTTAGGAGTGTAGTATAGTATAGTGTCCTATAACAGGAGGAGATGAGATGGGAGCAGAGGACAGGGAAACAGAGGTTAGGAGTGTAGTATAGTATAGTGTCCTATAACAGGAGGAGATGAGATGGGAGCAGAGGACAGGGAAACAGAGGTTAGGAGTGTAGTATAGTATAGTGTCCTATAACAGGAGGAGATGAGATGGGAGCAGAGGACAGGGAAACAGAGGTTAGGAGTGTAGTATAGTATAGTGTCCTATAACAGGAGGAGATGAGATGGGAGCAGAGGACAGGGAAACAGAGGTTAGGAGTGTAGTATAGTATAGTGTCCTATAACAGGAGGAGATGAGATGGGAGCAGAGGACAGGAACACAGAGGTTAGGAGTGTAGTATAGTATAGTGTCCTATAACATACATGGGCCACTGGCGGCCCATGTATGTTATAATACATGTCCAATGTATTTGCATTTAAGTTCATAAAGTTAACATAAGTATAACTAAATGTATTTGAAATATATCTCTGAAGTTGCCCACCCCCCTGTTCCTTCCTTCCTATACCTTGAACGGCGTGGCCGAGTCGGGGTTCATCTGGACCATGGGCGCTATGAGAGCCACCCCTGCAAACTCACTGGGCCTCTCACATGCTGTGAGGATGGAGATGGCGCCGCCCTGGTGGCAGAAGAACACAAAACAAAAACATTGTTCTAAATTAAAAGGATGGAGATGGCAACACCCTGGAGGCAGAAGGCCTCACTCACACCTACACAACAATGTTGCATAGAAGATGTAAGCAAGTTGCAAGTGTCATGGCCGTCCCCTCCCTATAGATGCCTCCATTTCCCACAAGGCTTTGCGGGAAGTGGGCGGTGCGCTAGAGAGGAATGCAGAAACAACAGACCCACGTTTCTCTGAGTGTAGTCTCCCCCCTCATACAACACGTTTGTCTCTTCAAACCACGTGACTCCCATTGGAAATTAATTGCGAGCTTGCAACACGCACAAGACTCATGCATCAGCTATACAACATTCTGCAGATAGGATAGTAAGAATAAGAGAAAGTGACGCACCGAGGACACGATTTGACGCCACACGGTGGAGTGAGGTTCAAAGCATGACACTAATGTTTATTACATTTTCCGTGCATTATATACAAAACAGTATCTCGAGAGGTTCAACCCCCCGCCCAGTGGTCGTATGTCACATGGGTATTTCTGAGAATACATAAGATTGACAAAATGTACAATTTCAGTGGTTTAAAGTTTGTTAGGCTTAGGCATCAGTGAATTGGAGGGGTGAGATGAAGGCCAAAGGTGGGAGTTCCTGTCCCCTCTATGGCAGGCAGGACGTGCGGGCCCCTTCATTGGAACGGAACGGAGCAACCTGAAAAGATATGATCTATGCACGTTGCCTGTGCTCTCATAAACAACACCTAATAAACCTGATACTAATAGATTCCGTCAAGATTAGGAAGGTGTAAGACATACACAGGATACTGTGTTTGCGTAAACAGGCCTTAAGGTCAACATCAGCATATCTCAAGGTATCTCAAGAATTGGTGCAATACAGTAAAGTACAGTATGCATGCTGTTGGTCACATAACCATGAGCTGACATGAGCTGACATCAAGCTTGACATCTATGCATCATGCATGGTTATGAAAATCATAACACATGGTTTGACCAAACATTTTTGTTTGATGGGGGTGAGGGGGGAAGAACACTAGCCTGGTTAATAAACCAGACTAAGGCAAAAAGATTTTTGATTTGGTCTGGTTTATTAACCAGGCTAGAAGAACACAGCCATGCAACAAGGTTGTGTCATCAAACCATGTGACTCCCATTGGAAATGCATTGAGGCGGCCATAACACACAGAAGACACAGGACACAAGTGTGTCTTAGGTGTGAGTGAGGCCGAAGAACACACAACAAAAACATTGTTCTAAATTAAAAGGATGGAGATGGCGCCACCCTGGAGGCAGAAGAACACACAGCAAAACATTGCTCTAAAAGTCAAGCTCTAGGACTAAATCACAGTGTAGGTACCGTATTGTAGGTACCAAATATAATATACTAGAATTTACTTGCTTTGCGGCCGCTCATCCCAGAGTTACCTTGCCACGCACTATGGGAAGAAGGAAATTGCGGGAGTTGACTCCACATGTAGTAACGGATGGGTTATTAGTTATTATGTGTCCTTATTAGTGTAGTGTAGTCAACACTCCCAACCCACATCAGAGCTGCCCCCACCTTCGAAATGTTCAAAAGCACACTCAAAACCCACCCACCAAACTGGCTTTCCCTACATAACCCCCCCCCCCCACACACACACACACACACACACACCCTTCTTGTTTGCCCCTCTTTTGATTTTTATTCCTAGTTTTTAACCTTTTAAACCTTTTAATTTGTTTTCTAATAAATATGTCTGTATTTCTTTCTGTAAAGCGACTTTGGGTACCTAGAAAAGCGCTATATTAATCGTATATATTATTATTATTATTATTATTATTAACACTTTATGGCTCATACACACTGCCCGGTATTTGCTCCGATTATGCTGTCGGGGAGCATTTTTGGCGCTGACCGACAAAACGGCTGATCTGACGTTAAGCGGTGCCCAAAAGGTCTACCAGTATAGATCACAAAGGCTTTGCAGGTAGACCACATGACATGGCCCTAAAAATATATATAATTTTAATATAAAAAACGATTTTTGCATCTGCCGCTTGAGATGACCTGAGATGACTTGATTGATTGACATCAAAAAGGGCCTGTCAGCTCAAACACACAATGCAATACTTGTTGTTGCGTACAATCATCAGTAGCAAAGTCAAATACCAAAAATAAAAACCAATGGGATGATAGTTTTATTTTGCTGGTCATTTTGAAAGTAGCTCTGAAGTAAAAAAAGTGTGGGCAGCCCTGGTATAGATGATTATATATATATATTCATTCCGTGGGCAAATCCCTGGCTGTAGGCTACCCACATATTGGTAGCATATTACCTATATTAGCCCAATATTGGCGTTACGCATTTCAGTTGAATAATGTTGTGTGCGCACGTGCGCGTGCGGAGAAAGACAGTTATTTAATGAAACTCAAGATTATAACGTCCTGTCTCGCTGGCGCCGTGTATAGGCTGCACGGCTATTCCTGTGTGTGTGTGTGTGTGTGTGTGTGTGTGTGTGTGTGTGTGTGTGTGTGTGTGTGTGTGTGTGTGTGTGTGTGTGTGTGTGTGCGTGTGCGTGTGCGTGTGTGTGCAATGAAAAGTACTCGGCAGGCGAAATGACGCAAACCGTCATGTTGGTTTATTGCCGTTGTTTATTTAAACTGTAAAAAAGTGTCCTGTAAGTCCATATGGGCTGGGCTTCTTCAGAAGCATGACACTTAAATAAAGAATCAATCAACAAATCATATAAGAGGACTCTGATTATAAGACGAACCCCCATTTTTCAAACTCATTTGTGGAAAAAGAACATTGAATGTCAAATAGTCTAGTCCCCGATTAGCGTATATAGTTATGGGTGCCCAAAAAGAGGCAAGGGGTACCGATCAAAGAAACATAGATTAAAATACAAAATGTAACAATTAAGAGCACCCGGGTGGGTGATGTTTCTTGCCCAGCACTGTGGAGTGGTTTCTAATCCTTCACGGTGACCGGCCGGACAGCTTTGCCGGACATTTACAACAAACATAATTGGCGGTGTTCGACTGCAGCTGGGTAAATCTGGGAATTCAAGAGGGTGTCAAGGGGGGGGGGGGAGTGGGAGTAATGCGGTGTTCCTCCGAACGCGTTGCATCCTCATGGTGAAACTCCTCACTGTAAGGTGAAAAGAAGACGTTTTTGATCAAATGTGGTTGTCAACACCACTGGTTCCAAAACCTTTTCATGTCAAGGACCCCCAAATTGACACTAATTAGCCCGCGGACCTCCATTTGAAAAGATATGCCAGGGACCAGTGATTCTCAACCCGTTTAATTTCAATGACCCCCAGTCTGACATGCATATTACATCTGTACACTCTCAGAGTTACAGTCCCATAAAGGGTCCATTTGGTTCAAAACAATCATTTAGCTGGGGACCCCCTGGAACTCCCTCAAGGACCCCTGGGGGTCCCCGGACCTCACTTTGGGAACCATTGATATACACCCTCCCTAAGACCAACTAGGGGTTGGCGGTGACAGGAACTACATAGCGAAATGAAAGTGGCGTAATGACTACAAATTGGGAGAAAAAAGAGACAAGAAGGCAGACAAAAGACAATCCCTTCCATCAAGGAAGTCAGAGTGTGTGTGCGTGCGTGCGTGCACGTGCACACGTGTGTGGGAGGGGGGCGTTATAGATACCACGAGGAAGACGTTGAGCCCAAGACCCTAAGGACAGGACCATACGTTTCAAACCTATATGCCTGGAATGAGCACTAAGCCACACTGACATCTGTGGGTTTTTTTGCTCCAAAATTTGCTCCAAAGTTTGTGTAAAACCTTGAGAGACGATCGCTTCAGAATGGCTCTCAAAAAAATTAGGTGAGGGGTTATTGAGAAAGAAACAGCGGAGAAAACCAGCGAGGGGTTTGGAGATGAATGCCGCATGAACACAACATGTCTTTTGTTTAAAATGGGTGTGAAGTTCCTCCTCCGCCTTCCTCCCTCTGAGTTTCACTATACTGTATAGACATGAGTGGAGAGAGAGAGAGAGAGAGAGAGAGAGACCTTTGACCTTTAAGCTCCTTTATTAAAACTCTACAGACAGTACATAAAAAAGTCACTTCAAAATTGCGGTTAGCTCATAAGAAAAGACAAAATAACACAAAATAATCAAAAGGAAAGGCACAATTCCTCGTCCTGCACCACACATAGCACGTCTCTCTCTCTGAGCCCAGAAATAGCTAAAAGCCTCTAAATTGTCCACTAATTTCAATTTGTGGTAGGCAAACTCCACCCTAAGACGTGCTGCCACCAGCCCTTCTAAACTCCACCCTAAGACGTGCTGCCACCAGCCCTTCTAAACTCCACCCTAAGACGTGCTGCCACCAGCCCTTCGAGCACCTGTACTGGGTCTGTGTTCCCCGTTCCCTCAGTTTTGTTTTTCCGAGTCAGCCATATGTGACCAAATTTGACTAGGAGACTGCCATTGGATCTTTTTGAATTTTTGTTTTTTCATTTCACATCAAAGCAGGGAATCATAGCTTCAAATTGACATATTGGTTGTTCAGTTTGACCCACCAGTTTTGGAGATATGGCTTATAGCAGGGGTCCCCAAACTTTTTCCTGTGAGGGCCACATAACTTTTCCCTTCTCTGATGGGGGCCGGGGTCAGTTTGTAACAGAAAAAGTGTGACGATCGCAGGGGTGCCTAAACGTAAACATACAACGTACTGTACATGCAGCACTACAGGGCTGCATAGTGCATGTACTGTACATGCAGCACTACAGGGCTGCATAGTGCATGTACTGTACATGCAGCACTACAGGGCTGCATAGTGCATGTACTGTACATGCAGCAGTGCCAGGGTTTCCTGCACAATGTTGTTGGCATGGCGCTGCGCCATGCTTGAAATAAATCGTGCCATGCCAAGCTGTTTTTTTTTTGAGGGGCCTAGTGAATCATGGTGTGTATGTGATATGAAATGTCCAGTACCTCCCCAGTGCCTCCCCAGTGTCTCCCAGTGTCCCCCTGAGTGCCTCCCCAGTGTCCCCCTGAGTGCCTCCCCAGTGTTCCCCTGAGTGCCTCCCCAGTGTCTCCCCAGTGTCTCCCCAGTGCCTCCCAGTGTCCCCCTGAGTGCCTCCCCAGTGTCTCCCCAGTGCCTCCCAGTGTCCCCCTGAGTGCCTCCCCAGTGCCTCCCTGAATGCCTCCCCAGTGTCCCCCCGAGTGCCTCCCCAGTGCCTCCCCAGTGTCTACCCAGTGCCTCCCCAGTGTCTCCCCAGTGTCCCCCTGAGTGCCTCCCCAGTGCCTCCCAGTGTCTCCCCAGTGCCTCCCTGAGTGCCTCCCCAGTGTCTCCCCAGTGCCTCCCTGAGTGCCTCCCCAGTGTCTCCCCAGTGCCTCCCCAGTGTCCCCTCAGTATCTCCCCAGTGTCCCCCAGTGTCCCCCCAGTGCCTCCCCAGTGTCTCAAATAGCAATACAAGAGCAATAATACAAATTAATCTTAATTTATTATTCTAATTATTTGCTCTCATCCAGTGCTAATTAATTTTTTTTTTTGCTTGAGGCAGGCGGGCCACATAAAATGACATGGCGGGCCGTATACGGCCCGTGGGCCGTAGTTTGGGGACCCCTGGCTTATAGAGTAATGTCTTGCAGAAAACAGCGAGTTGAGAAAACAGGCTTGAAAGGTTCACTTCTGTGGTCTCTAACATTACACCTAGCTTTTTTTTAAGCATTTATTTCATATTTACATGTCAATTTCAGCTTTGACACTTATTTCAGACATGCTCTAGTATGTGAAGAGTCTGCCTGTGCTATTAACTCATATAGCAATGGCAGTCTCTCAGTCAAATCTGGTCACATATTGCCATTTTTGCTGTGCCAGAAATAAAGTTGATCATGCTATGTGCACCCTTTTTCCGGGAGAGAGAGAGAGAGAGAGAGAGAGAGAGAGAGAGAGAGTCAGAAACAGGAAAGGGTCAGAAACAGGTCATGGATTTTGGGATTTGAACCCTCGACCCCAGGAACACACACATGTGTTCTAAAGCTGCGTCTAACATGAGCTGTAAGTCATGTCGTTGTCTCGGCACATCATGGCGAGTGAAGCTTTGAGGAGGGCTACAGAATCTAACCACTCAGAGTGAAGCTTTGAGGAGGGCTACAGAATCTAACCACTCAGGGCCAGGATCATTAGAAGATCTTTGGCTACCAAGAACCAATCCATTAGCCACACTTGGTTTCAGCTAATGCGAGTGCACACGCACGCACAGACACACGCACATACACAGTGCATGTCGGTGAGTGTATACTGACCAAAATAGACAGAAATATATACGCAAACAATTATATAAAGACACGCACGCACACACGTACACGCACACACACAGTGTCATTTTGTGTGTGAAAGACTATTTCGAGTTTTGAGCATAATCTTTGTCTGGTGTTTGAATATTCATCAGGCTGGAGAACTTCATGAAAAGAAACGGGAAACACAGAGGAACAAAATACTTCCTAACAACACAGTTCACTTTCTAAAGCTGGAGAAACACAGACACAAATACTCTCTCTCTCTCTCTCTCTCTCTCTCAGTTTCTCTCTCTCTCTCACACACAGACGCACGAGCACACACACACACGCACGCACGCGCACGCACGCACGCACGCACGCACGCACGCACGCACGCACGCACGCACGCACACACGCACACACGCACACACGCACACACACACACACACACACACACACACACACACACACACACACACACACACACACACACACACACACACACACACACACACCGATCTCATCAATTTAAGAACTAGACTGCAATGTCATTCGGCCTACATTAGCTGGTCAGATAATCAGTTCCATATTGAAAATGAGGAGCAGATTGAAGAATGGAACAAGCTGTAAACAACATTCTGATTCTGGGTCGGTACCGTGAATGTGGTCATCACAATTTACAATTGGCACGAAATAGCATGAGCCCTATAGTCGACAAGCGACAGGGTGAATGGTCAGTTTATCATGTAGTAGAACGCAAGTAAGAACTATCTATTGAAAGAAAATAGGATTCGAGCCAGGTAAATAGCAATCCTAGCATCGGTCTAAACAAAATGCTATCTGAAATAACATTCTTAAGTGTTTGTGGTCAAGCAAGCAGTATAAATCTATCAAAAAAGAAAAGAAAAGTGCTAGAGGGTGAGGTGTACTGGATTCCTAGAGGATGAGGTGTAATGGATTCCAGCCATGGTAAAACATTTTGTCTAAACAAAATGCTATCTGAAATAACATTCTTAGTGATTGTGGTTAAGCAAGCACTATTACCGTATGTCTAAATCTAAAAACAAAAGAAATATGCAGCAAGAAGGAAAAGCAAGTGCCAGAGGGTGAGGTGTAGTGCAATGGAAAATAGGGAGTGAGTCTGACTGAGGATGGGAGGTCGTTCTACAGCGCGGGGAGACTTTAGGACACTCGGACAGCATGGAGGATGTTTCAGGGAAGGAACGGACAGACTTCCTGTGTTAGCAACATGAAAGAGAAATTTATTTTAGATTGTCCTCCCTGGACAATCCTTCCTGAGCATGCACGCACGCACGCGCGCACGCACGCGCGCACGCACGCCCATTGAGTCCTAACTGAAACAGATAAGGCAGCTCAGAGTTCTGCACAGTGAAGGAGAAAGGGGGTGGAAAGTGACCAATTAACTAGAAGATTCAACTGATCAATGTTCTTATCTTAAACTTTCCGTCTCGCTCGCACACGCACGCGCGCACGTGTCATGTCCAGGGGGTGTACTTGTACATCAAGCTGCCTCACGCAACAGAAACAGGAGATAGGCTCCTGCCCCTATGGGCCTCATGGCTCGGCAAGGCTTACTTTGTGGGCGGGCCAATATGACTTCAAATCAATATCACGGTTATTTGAAACTTTTGCCCCAATTACGATTAATGAACGATTATAAAAAAAAAGAAAATAACTGATCAACAAGCTCACAAGACGTCACATGTAGACTGGTCATTTTCCATGACACCGTTGTACAAAAAGTACTATACAGTATAATACAGGGCATAAAGACGTAGTTCACCCCAAAGATGACTTTCTATCAATAATAATAACTATAATTGTGTCTGCGTCGGTGGGGGTAATGCTTATACTCTGTCATACCTATCTACAAGCTCACAACAGCGTGTGAGCTGTTTAGATCAGCGTGCCAGAGTTTTCAGCGTGCCAGAGTGTCAAACAACAAAGTATTTGAATCAGGCTAATTTCTGTTGGTCGCCCTTTCCTGTTTATACAGCAGTAAACAAGTCAAACCGAGCCTAAATAAAGGAAGGTCAGAAAGTAAACATGTGTTGTTTCACTGTTGGCTAATACCAGGGGGGGGGGGGGATGCCATTCAGCCCTGGACAGACATTGAGCTAAAGCCTCAGGCGTTACCATTAGATCTCCAGTGCCTTTTTTTTTAATATAACATTTTACTAACACGGCACTGAGTGCCACGCTACGAGCTTGTAGCTCTGCTATTTTTGAAAAATCATGAAAATGTGGCACAAATCTTTGAATATATATTCTTTCAGAGCAAACTTTTTTATGAAGTACAAGCTGGCGACGCATTGTGCACTTGTAGATCTACTATTTTTACTAGTTTGGCACTAGTTGATCATTGATGCGTGCACAAAACCTCGCCCTTTAGGGCAAGGTCGCTTCTCGCCCTCAGGAGTCTTACTGGTTGGTTAGCATTCCTATTGGCATATAGGAATGTGACTCACACCACATGTCACCAGACAGGTTGTGGGTTGTGTACAAGCTGCCACGGCACGTCAAGCACAACTAACTCCTCTTAACATGTCATTCTAATAGAGGGTATGCACATGCATAAACTCAATGGCAGATAGAGTGGCAAAGTGAGTGACAAAGTAAATTTAATGTTGTTTAAAGTAATTTAATGCAATCAAATAGGACTTTTCTGTTTGGATGTATGGGCTGTCAAGGCCAGAAAGTAGTTTTGTGCCACTCAGTAGGCGTTCTCGCATAACTTCCACGTATGATGATGATACGTGGAACAACATATTTTCAGATGGGGGTCGGCAGCCAATTACTGTACATATATGTTTGGGGGTCCTTGACATGAAAATGTTTGAGAATGACTGACAGAAAAGACATTTTGTAGAATCTGGTCTGGGGTCTAAATGGGTTAGTTAATATGGATGCAGGATAAATCAAATGCATTTAATATAATAACGCGGGATACATGACCACTGTATAATCTAGCAACATGTAAGCTAAATCACAGCCTCTCCAGGATGTTATCACTGGAGTGTCAAAGCATTTTAGCTCCCAGGTGGCTTTCATTGTCTTTGGGACTTGCGTCATACTATTTACAGTCAAATAGAGACTTGCAGAAACAGAGAGGGGCGAGAGGAACTGACTGAGAGAAACACAGGATAAAACACACACACACACACACACAGAAACAGAGAGGGGCGAGAGGAACTGACTGAGAGAAACACAGGATAAGGGAAACCAGGTCCTGCGATAAGAAAGCTATTCACTACTTTCATTATGGTCGACACGTCCACTATGGGTGGTCTGCGTGAGAGACAGGGTTGACCTGGTTTTCAGGTCGAAGAGACGCATTAGGAAATATATAGCTTTATCATGTGAATTCATGTTGCATTGACATTTTCACATTTTGTCAAGAATAGGTGAGTGGAGAAAAAAAACGGTGTATTGTGGGGGAAAGAAAGTCTCACCTAAAAAAAGAAATAAAAAATGATTTACGCTGTCACCTGTTGACTAGGTTTCACACCATTGACGCTGATTTCACGATTGTAAGTCACTCAGGTCTAATTCCTTAAGAAAATCGAGTGGCAAAGAAAGTGAGTTTAACGTAGTTTAATATTGATTAATACAATCAGATAAGACTTTCCTGTTTGGATGTATGGGCTGTCAAGGCCAGAAAGTAGTTTTTTGACACTCAGTAGGCGTTTCTGCTTACTGTAATTTACGTGTATGATGATGATGTCACGCGCACACCCTCTATTGTAAATAAAGGCGATGATGAAGTGAATAAAGGTAACAATCTAAGTGAGATTTAAAAAAGTAACAGTAGCTGGCAGCTGCCCACCACCGCCGAGTCTGGGAGTTCAAATCCACCACTGCATCTGGCTTTGTCCAGGGGTGGTCAATTATTTCTATATAAAAAGCAGTAAATGGCATTGTTTTGACAAGCTGGTAAGAGTATATTATTGTTATTTCCTATGACTTCAGTAAATAAATACTTATTAGCACATATTTAGTTGAAACCTCTGCATTCGGCTCGGCCTCCACCTTTCTTTTTGTGGGCATGAGCGGACATTTTTGAGGGGGGGGGGATGACAAGGAAGGTAACGGGTCAATCATTCGCAATTCACGGAAGGAAAACAGATTGTGTGTACGTGAATAAACAGGCTTCTATATATAAGCAATACCATTTTAGTCCACGCATAAGGTCAAATTAGAATGTTATATTGTCTCATTTCCAAGTAACCTGGTCAGAGTCAGCCAAAGGGCCGTGTAATGCCTGCTCTACCAGTGGTTCCCAAACATTTTCATGTCAAGGACCCCCTAATTGACACTAATTAGCCCGTGGACCCCCCATTAGTAGAGATATGTCAGGGACCCCCATGAGAAGATTTTTACGGCTCTAGCAGTGATTCTCAACCGATTTAATTTGAAGGACCTCCAGTTTTTCATGAATTAGGCTCCGGACCCCCATTTGATGGCATTTCTATCTCTGGGACCCCAGTACATATTGTAAAATCAATGTTAATTTATATCTGAGAGTGTACAAATGGAACCTAACGGGTCCATTTGTACTCTCAGAGTTACAGACCCATAAGGGTCCATTTGGTTCCTAACTATAATTTAGCTGGGGACCCCACTTTGGGAACCACCGGTCTATACGACCAGAATTGTCCCATGTTCGGGGAGGAAACTATAATTGTCCCTTTGCATGCTCCCACGGGATGAGGCGGCCCCGGGCTCTTCACTGGCAGGTGAGCCAGTATAGGATACAAACACACAGTACTGTGTGTGGGGAGGAATCAGTTGGCATAGCAACTAAATTGGGGAGGTAAGAAAGGAAGGTTCTAGGGATCAGAGTATGGCTTTAATAAGCAAATATAGAAAAAAGATATAAAATATAAAAGTGAGAACAGAAAAGAAGATATAATAGGAATTATGGAGAAGAGAAAAATACTTTAAGGGGGAAGAAACCGTAGGTTGATTTTGTAGCTCATTTTCCAGCTCAGGTTAAAAACTAAAGCAGGAAGCTCGGGCCGCTGGCGTAGCGGTCTGTGCACCTAGCCTGACAGCGTGTCGTGGGTTTGAATACCGATCCTGATGACCTTCTCTGCGTGTCACTCATCATCTCTCTACCCATTTCCTGTCAGTCTACTGTCCTATACATTTTTATTTCCTATACGTTTAACAATACTAAAAACAGGGGGAAAGGGAGGTGGAACAAAGTTGGCAACTTGGCATCAATTTCAAGTTCAAACAATTCAAATCTGAATGCAGTCTCAGCGCAGGCACACCTGAACTTCCATGCGCGGCCAAAAGCCGCTGTCTGCCGGGGTCTCTTCCAGGTTGTTAGACAGTTGGTGGATGGAAATGAAGCTCCACCCACGCGGCAGTACGCGACGGGGGCAAGCTTTCCTGGAATCCACTCCAATGGAGCTTCATTTTCATCCACCAGCTGTCTAAAATCCTGGCAGACAGCAGCTTTTGTCTGCGCATGGAATCCTAGGTGTGCTTACACCCGGTCACTCCCTCCCTGCACTCACAGCATGTAAACCCACTGACACTAGGGGGTTGATTTAGGACTTCTATTTTACTTACTTCTATATTACTAATCTAATTACAGTATTATGATCTGGGGGCGTGTGGAATGTCATATTGCAATTTTGGGCATGTTAAGAAGCGCTTTTGACACCCCGCGGAGTGCGCAAAACGGCCTTGAATTAGTCATGGGTGTGTTTAAGGCGTGTTTGAGACGTACCCAATCAACATGTCTGTACTATTCTATTTACCAGTCAGCTGATGTCACATACGGAATGCGCACTTTGGGGATCGTGGTAATACATTTCTGCAGGCTGGCACCATAGAAGACATGACATGACTTTGTCACATTTGGGTTAATTATTCCTATTGCACTGCATGCTATCACCTTTATGCCTCAAAAGAACAGACCCACCTATACCTTTCAGATCGGAATGGAACTGCGAGTAGATAGCAGCATATTAGCAAATTGGCAATCCATGCGTAATGTTCCCAGAATCGTCTATAACCCCCGAACATGCAAGTTCGTTTGATATTGTTTAATTCGATAACGATAGAACCATGTACCATACAGCGAATGAAAGCAAGATTCCTAAGGAATATGGAGATTTTTACATTTAATAAAACGGTTGAGAAATGAGAGAACCATGAGTGTTTATAGGCTAATATCAAAGTTTTTTTATGAACGGGCTGTGGGCTGTGAACTTGAAGAGCTCAATCACCATCCCGACACGGAAGAAATATAGCATAGTGCATGCATGTATATGCACTGTTGCACTTGCACACAGTAGCCTACACACGCTCTTTATTTGTTTCTATTGAAAAAAAAACAGTAAAATAACGTTTATTATATTTTATTTCATTCAAATCACGAGGAAGGAATGAGTTGAATGCGTGCTGCGTAATGCTGTGGCCCCGATGGTATGGTCTTCGCTGAGTTCGCTCGTAGCATTTTATTTAAGAAGACTTGAATCGGTTGTGATACAGCGTATGAAAGCAAAGTTCCCAAGGATTATGGAGATGTTTTTATTTTTTTTAAAGGTTGAGAAATGTAAGAATTATGGCCGTTTCTAATCTCAACATTTTTACAAAGCCTCTCTCTTTGCGGCAGCAGAGAGCAGCCATGTTGCCATGTCCCATAGAAACAACTAAATAGGTCTATAAAAATAATCCCAAAAGAAGCGCATATAACAGGGGTCTGTAACCTATTTTAAATGAAGTGCCATGTTTTTATTTTCTAAATAGTGAGTCTGCCATATCCAGATTAATTTGAATGACACCACATTAAAATAAAAAAACATATTTTGATTGTCCACAAATATAAAGTTCTTCCTTCTTTTTAAATATGTTCTTGCACATTGTTATAATGATCATTATATATCCCCCTGCAGTCAGAGTTCATAGTTTTAATGAATGAATGTGATGCATTGTGAGCTGGTATAGATCTGCTATTTTCAAAAGTAATCTTTTTATTTAATTTTTGGATTAGCTGTCCTTAGTTGGGCAAATGCATTCATCTGGGGATCCTTGACATGGGAATGTGCTGTGTGAGGATCACTGGTTTAAACAACATTAGGAGAAAAGCCCAAATAACCACTTTAGAAACAAGAAAAGCAACCATACAGAAAGCAACTTTACAGAAAAATAAGCCGCTTATAATAAACAGACATGGCAACACTCTACCAGCCTCCCAGAGTGCCTCCCAGAGTGTCAAATCAAACAGTGCTTTTTGCGTTTATGAGGTGGTCAGACCCACGTCTAATCGTTATGCGCTGAGTGTCTTTAGGTCAAGGGGCTTAATAGCAAATTGCGCAAAGCGAAAATAATTAACATATGGACACTCCCACAATGCTAAAATATTCAGGAACGCGGTAAGCCATAATGTGTGTGCGTTCAACACGGGCCAGTGCGTTCAACACGGGCCGATATGCCTTTCATAATACGAATGTGCGCAGAGCGAGGCCAATTTATGTATTTCCATTGGTAAAACGCACCTTCAAAATCTACCCATTGGTGTAAATGGTCATTGTCATATTGTCTTTTATAAAGTGCTATTAACAGTGCAATTCAATGATTACTATTACAACTTGTAGCGGTGCGAATACCATCAGACTGGGACAACTTCTTATAAAGGCAAAAAGAATCCCCCCAAAAAAACAAAAGCATGATAAAGACATAAGGACATGGCTGTATCAGGCAGGTGCACCGTGATTAAGAAACGCAGCTGCAGCTGATCAAAACAATGCACACCGGCCGCGTTTTTCGGAAAACCGATGGAGAAAAGCCACTTAAAAATCAGAATTCGTGCCCGGTGTGTGGAGACCTTTAGGGCTGTGTTTAGAATTAGGTGTGTCAATAAATACCGTCTATGCTTGCACATACACGGACACACCTACTGTATGGCTCTGGGCACATGAATCTGGATGTTTAAAACATGACCCAAACATTAATGATTATTAATTCATGTACCGTACCACAGTACATTATTAAGAAATGTAAGCCTGTAATAACAAGTAAACGAGGTTCATCATTCTACACGGAAAAGGTGAAGACAGGGACTGGGATTCAGAGATTTATACATGTATGATATTTATGAATACATTATAATTATGTGAAGGATTAAAGCTGCTATAAGCAATATGTCAAATCTTTAGTGACTTTTTTTTTGTACAGACAGCAATGAGTAAAACGCTCCCAAATTATTTTGTCCACAATCTGCATTCAAAGATGTTCCTAGAAGCTTTGTCATTGGTCGAAAAAAACCCTGATATGACTATCCAATTAGGAAGTAGACAGGCATCTTTGAATGAAGATTGCGGCCCCTAGATGTGTCACAGACTACATTTTTGGGAGCGTTCTATCCATTGCTGGCTGTCTGAATACAAAAAAGAAGAAAAAAATAAAAAAGGTCATTAAAATGTTGACATATTATTGCTTATAGCAGGTTTAATAACGTGCAATCTTTGTGTGAACTTTAGCCACAAAAAGATGATATCAAGCAAGCAAGACACATTTGGAGGAGAATTAGGAGAAGTGGGTGTGAGCAGCAGTGTAAGTGTGATCCAGTCTGTCCGGGCTGCTTGTTTACAGAGTGAGACTTTTCTCTAACCCAACATTGGTCCCTGTCTGGGAGTACAGTGTAAATGTTTGGCTGTGTTTTTATGCAGGCAGTTATGTTGTATGTAAGCAAAGACACACGCACACACACCCACACACAGCTTGTTCATTTTAAGTACCGGTACAATAATATGTGGGCAGTGAAGCCCTAGCTGCAATCCTCCCTGACAGACAGAAACAGTGCAGGCAGCTCAATTTGGCATGAATGCAAAATCATACTGTACTTCTTTAGAATATGCAGGTTTTAATGTTGAATGCA
Source organism: Protomyctophum parallelum (assembly GCF_964188405.1). Classification (NCBI taxonomy): domain Eukaryota; kingdom Metazoa; phylum Chordata; class Actinopteri; order Myctophiformes; family Myctophidae; genus Protomyctophum; species Protomyctophum parallelum. The sequence goes on along the minus strand of NC_139705.1, from coordinate 26,385,112 downwards.
GCCTGATGCTTTTATGTGCCTTTCATTCATTCATTTGATTAAAAAAAACTAAAAAACACCTGCATGCTATCTCTTTTACTCTGCAATCAATGAAAGGCACCCTAATGTGATGTAAAACACTCTTAACCAATTCTGGGTAATACTACCTTGTGAAACTATAAAAAAAAGATTGTGCACTTTCTGTCAGAGATAGATAGTTATACATCCATATAGGAGAAGTTAGCTTTATACTTTTGAAAGTTGAAAGCAGTATTTCAATATTTTTCCATTCGCTTAATATAAAGAAAACATTTGCGACAAGTAGCAGCAATTCATTAAAATGTAATTGAATTAAAGTTAGTTACTCTGTTTATACTGTAACAGAGTTTCTATACTCTCTCAACACCGATAAATACTGTATGTTGAAACTGAATCTCTCTCCTTCACTGTATTACGCAGGATGGATGTATGAAATCCACAGTATTAATTTAACCCTAAAAGAGTTTACAGATTACATCCATACAGTCCTAAAGATAAAAGTGGATACATGAACACTAAGGATTTTACTGTGTGCACTGCAGCGTGAATGGTTTCAATGTCAAGCTGTGAAGTTGAACACTACTTGTGGTTTGTGTGCCAAACGGTTTGACAGAGAGAATAATAGCTAAGTGGAACTGGCAAGGGGACTGTCTGTCTGTGTCTGTGGATCGTCATTCTCTAATCCTTATGGGAATCAAAAGCAAAAGTAAATAACGGGATTATTTTGAATAGAATATTATTAATCCATTCTGGACGGGGACCCCTTTTGGTGTTTTAAGCATTGTTAGAATCCGTACAGTCCTCTCTCCTATAACGTTTTCCTTTCTTGAGAATTAGGATTTTCGTGTTTTTCGTCACAATTGTTTCCAGGAGGAGTAGCAAATATTACAGTTCCCGATCAACTGCCAAGACATAATTCATAATGTGAATTTCCTAAAGAAAAATTACTTCAGGACATCAACAGCAACAATAATTCGTAAGGGGTCCATTTGGTTTCATTTTGCGCTCTCAAGAGTTACATCATTGTTAAACATCTGCATTACTTAAAAACGAAAACATTTATTTTGATAAATTCTCAAAGCGTGTCAAAGCAAGGATTACCATGGAATGTCCCAGGATGAAGATGGGCAGGCCTGGGTAGCGAGCCTTCATCAGGTCCACGTGGTGAAGAGAGTCCCTGATGTACACCTGGAAGTCCTTGATGTTCATCCTGTCACCTTCGCTCTGCCCATGACCCACTGGATGGAGAGAATGAACACATTCATTCATTAACAGCTCCCCCACACGCAATCGCACACTCGTGTGTGTGTGTGTGTGTGTGTGTGTGTGTGTGTGTGAGTGTGTGTGTAGAGGAGCATTAGCATGTAAGAATGTGTGCATTGCACTCGTGCATATATTATGGTGTGTATGTGCACATATCTGTGTGTGTGTATGTGGTAATGTGTGCCTATAGAAATTGTGTGTGTGTGTGTGTGTGTGTGGGCCACGATGCACACAGCACGCGTGCGTGAGCCGTATTTCGGTTATATTGCCCCCAGAGTGACAGCCAGGCAGTTCTTATTTTTACCGGCTTTAGTTAACAAGACAGACAGAGACAGACCCGCTGGAACGCTTCAAATACTGTCTCTCACTCTCTCTCACTCACACACACACACACACACACACACACACACACACACACACACTTCAAGCTGCAGAAATAAATAGCCTTTGTTTGAAACTAAAGCATCAACGTGGAAATCACAAAACAAGCTTCCAATCCATTCCAAATACCTTGTTGCTGAGGCGTAATCGAAGCATAATCCACAGTATTGTCACCACGTCCGCGACCTACAGTAGTCTATTTTTAGTTCATCAGATTTTTCGGCGCGCTACGGCCCCGGAACGAGAAAGATGAATGATGAACTCGCATCCTATAGTCTAGGCCAAAAACCTAGACTAAAGGCTAGACTAGGCACATTAGTGAAAAATAACTGATAGCCTGTTTATTCATACTAAGCAAGATGATCATGTAAAAAACACAACAAAAACATATTTTACTGAAAGAAATAAAGACATTATGAAACTTGTATTTATTAAAAAACAAAACATATATATATTTATTTATTTTTAATCGATGGGTGGTCCAGCTCTCTATATGGGTGGGCCGCGGCCCACCCAGGCCCACCCGTAACTGCACGCCTGGCGTGTGCAACTGTGTGTGCGTGCACGTGTACAGGCCAGGGTATGTGTGCATGCATGCATGCGTGTGCCATAGCAATGGCTGAGAGGTATAGTGTGAGTTACCATGGTGACAATAGGACACTCTTAAACATTCACAACATGTGCGGTTCACACGTTCTCTCTTTCTGGCCATCTATCTTTCTGTCTCTGTAGCAGTTGTTTATCCTCCCTCCCTCGTCCTGTCATTCACTCGTGCACGTCCCGCATCTCTATCTCTCTCACACATGCATTCACAGCCCGCACACCATTTCCCATTTCCTCACCCTCCGTCTCTCTCTCTCTCTCTCTCTCTCTCTCTCTCTCTCTCTCTCTCTCTTTTTAAAAGAGCTTATACCTACAAGCTGAAAACAAATAATAATTCGCTTTTTTAGTTGGCCAAAATAGGGAAGCCAAGTTGGACTTACTGAACATATGGCATTTTTATAAACACAGGATAAACAACGGAAGACAAATACATGAGCAGAAGAAAAACGGAACCGTTTGGAACCATATCAAATTGTAAAAGAGAAGCGAGCGATGTGTTTACAAAATGTTTTCAAGTACATGTACAGACATGCCCTGATGAAGACCAGTTGCTGCTCGACATGTCGGGCTGTTGGCTTTTGAGACTTTTTCTAAACATGAATAAAGTACATTGATTGTACGCCCTCTCCGATATTTTTCGAGTGCTCGCAAATCACTCCTCTTTCCAAGTTGTGGTTCTCGTTGGTCCTAGGAGCCCCAACCTACCTTTTTAACTCAACTTTTATCCCCATTGAACACCATTGGTTGATCATCTCTCTTTTGCTTTGCAATATAACATTGTAGCTGATAAATGAGGATCCATCCTGATTTAAAATACATTTTTGGTTTGGTTCAGGACGGGAACCCCTTCTGGTGTTTAAAAGCATTATTGAAAAATAGCAGATCTACAGTCTTTGAATATATATTCTTTCAGAGCGAAACTTTTTAACTCAAATCTTTGCTTCTGGGAGGTTCCTGGAACAACATATTTTCAGATATTTTTGGGGGTCCTTGACATAAAAAAGGTTGAGAACCACTGACATAGAAACATGGGTTTTTCAGAAAACCGTCAGGATTTAGAAGCCATTTGTAGAACCGTCCTCGGGTCTAAATGGGTTAAAGAGTTGCCATTGTGAGGTCGGGATAGGGCCAATCAGTGATTAACACCAGCCTGTCCTCCACTGACCGCGGCATTATCTCTGCCGAGTCTTTTGTACTGTGATGTTAATCTTATCAAATTGGGCTGAGCCGTTTAATTTCCTGAACAAGGTTTGAAGGTTTTACCTTTTCCATTGAGGGATATACTGTACAACAGAGCGGGCACGCACACACACACACACGTTGGTCGAGTGAGCGAATGAAGAGATGATTTTGACGTCATTGTTGTTTTATTAATATGACACAAATCTTATCTCTGGCACACAAACGTGCACCTAGTTAAACCTCCACAAGCCCTATCTCCTCTTTTCCATAACAACCTTAATGAAATCCTTGTTGAATTTACCACGTATTAATTAAACTTTCTTTGGGCTTTTTATCTGTAGGCAAAAGTCAGGTTGGGCCCAGGCCGTAGCGTAACGGTCTGGGCACCGGACTGGTAATCCAGTCGCGGTGTGCCGCGGGTTCGACTCCCGGACCCGACACGGCCTTTACCGCATGTCATCCCCCCATCTCTCTCCCGTTTCCTGTCAGCCTACTTTCTATCCCTTAAAAAATCAATAAAAAGGCGTAAGCCGCAAAAAAATATCTTAAAAAAAAAAACAAAAAAAGTCAGGTTGAATCATAAGCAGTTTTCCTATACAAATTCACACATTTTCTACAAAGGTAAAACTAAAAAAGAATTTAAAGGTGCCATAAGTGCATTATTATTATCTATCTACTGTATAAATGCACCAAGTCTCTGTCTGTCTGTCTGTACGTCTGTCTGTCTGTCTGTGTGTAAATCCACTTAACTCAAGAACCGAACGCCCCACCGACTTCAAATTCGACACACGCATTCCACACCCTCGAGTTGGTCGGACCCACGGTTGTCCAGAACCGCCCCAAAAAGGTCTCTGCCTGGGCTCTGGACAGGGCCCCTGCCCAGGCTCGGGCTCGATATATGTTCTGACATCATTCTGACGTCTGCACATACTCCATATTAAGGTCATGCCTGACAAAGAACTCCATATATGGGCATAAAAGGGACACAGACATAATATCTGGGTGGGGCATGTAGAGGCCCCACGGGCACCTCTCTAGTAGGTTAAAATAAGTGTTAAATAGCTCTATATTCTGATAGTAATTCAGGGTTCTCCCCGTCTCTCCAGCTTAGAAAACGCTAAACGCATTTCCAGTTTGTGATACAATTTTATCCAATCAGGAGAGAGAACTCGTTCAGCATATGGGATAAACAACTGCAATGATGACACAAAGAAATACACAGACATTATGCAATATTATCAAATTGAATCCGATAAATGGGTACTCTGTCTGGCAACGACCCAGTTTATTAAAGAGCTGAAGACCACACATTAATTCATTCACTGCCAGCTCATAAATCAAATCAAAATTACCACCCAGTACCAGCTTTTATTTTTTATTTTTTCATACGGTAGATTGGGCATTATATCCACCCATTCAGACACCCAGTCATACACCGATGGCGGAGGAAACCATGCAAGGCGCCAACCTGCACATCGGGAGCAATTAGGGGTTCAGAGTCTTGCTCGAGGACACTTCAACACTAACTCTGGGGGAGCCCACAGGGATCGAACTGGGAACCTTGCGGTTCCCATCTGGCCGCTCTCTACCGGCCACTATAGCCCTGAGCCAACTGTGATTTTTCTCTCTCTCTGCGTTATTCTGTTTCAATAAAATGTAAGCTTTCTAAGCCACAGCACAACAATACTTGAGCTGTCAAGCATTAATAAAATGTTAATAAGATTTACATTTTCCAAGATAAATAGTACCGTGCTGCATTATGGTATATAGCACCAGCTAGGGTAGGACGTTGCAGACAGTATAAAGGCTGGCGAAGGACCATCCATTTTGGCAGGTGTCCAAATGTTATGTTCACATTCTTGTCTAAAACCAATTTGGGAGGTAAAACAGAGACTGAGTGACAGAAGTACCAGCTACTGCTACTGTACGCTGCTGATAAAACAATATGAAAGTGAGCAAAGAGAGAGGAGACAGAGAATGAAAGACAGACAGAGAGAGAGTCAGTCAGTCAGTCAGTCAGTCAGTCACTGTTGTTTTTGGCAGCAAATTTTGATTTTAGTTTTAGTTTTCATAGTCTCTTGAATAGTTTTCATTTAGTTTTAGTCACATTTTAGTCACCTGGAATGTCTTAGTGTTACTCTAGTTTTAGTCGACTAAATATCATAAGATTTTAGTCGACTGAATCTACAGTTGATTTAGTCGACTAAAATGTATTTTGGCGGGCATTGATGCCGATGGCGTTTTTACACTTGCTGAAAATAGCCGGTCTACAAGCTCGCAACGCGTTGTGAGCTTGTAGATCGGCTATTTACAGCATGCAACCAGTGTAAAATGACTTATACTGATTTTTTAACATTTTAGTGTAGTTTGTATTTGTTGACGAAATTGTCAGTATATTTAGTCTTAGTCACCGTAGCTTAGTTTTCATTTAGTTTCCATTTAGTTTTCGTCAGTGGAAAAAGAGTGAAAAAATGTGTCTTAGTTTTAGTCCACGAAATCAACACTGCAGTCAGTCACACAGACAGACAGACAGACAGACAGACAGACAGACAGACAGACAGACAGACAGACAGACAGACAGACAGACAGACAGACAGACAGACAGACATGAGGCGTTCTAGTTTTCCATGGTGACATTTGCAGAGTCACAAACAAAGCCAGGCTCAACGAGTCATCAGCCGGCTGTCACTGAAAATGCCATTGCATCCAATATGAAATCCGCCTCATGATTTGTTTCTCTTCCGTCTTTTTTCTCCTTATTGTGGGCATGATGAACAATAATTTCCATTCAACCGCTGGCGCAGCATTTAACGTCTCATGGGAGGTGTCCAGGAAATCCATACTCTTCCACTGTTGGCAGCTTAAACGCTTCTAGATTAACTGTCGACCGTCTTTGTTGTAGGAACAGGAAGGTGTATGGTTTTTGAGTGTGAACCGTGGCCATCTTACTTTTTCTATACCAAACCAGTCCGGTGGGTTCTCAAGAAGGTTGTGTTTCAGAACCCCTCTGTGAAGGTCAAGTTTGAGTTTCAGTGAAAGGGGAACAAAAGTATAGATCTTGTCACCCCTTGCCATTGTTTGAACCCAAAAGCTCCCAGACTAAAACAAGAGAGAAGATTGCCATGTGGATGCATTACATGTGTGTGTGTGTGTGTGTGTGTGTGTGTGTGCGTGCGTGCGTGCGTGCATACCAGGGCTGTACAGTACAAATAAATATATCATTCACATTTTGCCTTTAAAAATAGTTGTGTGAACTGAAAAATATATATTGTGTGAGTAAAAATTTGAATCTACTTAAACCCAAGTTTTGATAAGTTCTTTATGTGCTTCAAATGTTTTTTAAGAAGCTGTGTTATCGTTTCATTTTAAGTTTTAAAAAGCTTTGTCAATATTTTATGGCCCACAGATACTAACTAGGGTCTTCTACTCCCAACAGTGCTCCACTGGTATTCATATCATAATTACACAGAAGCAGCGCGTGCACGCACGCACGCGTGCACGCACGCACGCACGCACGCACGCACGCACGCACGCACGCACACACACACACACACACACACACACACACACTGTCACACACACACACACACACAACCAGTGGAAGAACGTGAGAGCAGTTATTTTACCTACTGCAATTAATTTTCCGAAGTAGGCTTAGTTGTTCCGTAGCATAAAGCTCTACAACAGAGAACAGTGAAATGGAAAAAATGCTCTCTTTGAAGCACTGCCATCATAGTGCTTGGACGGTGTTGTGCAAGTGTGTCTGAAACTCCACGTCCTTTTCCTGTGTTTTGCATATTTTTGTTCTTTGCATAGTTTTCTTCTCTTTCGAATCTGCTTTGTGTGTGTTTGTGTGTGTGTGTGTGTGTGTGTGCGTGTGTGTGCGTTATTGTGTGTCAGTGCGTGCGCGTGCATGCGTGTACAGTGTGTGCGTGCGTGTTACTCACCGTGGTCGTGTGCGAACACAAACAGCGACTGTTCCTTCAGCCTCTGTGCGATCTCATCATACGGCCCACAATGCTCTCCTGCCCCGTGGGCCACGTAGACCAGAGCCCTGGGAGAAGAGACATAATGGACAACATTAAAGGAGCATTCAGTGATTTGGGTGATTTGGAAAACCCCCCGGTCCGCCCCGGTAACAAGATGTGCACATGCACACACTACAGTGGGGGGGACACGCGACAGGCCAATAGTACACACACCAAGGCCCGCCCCCGCTCGATCATGATTGGCAGAAGGCCCCTCTCTATCCTGATTGGATGAAGGCTGGGCCACCTAGCCAAAAACAAAACCTAAGGTTTTTTGACCCCCAGGGGTTAACTGGGGACAGGGAGGAACTCCTTATATGGTCAGCATACTCTATAGTAGGGTAGCCTGATTATCAGACTGTAGCTTTCTTGAAGCTTCAGTCTGACATTGTCTCCTGTCTGAGCGATTTCAAGGGGGAGGGGATTAGAATTTCCCTCAACCAATGGTAGCCATTGTTGTTGTTTTTCCCTCCTTCCTCTGTCTGTTGCGCTGTGCGATGCTTGTGTACGCACGCACATGCAGATTGATTGTAAACAAAGTCAGAGAGAGCGACAGGCAGCAACGCTCATAGCTTAATTCTAACCTAATGTTTTCAGGTACATATTTTAGCGTGCTAAATATTTTGATTCAGTTTAAATCGAGTAATAAACTGTCTGGATGTCATCTTGAATGAGATGAGTATTTCTGTAATCAAAACAAGCTGTGTTTGGAGGACGACGCAGCAATGGGAATCAAACGGGTGAATATAATCAAGATCCATTAATATGGCCCAGGCCGTAGCGTAACGGTCTGGGCACCGGACTGGTAATCCAGTCGCAGTGTGCCGCGGGTTCGACTCCCGGACCCGACACGGCCTTTACTGCATGTCATCCCCCCATCTCTCTACCGTTTCCTGTCAGCCTACTGTCTGTCCCTTCAAAAATCAATAAAAGGCGTAAGCCGCAAAAAAAAAATCTTAAAAAAAAAAAAAAGATCCATTAATATGCATGTGAGCCTCGACACGTCATCACACCTTTCGTTCAAAGGAAGTAATTCAATTTAGATTTGTATTGACTTTTGATATAAAAGTACACAAAAATGAAAATGTACAGACATATTTATCATGACCTTTAGCTGTCTGACCCAGTGGTGAATAACTCATCTACGTTAGCACATTGATACCCGTGATATGATGACCATCTTATCAGAGACTGACGTCTGTGGTGCACAATGATACGAGACGCATGTTCCGTTCCTGTTCTTTCTTCCTTGTTTTCATATCCTCTGGTCACGTCATGTGTCCACTTCTGTATATATTTCTCTATGTGTGTATTAAACTTCAGAATGTGTCTCGTGATATTGCCTGGTGTCATCATGTTCTCACCCCCAGGGCTGTGTGCTGAGCCCTCTCCTCTATTCCCTGTACACACATGACTGTACAGGGCCACACACATAGCTCTACCGTCCATTAGCCCATTTAGACCGTACGACGTGTGGGAAGGTCATAACTAATTCAACCGACGGGTTGCTATAGGACGTTCTAGCGCATTTCCATTGATATCAAACGAGAGAAAAACATTCTGGGTTTTTTTCAGTTTTTTTTTGTAGTTGGCCTCTCCTTCTGCACCATGCTCCTTGCTCTTTTGTGCATGTGCGTTGTCGTTCACTTCCCTGTTTACCGTTCACAAAGAAAGGCTCAGAAAGAAGAAAGGCTTAATCTAAGGAGCATACATGTGTTGTACATAAACACAGGCCATTTTCCCATTAAAAGTTATATTTTTAGATTTGTTACCTGTATTAAAACATGACTTGATAACCGAGTCAAAAACTCAATAAACATCATTGCACGGACATGGACGTAATGGATATGAATCTTGTGTTTTGATCATGAATCAATCTTTTCCCCAGGGACTATTTTCGTCTAGACTTTTCAAATCAATCTGTGTTTTAAAAAGCATTAAAATGCTTTTTTTTTAAGTTATATAATAATGATGGATTACCGGCCAAATGCAGCCTGACAGCGCATCACTGGATCAAGTCTGGATCCCGACAGCCTTCGCTGCGTGTCACTCCCCATCTCTCTCCCCGCTTCCAGTCTACTTCACTTCACTATCAATAAAGGCATAAAAAGCCCCAAAAATACATCTTAATCTTTTATTTTTTTAAATGATGGATTACCTACTTATCTCAAAGTCTCTGCACGTTTATTTTCATACCGTACTGAAATTGGCTTCCTCGAAAAACCAAACAAACCACGGCATAGTTTGGAAAATGGTTGACAGTAATGTAAAGTATACAGTACAGTATGTCGTATTCAGTGGGCTAAATTAAGAATACTAGAAAAGTGCACTCCTCAAAAGCGCATGGCTCCTGTCAGGCCGGGCCCGTTTGGTTAGTGGTCTGGCCTCCCCAAACACTTGACCCAGGATTTAGAAGGTCACTGGGTCAAGCGTAGGGAGGAGGTCATGTGATGTATTTGAAAGTATTGTTCCGTTCCTCAGTGGAAATAAGTCTTCGGACTTTACTGTGAAATCCTTGAATCGCTGATTTATATAACATTTTTATTATGATTGCTTTTCTAAATAAATCAAATCAAATCAAAGCCACTTATTATTTTGCACAGGATGCACAGGATCCTGTGCATAGCCAGAGATTAAGAATAACATCCATCTGTTTATCCATCCATCAATTCCACCACACCCCTGTTTTCACAGCCCAGTAACCAGGAACCGTCTGAGAGGAAATCCATCAAAATACAGCTCACAGGAACAGAAAGAAAACATGCAGCCTTCAAAGCACGTCTGAGGATAGGAGAATGGATACATCATGGAGCAAACATATGAATCCAATCCCCATATGAAACATTAAAGGTATATTCAGTGATTTCACTCAAAAAACCGTAGGTTTCGTTTTTGGCTGGGACCTAAGCCTTTCGTCCAATCAGGATAGAGAGTCAAAAACGAAACCTAAGGTTTTTTGACCCCCAGGGGTTAACTGGGGACCGGGAGGAACTCCTTATATTGTCAGCACACTCTATAGTAGAGAGGATTATCACAACAAAACAAAAAAATAAGTGATATTTTAATTAAGTGAAATCACTGAATATACCTTTATGTCCAACATCTGAACATTGCACTTGAACACAATACAGCATAAAGATGGTTGCACACTGGACGTGTTTTTCGGAAAACCGACGGAAAAACGCAGCTAAAAATCTGAAAAACGATCCAGTGTGCAACCACCTTAAGGCTTCATACATACATATCAGACGAACATGCTCTGTGCTGTCCGTGTTTCATGGCCGCCTCAATGCTTTTCCAATGGAAGTCACGTGGTTTGACCAAACAGTTGTGTGTGATGGGGGGAGGGGGGGGGGGGGGGTGTTAATATATAAATATATATAATTGTCAGGGTTACCCCTTTCAACCAGTGGTCCGGGGACCACCAGTGGTCCTTGAGAGGGTTCCAGGTGGTCCCCAGCTAAATTATGGAGAGTTGGTAACCAAGGTGACCCTTATAGATCTTTAACTCTTGAGAGTGTAAAATGGACCGGTAAGTTTCATTTTACGCTCCCAAGAGTTAAATTATTGTTATAGGCCTACATCTGAATTACTTAATTTTCAAGAATCTACTAAATTAAAAAATGTAGAAGAATTCTTATTTTGATCAACGTTTGCCAGCTCTCCTAAAATACAGCATGGAATTGTGGACAAAAACAAAACAAATCTTAAGTTTTGGGGCTGAAACCTCATCAAGTGGCCCTGGTATCAAAATGGTTGAAAACCACTGCTTTAGACATAGATGTTAGTCTACTGAAACCAAGGGGAGGAGTGGTGAAAGTCAAACTAAGAATACGTAATAATAATAAGTAATAACTGACGTTTATGTCCTGGCTTGACAAAAGCACAGGAAGTTGTGTGATGTATACGATTGCTTGCTGCTATACGGTCCTACAAGTCCAGTGATTCCCAACCATTTACAAGTGCCATTTATTTTGCTCATATGAAACCTAAAACGCTACGTTGTTATCTTTGACATTTAAATGCCAACAAATGCAGCCATTGCCGTGTTGCCTTCACATATGGTGGTCCAAGCTAAACACTGTCTGTGAGATTACTAATCAGACCCTTGCTGATATCAGCTATCAGACCCCTACAAGAACTGACATGCGACATCAGTGGTACCAAATGTTTTCACTTCATTTATGTTGTTACTATTTAGACGTGACAGTAGAGAGAGGGAAGGACATGCAAATACATTTTGTTCGGGAACCCCTTTTGGTGTTTTAGGCATTATGTTGCCGTGCTACGAGCTTGTAGATCTGCTATTTTAGAAATATCGTGAGCGAATGTTTTTTACTTTTTAACTAAAATCTTTGCTTCTGGGGGGACCCTGTCCGAACTACATATTTTCAGATGATGATGATGATTATTTTTTTTAATCCAATATCACGTTGTTATTAAGTAAACTAAACTATGTAGTGCACTATTGTGCACTACATATTGTATACCGTAATTGACAAATTTTACAGTTCCAACACTTGAGTGTTTTTTGTGCTATTTGGGCTACACACGTTTTCCATAGTTACTCAGTGATTTCCAACCATTTGCAGGTGCAAATTCCTTTTGCTCATATGAAAGCTAAAACGCTACGTTATTATCTTTGACATTTAAAAGCCACAAAATGCAGCCATTGCAGTGTTGCCTTTGGTCCGAGAAAAACCCATCCAACACTCTCTGTGAGATTACTATCAGACAACC